>NC_041385.1:492107026-492147514 GCF_002162155.2 Triticum dicoccoides
CCGCAGTCAAAGCGTCGGTGTCGGCAATGCAAAGACTAGAGCGGAACTCCTGGAATGCAGCGGTTGGAAGCCCCTTAGTCATAATGTCGGCAAACTGTTGGGTGGTCGGTACATGAAGAACACGAAGCTGACCTAACTGAACCTTCTCGCGAACGAAATGAACATCAAGTTCAATGTGCTTGGTGCGCTTATGCTGCACCGGATTCGCTGCGAGATAGGTGGCCGAAACATTATCACAGAAAACCACCATAGCTTTTGGGATTGGGACCCGAAATTCGCCAAGTAGCTGATATAACCAACATGTCTCGGCAACAACGTTGGCAACGATACGGTACTCAGCCTTAGCACTCGAGTGAGAGACGGTGGGCTGCCGCTTAGAGGACCATGAGATGAGAGAATCGCCAAAGAAGACACAATATCCCGACATAGATCGTCGAGTGTCAGGGCAACCGGCCCAATCCACATCAGTGTAAGCAAACATCTCAATGGAGGTGGAGGCGCGAAGATGAAGGCCGAATGTCGGTGTGCCGCGAATGTACCGGAGAATGCGCTTGACCAAAGGCCAGTGAATGTCACGTGGCGAGTGCATGTGCAGGCAAACCTGTTGCACGGCAAACTGAATGTCTGGTCTGGTGAGCACGAGGTACTAATTAAAGAGCTCCAACAATACTGCAGTAGAGAGCGGCATCCGTGGCAGGTTGTCCAGCAGTGGCAGAGAGCTTCGGCTTGGTCTCGGCAGGAGTGGCAGCAGGTTTGCAGTCGGTCATGCCAGCACGATCCAAGAGATCAAGAGCATACTGTCCTTGATTAAGAAAATATCCGGAAGAGTCACGTCGCACATTGATGCCGAGGAAGAAGTGAAGTGCACCCAAGTCCTTAAGCCGAAACTCAGAACCGAGACGGCCAATAATGTCGTGAAGTAAGTCCGCACAAGAGACGGTGATGACGATATCGTCAACATATAGAAGAAGCATGGCAACATGATCAGCTTGATGAAGCACAAACAACGACATGTCGGAGGTGGTGCTGCGAAAACCTAGAGCAGTGAGGAATGCTGCAATGCATTGATACCACACACGAGGTGCCTGCTCCAAACCATAGAGAGACCATGATAGCAGGCAAACATCGTCAGGCCGAGTGGGATCAACAAAACCAGTAGGCTGCTGACATAGAACATGCTCCTGAAGATGACCATAGAGGAAAGCATTGTTGATGTCAAGATGATGAACAAGCCAGTGACGAGATGCGGCAAGCTAAAGAACAACATGTATCGTGGCGGGTTTGTCAACAGGGGAGAAGGTATCTGATAAGTCGACGCCAACATGTTGTGCAAAACCGTGACCAACTGATACGTCTTCGTCGTATCTATATTTTTTGATTGTTCCATGCCAATATTATTCAACTTTCATATACTTTTGGCAACTTTTTATATTATTTTTAGGACTAACATATTGATCCAGTGCCAGTTCCTGTTTGTTGCATGTTTTATGTTTCGCAGAAAACCCATATCAAACGGATTCCAAATGGGATAAAAATGGACAGAGATTTTTTTTGGAATATTTGTGATTTTTGGGAGAAAAATCAATGCGAGACAGTGCCCGAGGGGGCCACAAGGCAGGGGGCGCGCCCCTGACCCTCATGGGTACCCCGTAAGGCGGTTGACGCTCTTCTTTTGCCGCAAGAAAGCTAATTTTCGGAGAAAAATCTGGGTGAAGGTTTCAACCCAATTGGAGTTACGGATCTCCGGATATATAAGAAACGGTGAAAGGGCAAAATCTGGGAGCGCAGAAACAAAAAGAGACAGAGAGACAGATCCAATCTCGGAGGGGCTCTCGCCCCTCCCACGCCAGGGAGACCATGGACCAGAGGGGAAACCCTTCTCCCATCTAGGGAGAAGGTCAAGGAAGAAGAACAAGAAGGGGGGCTCTCTCCCCCTCGCTTCCGGTGGCGCCGGAACACCGCCGGCGGCCATCATCATCACCGCGATCTACACCAACACCTTCGCCATCTTCACCAACATCTCCAGCACCTTCCCCCATCTATATTCAGCGGTCCACTATCCCGCAACCCGTTGTACCCTCTACTCAAACATGGTGCTTTATGCTTCATATTATTATCCAATGATGTGTTGCCATCCTATGATGTCTGAGTAAATTTTCGTTGTCCTATCGGTGATTGATGAATTGCTATGATTGGTTTAATTTGCTTGTGGTTATGTTGTTGTCCTATGGTTCTCTCCGTGTCGCGCAAGCGTGAGGGATTCCCGTTGTAGGGTGTTGCAATACGTCCATGATTCGCTTATAGTGGGTTGCTTGAGTGACAGAAGCATAAACCCGAGTAAGGGGGTTGTGGCGTATGGGATAAATGGGACTTGATGCTTTAATGCTATGGTTGGGTTTTACCTTAATGATCTTTAGTAGTTGCAAATGCTTGCTAGAGTTCTAATCATAAGTGCATATGATCCAAGAAGAGAAAGTATGTTAGCTTATGCCTCTCCCACATAAAACTTGCTATCGGTCTAGTAAAGTAGTCAATTTATTAGGGACAATTCCACAACTCCTACCACCACTTTTCCACACTCGCTATATTTACTTTATTGCTTCTTTATCTAAACAACCCCTATTTTTTATTTACGTGCTCTTTATTATCTTGCAAACCTATCCAACAACACCTACAAAGTCCTTCTAGTTTCATACTTGTTGTAGGTAAAACGAACGTCAAGCGTGCGAGAGTTGTATCGGTGGTCGATAGAACTTGAGGAAATATTTGTTCTACCTTTAGCTCCTCGTTGGGTTAGACACTCTTACTTATCGAAAGAGGCTACAATTGAGCCCCTACACTTGCGAGTTATTAACAACCCAGCGGGCCTTGTACCTGTCCAGAGAGCCATCTGGAAGAAGCTTATGCCAAAAAAACCACTTGCCGGTGATGATGTTGGTGCCAGGGGGGCGAGGGACCAACGTCCAAGTCCGGTTGGCGACGAGAGCATCATACTCATCACGCATAGCCACAAGCCAGTGCATCGTACTCAGCACACATAGCCACAAGCCATAGCTACAATTGATCACTCAGTGCAGAATGCACCGAGCGCGGTACTGGAGAGATGACCGTGACGCTGAGATTGTGATAACGAGGGTTCGGTTGATGGATCCCGTCTTTAGCATGCGTCACCATAGAGTGATGAGGCGGCGGAGGCGGCGGCCGAGCCCGTCGTCGAGGCGGAGGCACAACCACGGAAGAGGACGAGGACGTGGCCGCGGGAGAAACCACGGATGAGGCGGCGGTCAAGGCCTCAAGCGAGACCGCAGATGGCGGCGTCAAGACCGGGGTGAGGCCGCGGGTGGCGAAGGGACGTCCGCGGAGGAGACTGCGGGTGACGGAGACATGACCGCGGGCGAGGCCGTAGGTGGCGGAGATGAGATCGCGGCCGAGGCTGACAAGTTGGCAGGCGAGGCCACATGCGACGTGGGGTGGGCAAGGCCGCAGCCAACATGGACGAAGAGGTAGAGGGCTCGGTGTGATGCCCGGATAATTATGCTGCAATAAACCCCTATTAATGGTGCCATGTCATCATATTACTATTGCTAATCTCCGCTTGATCCAAATCACAATACAAATTCAAAACCAAGTTTAAAGTCAAATCTCAAATTTTGTCAAACATGCAAATTAAAATGTTCGAAGTGTGGCAAATAATCCCTGGATATTTGTCATGTTGGAACCAACCTCTTTTGGATTACCAAAATGCCCCTGGAAATTATGTAGTGGTCCAACATCATTTGAAATTGACCTTTTCAATTTCTAAAAATGGTTAGACAACTCCTTTTGACTCTATACTTTTTGTTCCATCTCAATTTATTGTGTTAGAATTATGTGCCACGTTTCACTCAAAACAAATCTCTTTTGGTACAAAAAGAAAATGCAAACATAGGCAAAAAAAGGAGTTAAACAAAAGAAAAGAGAAAACCCGATCAGCAAAAGAAAACAAATCTCTTTTGGTACAAAAAGAAAATGCAACGCTTAAGCCCAAAAACCCATAGTGGACCCTTCCGTGCCAGCCTGCTAGGCCTGCCCGTCAGGGGCGGAGCCAGCACACGAGCGTTGGGTTTAGTTGAACCCAACGATATTTTTTCTGGCCGGGTATATGTGTACATACGTATGTGCTTGAACCCAATCAAAAATAAGGATTGAACCCATTACTTAGGACGCAACGCTTAAGCCCAAAAACCCATAGTGAACCCTTCCGTGCCAGCCTGCTAGGCCTGCCCGTGTCCTCCTGCCCCTATTTCCTATTCTCATGTGCGTCTACAGGGGCAGCCGCCAGCCGCCGCAGGCCTTTCGTCTTTTCTTTCGGTTCCTTAACTCTGCGATCTATTCGATCTTTCATGGTCACCTACATCGCCAGCGCCGAGCCTATCGGTTATTGTGGACCAAATTCGAGGTAATGAGTCACATCATCACATGTCGTTTATGTTGTGCATATGTCTTCTAATTACTTATTCAATGTACTTCGATTGATCTAGGTTATGGATCATTATTTCTTAAAGAGAAATCGATCATCAGATTCAGATAATAATGCTGGCACACCAGGCCACCAGTTAGACGCAAGAAAAGCGCATTTATATATCGTGTACCCTTCAAATTTTATTGTAGCAGAACACCGGAAAACTGATATAATATCAAAAATGCTATTTCATCCCGAGCTCATCTACTCCCAGATATGAACACTAAATTCTAAAAAAAACTATAGCAAACAGGATTAAAATATCTGAAATTTCTAGACATTGAAGATGGTCAAGTATTCTAGATGCATGCAAAGTTTCCTCCCAAAATTACTTCCGTGGTGCCCTCTGCACAAAAAGCAAAATCAGTGCTCCAAATTTCTATTTTCAAAGATTTTTTATAGGTCTGATTTTGTTTATTTTGTCCAGTACTCCCAAATGTCATTCCGGCTCAAGTTTTTACGGGCACTTAGAATACTCGAACATCTTTCATGAAATAATCAGTATTTTTTTTAAATCTAGTATTATGTATTAATTTACTGTTCATACTTGGTATAGATAGGCTCAAGTACCAAAATGTTGTCCTCACATTTCCTTTTAAGTGGGACATCCCGGCAACAAGCCTACTCATGCATGTGGCCAAGTACTTGACCAATCCTCGGAGCGAAGGGATGAACGAATTCTCGAGGTCTGTCATGTTGTTACTTAGCATTATACATTTGGTGTAAGATGGTGTAAAATTAGACTTCACATTTCATTGATTCATATAAAATCTTTATACCCTCGCAAAAAAATATGTATAATGAGCCATTGAGTGAACCCAATGGCGAAAATTACTGGCTCCGCCCCTGACTACGAGCACCAACGTGAGCATCCGGTCCTCCCCGACCCCCTCTTCCTCCTCCCCATGCCCCTTAGGCACCGATTCGTCGAGCTCTGCCCGTTGACCACCGTCGCGTACAGGCCTCTGGCCTCCTCACCTCTGACTGCGCCCTAGCATGCGTCCCCGTGCCCGCAGCCGCGCTCGATGCAGCACCGCGGCTGCCCCGCGTTCGCCTCGCTCGTTACCACCGAGCCTCGCCTGCCGCGCCCCGCACCTGGCCCACGCTGACAGCCGTTCGGTGCCGTGCCCGCGCCTCGCCTTTGACCGCTACAGCCGACCGTCCCGCCCACAGCCCGCTCTCCCCTGTCGCGCCGGCCACCGCTCGACAGTGCACAAGGTCTTGGTGGTGGACGTGCACAAGGTCTCATATATGCCCACCAATTTTGAGTGGGGTGATGCCTCGTCTTCTAAGGTATTGGGTCTTGGCAAGGTGGTCATTTCTCATGATCTCATGATCGAGAAAGTCACGCTTGTTGAGTCTCTTGCATACAATTTACTTTTCGTTCGTCAACTTGCAATCATGGGCTTTGCCACTTTCTTTGATATTGATACCATGGCCCTCTTGTGAAGCAAGACTCTTAAAGTAGCCTTGTTTGGGCATGTCGAGAATGGTCTTTATGTGATTAACTTCTCGGAGCGACCCACTAAGGCCGCGACATGCCTAATGGCTAAAGTTGACATGGGATGGCTTTGGCATCGTCGTTTAGCCCATGTCAATATGAGATCTTTGCAAGGTCTTCTCAAGGGGGACCATGTACATGGACTAACAAATGTTAGTTTTCTAAAGATCATGCTTGCAGTGCTTGTATCGAAGGAAAGCTACATGAGAAGGCCCACCCTCCCACGACTATCATCTACTTGAAGAGACCCTTGGAGCTCCTTCACTTGGATCTCTTTGGGCCTCCATCCTTTGTTAGTCTTGGGGGTAGGAAGTATTGCTTGGTGATTGTGGATGATTATTCAAGATACACTTGGGTATATTTCTTCAAGAGGAAGAGTGAGACTCAACAAACGTCATCGACTTTGCAAATGACGCTCAATGTCAACACAATGCAACGATCTTGACAATAAGAAGTGACAACAGCACCGAGTTCAAGAACTACACCTTGGATGAGTTTCTTAGTGATGAGGGATCAAGCATCAATATTCTGCACCTTACACCCCTCAACAAAATGGTGTAGCGGAGAGGAAGAACCAGACGTTGATGGACACGGCAAGGACCATGATGGCGGAGTTCAAGTCTCCCTACAAATTTTGGGCCGAAGCCATCAACACCGCTTGCCATGCATCCAATCGGCTCTATCTCTGCAAGGGCTTGAACAAGACTCCATATGAGATACTTACCGGTAACAAGCCCAACCTCAAGTACTTCCGGGTGTTCGGTTGTAAGTGTTTCATTCTCAAGAAAGGTGTTCGTTTGTCTAATTTTGAGGCTAGAGCTCATGAGGGCATATTTGTTGGTTATGCTACAAACTCTCATGCTTACTGTGTCCTCAACAAGTCCACGTGACTCATTGAGGAGACGTGTAACGTGGAGTTTGACGAGAATAACGGCTCCCAAGTGGAGCAAAGTGGTACTTGTGATGTAGGTGATGAAATTCCTCCCCAAGTCATAAGAAGAATGGGTGTTGGTCATATCCTACCCATTGAGGAACCCCTTGTGGCCGAAGGAGAAGGACAAAGTTCCACTCAAGTGGAGCCATCACCAACCCAAGACCCGCACGCTTCCGAAGAACAAAGTGAAGGCCCTCAACCAAGTGAACAAGATCAAGGGCAAGATCAACCTCAAGATGGTGGTGAACCACAAAGTGATAGCCAGGTCAAGTTCTACCTCCCGAGCAAGTTCAAGATCAAGAGCAAGCTCAAGGTCAAGAACAAGCTCAAGACGACGCTCAAGATGATCATGTTTCCGCTCCTCAACTTTCTCTTGAGGAGGAATTGGAGCGTCGTGCCGCCAAGATTGCTTCCAAGCACACTACCAAAGACCATCTTATGAAGAATGTGCTTGGAAGTTTGAGAAAAGGGGTAAGCACTCATAGATAATTGGCAAACTATTGTGAACATCACGTGTTTGTTTCTTGTGTTGAACCCCAAAAGGTCTATGAGGCACTCGAGGATCCAGATTGGCTCAATGCCATGCATGAAGAACTCAACAACTTCGAACACAACAAGGTGTGGAGATTGGTGCCAAGGCCATCGGGGAACCATAATGTCATTGGAACTAAGTGGATATTCAAGAACAAGCAAGATGCTCATGCGAATATCGTTCGCAACAAGGCTCGTTTGGTAGCACAAGGCTACTCCCAAGTTGAGGGTATCGACCACGGTGAAACCTTTGCTCCCGTTGCTCTCCTTGAATCTATTCGTTTGTTGATTGCTTATGCTTCTCATCATAACTTCAAGTTGCAACAAATGGATGTGAATAGTGCATTTGTTAATGGTCCTATTAATGAGTTGGTGTACATCAAACAACCCCCGGGGTTTGAGGATCCCGAGTTCCCAATCATGTGTACCAACTCGATAAGGCACTCTATGGCCTTAAACAAGCCCCACGTGCATGGTATGAGCACCTTACCGAGTTGGTGCAAGATCGTGGGTTTGAAATTGGGAAAATTTACCCCACTCTTTTTACTAAGAAGGTGAAAGGGGAGTTGCTTGTATGCCAACTATATGTTGATGATATTATCTTTGGTTCCCCTAACAAAGCTTTCAATGAGGAGTTTTCCGCTCTCATGACCTCGAAGTTCAAGATGTCCATGATGGGAGAGTTGAAGTTCTTTCTCGGGTTCGAAATCAAGCAAAGAAGAGAAGGAACCTTCATCAACCAAGCCAAATACACTCAAGACATGCTCAAGAGATTCAAGCTAAGTGATGTCAAGCCGGCTTCCACTCCAATGTCCGTCAAGTGCCAACTTGACATAGATCCCAATGGTAAAGTGGTGTATCAAAAGGTATATCGATCCATGATTGGCTCCTTGCTTTACCTTTGTGCATTTAGACCGGATATCATGTTGAGTGTGGGAATTTGTGTACAGTTTCAAGCCGCACCTAAGGAAAGCCACTATGTGGCGGTCAAAAGAATCTTTCGATATTTGGCTCATAACCCAAACTTTGGCTTATGGTACCCAAGAGAAGCCAACTTCAACCTTTTGGGCTATTCAGACTCAGATTGGGCGGGAGACAGAGTGGATAGGAAGTCAACCTCTGGAGGATGCCAAATTCTTGGTTGCTCTTTGTTGAGTTGGTCTTCTAAGAAGCAAAGTTGTGTGTCTCTCTCGTCCACCGAAGCGGAGTATGTGGCCGCCGGTAGTTGTTGTGAAAAACTTCTATGGATGAGGCAAACTTTAAAGGATTACAGTGTCACTTGTGACGAAGTGCCTCTTTGGTGTGACAATGAAAGTGCCATCAAGATCTCTCTCAACCCGGTGCAACACTTCAAGACGAAGCATATTGAGATTCGGTATCATTTCATCCGGGATCACATTAGGCGAGGGGAGGCCAAGCTCAAATACGTCAACACTCATGATAACCTTGCAGATATTTTCACGAAGCCCTTGGATGAAGCAAGATTTCGCGAGTTAAGGCATGAGGTAAATATCATTGATTCGAGCAATGTAGCTTGAACCCATGCACACCCCACCATACTCATCTTGATATCTTGTTTAGGTGTAGGCATGGACATAGGGAGAGTGTTGTTCTCTCAATGAACTCTCCCTCCCCCCATTATGCATAAATTGATCAACTCTTTCACATTAGCCATTCTTGATGGTACTTGTGCTTCAAAGATGAGTTTTAGTCATGGGCCCAAGGATAATTCTTTGATGTGCCATACCAATTAACTCAAACATAGGTGGCTTCGACCACAACCCTTTCCTCTAGAGAGGTTTTGGCTCGTGTTCGCTCCTCGTTGTCTTTTGCTTTCTTGTTGAGCCATGTTTGTGTTTGAGTTGTCTCATGTGTGTGCTCGTTTTCGTGTCTGGTCGCTTGAAGGTTGCTTTGCAAAGGCCGTGTTTATCTGTTTTGTTGAAACATGCACTTTCTTTGGTTCACGGTACTACCGTGGCAAGCCACGGTACTACCGCGGGAGATGGGCTGCCCTGTGCTCGCACAGATACATCCGCGGCATGGTACTACCACTTCCATCGTGGCAGTAATTTTTTACTGCCACTGGAAGAGCGGTACTACCGCCCTGTGTGCGGTACTTCCGCCCGGGCGATACTACCACGATGACCCGCAGTACTACCGCGCCGTCGCGAGCGGGTGGGGGTCAAGAGCGAGCAGGGGGAGTTCCAACTCCCCCATACCCATTCGACTCATTTTCCCCACTTCGTCTCTCTCTCTCTCTCCTGCCCAAGAATGATGCCGGAGACCTCGCCGGATCTCCGTCTCCGGCCGCTCTCCTCGCATTCCGACTGGTGGGATTGATCCCCACCTCGCCCTCTTGCCATGGAACAATGTTTCTCCCCAAATCCCTCTCTCTTTGCCTCGTAGTTTTGCTTCTAGGTTTTGGGGAGATGCATGTTGTTCTTGAGATTTTGGGCCAAGTCTTTGCAAGAGGAGGACGTAGGAGAGTAGTAGTGCAGCAGAGATGCTATTTGGTACGTTACCACACGGTAATTTTGATCAACCGTAGTACCGATCCAAAGTTGTGGATGTGCCTAGGTCCGTTCGTGCCAGATTTGAATCCGTGCGGTACTACCGCACCTCCCGTGCGGTACTACCGCTCTGGCTGCATTCGCCTCGTGTAGTACTACCGCTCCTTTGGAGCAGTACTACCGCTCGGGGCACAGAAGTAAATTTTTACTTCCACTCTAGGCACGGTACTACCATGCCATACTGGCGCAGTACTACCGCGGCTAGAGAAGATGTAAACTTTTACGTCCTCTTAGTGGTGAGGTACTACCGTTGACATCTAAACTACCTTGTTGCGACTACCCAATCTTATTTCTACATGTTTCGTTTGTTTTGGCTTTGGTCTTTGCATTGATCCTTATCGTCTTCTCATGTGTTTTGTGTTGTGTGTCATAGGTGGTGGCTCCAATGTCCGTCGCTCGAATCCAAGCCGCGGCACGAGCTCTAAGCGGCTTCAAAATCAAGAAGCACCGGAGGGCTCCAATGCCCAACAACGCAATGCCAAGAAGACCGCCAACAGGTACAAGGAGCCAGTTCTTGGCGTGGATGAGATGCCTCAGTCTGAGTTCATCATTCGAAGGAGGATCAATCCCTATGTGAACCCTCGTGAGAATGTCAGAGGGAATGAGCTATTCTGTACAAAGCAGCAGAATCTCATCTACATCGATGTGATCAAGTCCAAGCACAACATCTATGTCCCAATGCAGTGGATTGATATGAATCATCTGAGGAAGGACCGGACATACTTTGGTGAGGCCTTGGACTTGGTGGAGCAGTTTGGCATTGAATACTTCATCACTTTCCACATGGACTTTGACCCGGAGCTAGTGGCACAGTTCTTTGCTTCCGTCCACTTCCACACGGATGGGGAGCAGACTATGACCTGGATGACCAATGGAAAGAGGATGTCTGCTACTTGGAAGGAATTCATGGAGATGCTGCATGTTCGTGATGAGGGGCTCGATGTGCCCGTTGGTGCCCGCCCGCACGGCAACCCGGAGTCCTCCAACAAGAATAAGCTTCAACCATTCCTTGTGGAGAAGAAGCTAGCCAATGCCACTCAGGCTTGGGTTCTCAACCCTTTCCTCGATGTCATGCATCGGATCTTCCGCAACACTCTCTTTCCACGTGTCGGTGACAAGGATAAGGTGCATGCTTATCTCGTGGATATGATGCTTCTGTGTGAGGAGGCGCGTCATCATGCTGCCCAACCTTCTGGACACCTCTCATATCATGTGGAATGAGCTCTGGTTTGCGGTCTACAATCGCAAAGTGCCCATCTATGGTCCATACCTGCACCTTCTGATCTCGAAGACTTGGGAGAAGATGTTTCCGGAGGAAGACTTTTCTGCTCCAAACTGGATTCGCCACGAGCCTATCAAGCTGCGTCAGAAGAACAAGTGGGCCACACCACTACCAGGGTTGAGGCTGAGGCTTCTAGGATGGATGTTGATGAGGATGAGGTTGAGGAGGAGGAGGCTGAGGATAGCTCTGCTGAGTATGCTCCTCCATCTACTGAGCCCTCTTGGGCTAAGAAGCCGAAGGCCAATATGAAGACCATGTTCTGCATGTAGTCCAAGGGGTAGTACATGACCCATGTTGCTTCCAAGGAGAGTCGCCAGCATGACAAGAGGATCTTGAGGACTTTCGGCGAGATCATGGAGAGCGCGTCAGAGAAGAACATCACCCCGGAGGCTGACTGATGACCAAGCAGGGCTATCAGTGGACCGAGTCAGAGGAGGAGCCCATTCCCGCTGTCGAGTCTGATGAGGATGTTGATGGGTGACTCTACAGAGGATGCTACCACCTGTGTCGTAGGTGTCCTCTCTGCCTTTTTGGTGTCTCGATGCCAAAGGGGGAGAGAGTGTAGGATTTACTTTCGTGTTCATGTCTCCGTGCCTTCGTTTTGTTGGACTTTGTTTTGTGTTGCTTTGGTTTGTTGGTTTGCGCTTGTGTTTGTGTGTCCCGGAGACTATCATATGGTGTAAGACATATGCACTCAAGCTTATCTTATTATCTATTATGCTTAGTAGTTTGTGAGTCTATGCTATCTTGTGCCCTTTACTTTTTGCTCATATTCATTGCCTTGCCTCCATGCTTAGTGTCATTTATATTGTTGCAAGGAATGCCTCGTCTATAAAATATAGGGGGAGTGTTGATCCTAGTATGTGTGTCGTGCAGTCCAAAGCATTCATATAGAGTGCACACATCTAGGGGGGCTATCTAATTTTGTAGATGTTGGGTTTGCTTATGTTCATTTGTGTACTCTTATGTGCAAATCTTGTATTGTCATCAGTCCACCAAAAAGGGGGAGATTGTAAGGGCATATTTTGTTGGGGAACGTTACAGAAAATAAAAAAATTCTACGCTTCACCAAGATCAATCTATGGAGTCATCTAGCAACGAGAGAGAGGAGTGCATCTACATACCCTTGTAGATCGCGTGCGGAAGCGTTCAAGAGAACGGGGTTGAGGGAGTCGTACTCGTCGTGATCCAAATCACCGATGATCCTAGTGCCGAACGGACGGCACCTCCGCGTTCAACATACGTACGGTTGGGGAAGATGTCTCCTCCTTCTTGATCCAGCAAGGGGGAGGTAGAGGTTGATGGAGATCCAGCAGCACGACGGCGTGGTGGTGGAAGCAGCGGTGATCTCGGCAGGGCTTCGCCAAGCTTCAGCGAGAGGGAGAGGTGGTTTGTGGGGAGAGGGAGGCGCCAGGGACTTGGGTGCGGCTGCCCTCCCCCCCTCTTTATATAGGGCCCCTAGGGGGGGCGCCAGCCCTAGGAGATCCAATCTCCAAGGGGGCGGCGGCCAAGGGGTTGGCTTGCCCCCCAAGCCATGTGGGGCGCCCCCCACCCCTAGGGTTTCCAACCCTAGGCACAGGAGGGCCCAAGGGGGGCGCACCAGCCCACCAGGGGCTGGTTCCCATCCCACTTCAGTCTATGGGGCCCTCCGGGATAGGTGGCCCCACCTGGTGGACCCCCGGGACCCTTCCAGTGGTCCCGGTACAATATCGGTGACCCCCGAAACTTTCCCGATAGCCGAAACTGGACTTCCTATATATAATTCTTCACCTCCGGACCATTCCGGAACTCCTCGTGACGTCCGGGATCTCATCCGAGACTCCAAACAACTTTCGGGTTACCGCATAGTTATATCTCTACAACCCTAGCATCACCGAACCTTAAGCGTGTAGACCCTATGGGTTCGGGAGACACGCAGACATGACCGAGACGCCTCTCCGGCCAATAACCAACAGCGGGATATGGATACCCATGTTGGCTCCCACATGTTCCTCGATGATCTCATCGGATGAACCACGACGTCGAGGATTCAATCAATCCCGTATTCAATTCCCTTTGTCAATCGGTACGTTACTTGCCCGAGATTCGATCGTCGGTATCCCAATACCTCATTTAATCTCATTACCGGCAAGTCACTTTACTCGTACTGTAATGCATGATCCCGTGACCAGACACTTGGTCACATTGAGCTCATTATGATGATGCATTACCGAGTGGGCCTAGAGATACCTCTCCGTCATACGGAGTGACAAATCCCAATCTCGATTCGTGCCAACCCAACAGACACTTTCGGAGATACCCGTAGTGCCCCTTTATAGTCACCCAGTTACGTTGTGACGTTTGGCACACCCAAAGCACTCCTATGGTATCCGGGAGTTGCACAATCTCATGGTCTAAGGAAATGATACTTGACATTTGGAAAAGCTCTAGGAAAACGAACTACACGGTCTTGTGCTACGCTTAGGATTGGGTCTTGTCCATCACATCATTCTCCTAATGATGTGATCCCGTTATCAATGACATCCAATGTCCATAGTCAGGAAACTGTGACTATCTGTTGATCAACGAGCTAGTCAACTAGAGGCTCACTAGGGACGTGTTGTGGTCTATATATTCACACATGTATTACAATTTCCGGATAACACAATTATAGCATGAACAATAGACAATTATCATGAACAAGGAAATATAATAATAACAATTTTATTATTGTCTCTAGGGCATATTTCCAACAGTGTCCCACTTGCACTAGAGTCAGTAATCTAGTCACATTGTGATGAATCGAACACCCATAGAGTTCTGGTGTTGATCATGTTTTGCTCTAGGGAGAGGTTTAGTCAACGGATCTGCTACATTCAGGTCCGTATGTACTTTACAAATATCTATGTCTCCATCTTGAACATTTACACGAATGGAGTTGAAGTGACGCTTGATGTGCCTGGTCTTCTTGTGAAACCTGGGCTCCTTGGCAAGTGCAATAGCTCCAGTGTTGTCACAGAAGAGTGTGATCGGCCCCGACGCATTGGGTATGACTCCTAGGTCGGTGATGAACTCCTTCACCCAGATTGCTTCATGCGCTACCTCCGAGGCTGCCATGTACTGCGCTTCACATGTAGATCCCGCCACGACGCTTTGCTTGCAACTGCACCAGCTTACTGCCCCACCATTCAAAATATACACGTATCCGGTTTGTGACTTAGAGTCATCCAGATCTATGTCGAAGCTAGCATCGACGTAACCCTTTAGGACGAGCTCTTCGTCACCTCCATAAACGAGAAACATATCCTTAGTCCTTTTCAGGTACTTTAGGATGTTCTTGACCGCTGTCCAGTGTTCCATGTCGGGATTACTTTGGTACCTTCCTACCAAACTTACGGCAAGGTTTACATCAGGTCTGGTACACATCATGGCATACATGATAGACCCTATGGCCGAGGCATAGGGGACGACACTCATCTTTTCTCTATCTTCTGCCGTGGTCGGACATTGAGCCGAGCTCAATTTCACACCTTGCAAAACAGGCAAGAACCCGTTCTTGCACTGATCCATATTGAACTTCTTCAATATCTTATCAAGGTATGTGCTTTGTGAAAGACCTATGAGGCGTCTTGATCTATCTCTATAGATCTTGATGCCTAATATGTAAGCAGCTTCTCCAACGTCCTTCAGTGAAAAACACTTATTCAAGTAGGCCATAATGCTATCCAAAAGTTCTATATCATTTCCCATCAAAAGTATGTCATCCACATATAATATGAGAAATGCTACAGAGCTCCCACTCACTTTCTTGTAAACGCAGGCTTCTCCATAAGTCTGCATAAACCCAAACGCTTTGATCATCTCATCAAAGCGAATGTTCCAACTCCGAGATGCTTGCACCAGCCCATAAATGGATCGCTGGAGCTTGCATACCTTGTTAGCATTCTCAGGATCGACAAAATCTTTCGGCTGCATCATATACAGTTCTTCCTTCAGATAGCCGTCAAGGAATGCCGTTTTGACGTCCATTTGCCATATCTCATAATCATAGTATGCGGCAATTGCCAACATGATTCAGACGGACTTCAGCTTCGCTACGGGAGAGAAAGTCTCATCGTAGTCAACCCCTTGAACTTGTCGATAACCCTTTGCGACAAGTCGAGCTTTATAGATGGTAACATTACCATCCGTGCCCGTCTTCTTCTTAAAGATCCATTTGTTTTCTATCGCTCGCCGATCATCGGGCAAGTCTGTCAAAGTCCATACTTCGTTTTCATACATGGATCCTATCTCGGATTGCATGGCTTCAAGCCATTTGTTGGAATCTGGGCCCGCCATCGCTTCTTCATAGTTTGAAGGTTCACCGTTGTCTAACAACATGATTTCCAGGACAGGGTTGCCATACCACTCTGGTGTGGAACGTGTCCTCATGGACCTACGAAGTTCAGTAGTAACTTGATCCGAAGTACCTTGATCATCATCACTAACTTCCTCTCTAGTCAGTGCAGGCACCACAGGAACATCTTCCTGAGTTGCGCTACTTTCCGGTTCAAGAGGTAGTACTTCATCAAGTTCCACTTTCCTCCCACTTACTTCTTTCGAGAGAAACTCTTTCTCCAGAAAGGACCCGTTCTTGGCAACAAAGATCTTGCCTTTGGATCTTAGGTAGAAGGTATACCCAATGGTTTCCTTACAGTATCCTATGAAGACGCATTTTTCCGACTTGGGTTCGAGCTTTTCAGGTTGAGTTTCTTGACATAAGCATCGCATCCCCAAACTTTTAGAAACGACAGCTTAGGTTTCTTCCCAAACCATAATTCATATGGTGTCATCTCAACGGATTTAGATGGTGCCCTATTTAAAGTGAATGTAGCTGTCTCTAGAGTGTATCCCCAAAATGATAGCGGTAAATCGGTGAGTGACATCATAGATCGCACCATATCCAATAGAGTGCGATTACGAGGTTCGGGCACACCGTTACGCTGAGGTGTTCCAGGCGGCATGAGTTGTGAAATGATTCCACATTTCCTTAAGTGCATACCAAATTCGTGACTTAAATATTCTCCTCCATGATCTGATCGCAAGAACTTTATCTTTCGGTCACGTTGATTCTCTACCTCATTCTGAAATTCCTTGTACTTTTCAAAGGTCTCAGACTTGTGTTTCATCAAGTAGACATACCGATATCTACTCAAGTCGTCAATGAGAGTGAGAACATAACGATATCCTCCGCGAGCCTCAACGTTCATTGGACCGCACACATCAGTATGTATGATTTCCAATAAGTCGGTTGCTCGCTCGATTGTTCCAGAGAACGGAGTCTTGGTCATTTTGCCCATGAGGCATGGTTCACATGTGTCAAATGAATCATAATCGAGAGACTCTAAAAGTCCATCAGCATGGAGCTTCTTCATGCGCTTGACACCAATGTGACCAAGGCGGCAGTGCCACAAGTATGTGGGACTATCGTTATCAACCTTACATCTTTTGGTATTCACACTATGAATATGTGTAACATCACGTTCGAGATTCATTAAGAATAAACCATTGACCAGCGGGGCATGACCAAAAAACATATCTCTCATATAAATAGAACAACCATTATTCTCGGATTTAAATGAGTAGCCATCTCGCATTAAACGAGATCCAGATAAAATGTTCATGCTCAAAGCTGGCACTAAATAACAATTATTAAGGTTTAAAACTAACCCTATAGGTAAATGTAGAGGTAGCGTGCCGACAGCGATCACATCGACCTTGGAACCATTCCCGACGCGCATCGTCACCTCGTCCTTTGCCAGTCTCTGCTTATTCCGCAGCTCCTGCTTTGAGTTACAAATATGAGCAACCGCACCGGTATCAAATACCCAGGAGCTACTACGAGTGCTGGTAAGGTACACATCAATAACATGTATATCACATATACCTTTGGTGTTGCCGGCCTTCTTGTCCGCTAAGTACTTGGGGCAGTTCCGCTTCCAGTGACCACTTCCCTTGCAATAAAAGCACTCAATCTCAGGCTTGGGTCCATTCTTTGGCTTCTTCCCGGCAACTGGCTTACCGGGCGCGGCAACTCCCTTGCCGTCCTTCTTGAAGTTCTTCTTACCCTTGCCTTTCTTGAACTTAGTGGTTTTA
This sequence comes from Triticum dicoccoides, assembly GCF_002162155.2. Lineage (NCBI taxonomy): Eukaryota > Viridiplantae > Streptophyta > Magnoliopsida > Poales > Poaceae > Triticum > Triticum dicoccoides. Next base: position 492,124,460 of record NC_041385.1, read on the forward strand.
TTCAACATCAACACTTGATGTTCCTTTTTGATCTCTACCTCTGCTGATTTCAGCATTGAATATACCTCAGGAATGCTCTTTTCCATCCCCTACATATTGAAGTTCATCACAAAGCTCTTGTAGCTCGGTGGAAGCGACTGAAGGATTCTGTCAATAACCGCGTCATCCGGGAGATTAACTCCCAGCTGAGTCAAGCGGTTGTGCAACCCAGACATTTTGAGTATGTGCTCGCTGACAGAACTATTTTCCTCCATCTTACAACTGAAGAACTTGTCGGAGACTTCATATCTCTCGACCCGGGCATGAGCTTGGAAAACCATTTTCAGCTCTTCGAACATCTCATATGCTCCGTGTTGCTCAAAACGCTTTTGGAGCCCCGGTTCTAAGCTGTAAAGCATGCTACACTGAACGAGGGAGTAATCATCAGCACGAGACTGCCAAGTGTTCATAACGTCTTGGTTCTCTGGGATGGGTGCTTCACCTAGCGGTGCTTCTAAGACATAATCTTTCTTTGCAGCTATGAGGATGATCCTTAGGTTCCGGACCCAATCCGTATAGTTGCTGCCATCATCTTTCAGCTTGGTTTTCTCTAGGAACGCATTGAAGTTGAGGGCAACATTAGCATGGGCCATTTGATCTACAAGACATATTGTAAGGATTTTAGACTAAGTTCATGATAATTAAGTTCATCTAATCAAATTATTCAATGAACTCCCACTCAGACAGACATCCCTCTAGTCATCTAAGTGAAACATGATCCGAGTCAACTAGGTCGTGTCCGATCATCACGTGAGACGGACTAGTCGACATCAGTGAACATCTTCATGTTGATCGTATCTTCTATACGACTCATGCTCGACCTTTCGGTTTTCCGTGTTCCGAGGCCATGTCTGTACATGCTAGGCTCGTCAAGTCAACCTAAGTGTATTGCGTGTGTAAATCTGGCTTACACCCGTTGTATTCGAACGTTAGGATCTATCACATCCGATCATCACATGGTGCTTAGAAACAACGAACCTTCGCAATGGTGCACAGTTAGGGGAACACTTTCTTGAAATTATTGCGAGGGATCATCTTATTTAAGCTACCGTCGTTCTAAGCAAATAAGATGTAAAACATGATAAACATCACATGCAATCAAATAGTGACATGATATGACCAATATCATATTGCTCCTTTGATCTCCATCTATGGGGCGCCATGATCATCTTCGTCACCGGCAAGACACCATGATCTCCATCATCATGATCTCCATCATCGTGTCTCCATGAAGTTGTTCGCCAACTATTACTTCTACTACTATGGCTAACGGTTTAGCAATAAAGTGAAGTAATTACATGGCATTTATTCATTGACACGCAGGCCATACAATAAATAAGACAACTCCTATGGCTCCTGCCCGTTGTCATACTCATCAACATGCAAGTCGTGATTCCTATTACAAGAACATGATCTCATACATCACATATATATATCATTCATCACAAACTTTTGGCCATATCACATCACACGACACATGCTGCAAAAACAAGTTAGACGTCCTCTAATTGTTGTTGCATGTTTTTACGTGGCTTCTATAGGTTTCTAGCAAGAATGTTTCTTACCTACGTAAAACCACAACGTGATATGCCAATTTCTATTTACCCTTCATAAGGACCCTTTTCATCGAATCCGCTCCAACTAAAGTGGGAGAGACAGACACCCGCTAGCCACCTTATGCAACTAGTGCATGTCAGTCGGTGGAACCTGTCTCACGTAAGCATACGTGTAAGGTCGGTCCGGGCCGCTTCATCCGAACCTTAAGCGTGTAGACCCTACGGGTTCGGGAGACATGCAGACATGACCGAGACGCCTCTCCGGCCAATAACCAACAGCGGGATCTGGATACCCATGTTGGCTCCCACATGTTCCTCGATGATCTCATCGGATGAACCACGATGTCGAGGATTCAATCAATCCCGTATTCAATTCCCTTTGTCAATCGGTATGTTACTTGCCCGAGATTCGATCGTCGGTATCCCAATACCTCGTTTAATCTCGTTACCGGCAAGTCACTTTACTCATACCGTAATGCATGATCCCGTGACCAGACACTTGGTCACATTGAGCTCATTATGATGATGCATTACCGAGTGGGCCTAGAGATACCTCTCCGTCATACGGAGTGACAAATCCCAATATCGATTCGTGCCAACCCAACAGACACTTTCGGAGATACCCGTAGTGCACCTTTATAGTCACCCAGTTACGTTGTGACGTTTGGCACACCCAAAGCACTCATACGGTATCCGGGAGTTGCACAATCTCATGGTCTAAGGAAATGATACTTGACATTTGGAAAAGCTCTAGCAAAACGAACTACACGATCTTGTGCTATGCTTAGGATTGGGTCTTGTCCATCACATCATTCTCCTAATGATGTGATCCCGTTATCAATGACATCCAATGTCCATAGTCAGGAAACCGTGACTATCTGTTGATCAACGAGCTAGTCAACTAGTGGCTCACTAGGGACGTGTTGTGGTCTATATATTCACACATGTATTACGATTTCCGCACAATTATAGCATGAACAATAGACAATTATCATGAACAAGGAAATATAATAATAACAATTTTATTATTGCCTCTAGGGCATATTTCCAACATATTTCACCCTATGTGGTTTTAGTGATTGATGACAATGCATTTGCGGACTAATCGTGTGCATTGAGCATTTCAGATATCTCATGTTTAGGCACAAGACAATTCGATGCCCCTCGGAGCCTAGTGAAGACGGCGTTTCTCTATGTTTCTTTTCGGTGGATTTGAGTCGTAGGAAAGCCATACTATTAAGAGGGGTCCGCTTCGGAAAGGTTAGGGTGGAATCAACACATACACGTCTATCCCTTTGCACCACCTTTTCTTTGCTTCTTTGGAGCACCGACCGTTTATCCGTGTCTTTGCAAAATGAAGGGCTCCAAGTGGTATTGTGCTGTGGCATGCGGTAGTACTGCTCAACGGAGCAGTAGTACCATAGAGGCCCACGGTAGTACCAGCCAGGGACACGGTAGTACCGCTCCTCGGGCACGGTAGTACCGTGGCTTCTAGCCCAGCACAGCTACTCGCGCGGAAGTAAGGGCAGATGTAATTTTTTACATCCGCGCCCTATGCGGTAGTACCGCTCCCTAGATGCGGTAGTACCGTGTTGGATTTTTGCACATATCAAAACTCAGCGGAAGTAGCCACGGATGTAATTTTATTCGTCCGTGCCTTACCAGCCTAGTCAACCATGCCTTGCCGTAGTACCGCAAGGGTGCACGGTAGTACCGCTCCGGCGGTTCTACCGCTCGTTGCGTCAACGCAACAGGGCATCGTCTGGTCTCTACCGTGGGTGCGGTAGTACCGCACCGCCTAGAGGTAGTACTGCAAGGCTTTGCGGTAGTACCACATGTCGCAGGCTGAATAAGTGGGAAACGGTTGGATTTGTACACTCACTATATAAGGGGGGTCTTCTTCTCCGAGTTCACCACCTCTTCCATTCCCAAGCTCCGTTGTTGCTCCAAGCTCCATTTTCGCCCGATCTCTCTCCCTAGCCAATTAAACTTGTTGATTCTCTAGGGATTGGTTGAGAAGGCCCCGATCTACACTTCCACCAAGAGAAATTTGATCCCCCCACTAATCCCTTGCGGATCTTGTTACTCCTGGGTGTTTGAGCATCCTAGACGGTTGAGGTCACCTCGGAGCCATATTCCATTGTAGTGAAGCTTTGTGGTGTCGTTGGGAGCCTCCAATTAAGTCGTGGAGATTGCCCCAACCTTGTTTGTAAAGGTTCGGTCGCCGCCTCCAAGGGCACCAATAGTGGAATCACGGCATCTCGCATTGTGTGAGGGCGTGAGGAGAATACGGTGGTCCTAGTGGCTTCTTGGGGAGCATTGTGTCTCCACACTGCTCCAACGGAGACGTACTTCCCCTCAAAGGGAAGGAACTTCGGTAACACATCCTCGTCTCCACCGACTCCACTCTTGGTTATCTCTCACCTTTACTTGAGCAAGCTTATATTGTGTTCTATCCCTTGCTTGATTGTGTGATTGTTGTTATTGCATCATATTGGTTGCTCACCTAGTTGCATATCTAGACAACCTACTTTGATGCAAAGTTTAATTTGGTAAATAAAAGCAAATTGTTAGTTGCCTGTTCACCCCCCCCTCTAGTCAACTATATCGATCCTTTCAGAAGGGATTGACAACCCCTTTATCGCGTTGGGTGCAAGTTGTTTGATTGTTTGTGCAGGTATTCGGTGATTTGTGTGTTGTCTCCTAATGGATTGATTCCTTGGTTCTCAAACTGAGGGAAATACTTATCTCTACTTTGCTACATCACCCTTTCCTTTTCAAGGAAAAAACCAACGCAAGCTCAGAAGTAGCATCCATTTTGCATCATGTTTTCTTACTGTTATTTATAATATTTTGGATCAATATTTCACTTTATGATGCAATTTTAATGAATTTTCTCTCTTAATATGCAAGATATACATGAAGAGGGAAATTGCCGCCAGCTGGAATTTTGGACCTAAAAGAGCTACAACAGAGATAACTATTCTCCGGAGCTCCAAATACCCTGAATTTTTACAGAGAAATATTTTCGAATCTCTAAAAAATACTGGAAGAAAAAAGTACCAGAGAAGATCAACATTGGGCCCACAAGGCAGGGGCATGCCCTGCCCCTTGTGAGGCACACAGAAGCCCTCCGGTGCCCATCTTCTACTATAAGAGGCCATTTGCCTTTGAAAAAATTAAAAGAAGACTTTCAGGACGAAGCGTCGCCGTCTCGAGGCGGAACCTGGGCAGGAGCACTTTTGCTCTCGGCTGAGCGATCCCGCCAGGGATATTTCGCTTCGGGATGGGGAAATTGAAGCCATCATCATCACCAACGTTCCTCTCATCATGAGAGGACTCGTCTCCATCAACATCTTCACCAACACCATCTCTTCCCCAAACCCTAATTCATCTCTTGTATTCAATTTTTGTCTCAAAACCTTAGATTGCTACTTGTGGGTTGCTAGTAGTGTTGATTACATCTTGTAGTTAATGCTAGTTGATTTATTTAGTGGAAGATCATATGTTCATATTGCTAATCATATATTTATTCTCCTCTGATCATGAACATGAATATGCTTTGTGAGTAGTCCTGTTTGTTCTTGAGGACATGGGAGAAGTCTTGTTATAAATAATCATGTGAAGTTGGTATTCGTTTGATATTTTGATGAAGTGTATGTTGTTCTTCCTCTAGTGGTGTCGTGTTAACGTCGACTACACGACACATTACCATGCTTAGGCCTAGGGGAATGCATTCTGGAGTAGTAAGTAGATGATGAGTTGCGAAAGTGACAGAAACTTAAACCTAGTTTATGTGTTATCTCGTAAGGGACTGATTTGGATACATATGTTTCATGTTATGATTAGATTTGTTTAATTCTTCTTTCCTAGTTGCGGATGCTTGAGAGAGAGGGTAATCTTAAGTGCGTTGTTTGTTCAAGTAAGACCAACACCCTAGCACCAGTCCACCCACATATCAATTTATCAAAGTAGTGAACGTGAATCAACTACTAGCTTAAATTCCCATATGTCCTCGAGGACGCTTTGCTTAATATAAGGAGTGCTTCCGACTTGTCCTTTGCAATAAAAGGATTGGGCCACTTTGTTGCACCTTGTTGCTTTGGTTACTTGTTACTTGCTATGAATTATCTTACTACCAGGCATCTGTTACTACTACTTTACAACATCTACAGAGATTACCTTGATGAAGCCGCTTATCAATTTCTTCTGTTCCTCGTTGGGTTTGACGCTCTTACTTACCGAAAGGACTACGATTGACCCCCCTATATTTGTGGGTCATCAATCGCATACCCGATAACTTACGTACAAACACTGCATTAACTTTTTTAGACGGGAGAAAAAAGTTGTTGAAAACATACCACCAGTCACTTATGTGAAAATAGCATGGTAATATAAGAACATCATACCTGATAACTTAGGTAAAAATACCGCGGTAACTTTTGACCAAAAAAAGCTGTCAAAAAACATCCCCTAATAACTTATGTACAAACACCACGATAACTTTGACCAAGAAGGGGAAAAAGTTGGTGAAATATATAACCCCGGTAACTTTTGTGGAAATATCATGATAAGTTGCATACCATAGGTGTCAGGCGTGATAACTTTTGACCCCCCAAAAAAGTCATCGAAACATACCAACATGGGATCTAGTTTTGAAGACATCATTGCGACAAATCTTTTACATGAAAACGGTTTCACATCGGACTGACGGTTTGAGCTACAAAACATTTTAAATTTTCAGAATATGGAAAAAGGAGGGTGACATCAATTTTTTTGTCCTCTAGTGCATATACATGTGGAGAAGGGTGGGGGAACCATTTCTATGCTCCCTCCCGTGCCGCCTACAAGCGGTACTACCGCTTGGGGCCTTCGGGAGCACTGCTAAGTAAACAGAGGGGCAACTCCATCGAAGCGGGAAAGAACGAGGGTGCAAATGAGAGTGTACGTGATGATTCCACCCAGACCTTTCCGACGCGAACCCTGTCTTAATAGTTCGGTTCTCCTATGACTCAAATCCATAAAAAGTGAAACGAAGGAAAATAACCGTCTTCTCTTTTATAACTCCGAGGGGCTCGAATCGTCTTGTGCCAAATGATCAATCATCTGAAATGCTCAATGCACACGATTAGTCCACAAAAACATTGCCACAAAACCACTAAGGGAGAAATATGCCCTAACACCTTTGATTCAAAGAATTTTCATAGAAATTTTGGATGATTAGGATCCTTTGGAATTTTTCTATGTTGGTTGTTTGATTCATAGGATTGGATCCCATAATAATGTTTTCTAAGGATTTTTTTGTACTACTTTTCATATGATTCTAGCATGCACTCAAAGCTCTTCAAAAGAATCTTTTGTTTTGAAAGTTCTCTTGTGAGATCGAACTCACATGTACTCTCTGCTCCAGTAAATTAAAAAAAATACTAAAACATATATTTATTTATTTTGGTATTTTTGGCAACAAACATTGATGTGTCTTCCACATAGATGCAAAAGTTTCGCAATGAAATGACATTCATGCATGTCTCAACAAAATAAACAAAATTGATGCTCTAAAATGCTTCCACAAACAGTCTTTTTAGCATTGTTTTTTCCCTAGACCTCCATGAAGGTCATTCCATCACGAAATTTTCACACATGTGAAACACAAATCAATGATTTATTTTTTTATTTTTTGGGATTTACTCAAGCAAAGGGTGCATCTGAGCTCGAGCTCACAAACTCCATGCCCCTTTTTTTGTATGATGCAATCAAACAACCTAAAATCTTGCAGGACCGAGATAAGCATGATAGTCCAATCCTGTGTTTCTCCTATTCCTGTGTTTTTAGAATTCTACGAATCAAAGAGACCCTAAGATTTGTTTTTAGCTGGCTCATTCAAGAATCATGTCATGTTTCTTTGGCCACGTGTGAAGCAAGAACCACCAATTAAGAATCATGTCAACCGAGACAAACAATGGATTAGAGCTAGCTATAATGAGTTACACCTATAGATCATGTTTTATGTAGCAAACCCGCAGAGTGGATGTTCTATACGAAATCAACCCTAACAGTTAGTGGCTTATGCAATTCCCTCCACACTACATATTCACACATCCATAAACATGCGCACATGCCATGTGAATATTGGCGAAGCCACACCATGACCTCTCGTGGGTGTTTAGTGTTCTCCCAAATCCCATAACTTCTAAAAAAGCAGGAAAATACAATGAGTGAAAAGACATTTGATCCTTTCGCCAGGAGGCTGTTTGGATAGAAGCCCTCAAGCACCCCGTCAATATATTGGCATTGACTAAGGCTTAAGTGGTTGTTCGAATGGGCCCCGACTTTTTGACGTGCCCATCACCTCAACCGTTTCCATCGATTTGACGCCAATTCACTAGCGAAATGCGGGCGGGCGGATCAAACGCTAATTTTTTGGCGTGTCATCGGTTAAAACCAAACAACCCCTATAACTCTTAACTTTTACTAGCAAATATGCCCGTGCGTTGCAACGGGAGAAAAGCTATTAAATTATGCACGTGCGATAGATAGAAAAAAATTATGAACCAAATGCCAGGATGAGATAAGGACTTTTAGAATGTAATTTCATAAAGTATGTCTGGGTGATGTCATGACGAGATAAGAGACTTTTAAAAAGTCATTTTAAAAATAAAAAATGTGATGGTCTCATCACGACTTGATTTTCTAACGCGTCATAACGAAAAAAATGTCGGTGATAAAACTGCATTGATGGACACTGCATGAGCTAGACCGATGAGTGAGTGCCTTGCCTTGACCTAGCATAGCGGTGTTTATAATAATTAGTAATGTGGTATAAAAAATATAGCTGTGTATGAAGGCAAAATAGAAATTTAGTCATTTTTATATAGCTTACAAAAATTAACCCTTAGAAAGTTGTGTCAATTTTTGAGGGTTCAACGGTGTACAAGACATGGAAAACTTTTTTTTATCCAAATCGAGGGACTGAATACAATCATGAAGCGACCCCTACAGATCTCCTGCGACGGTTCATTATGTTCATTATTTATGGATCTGTTTTAATTTTTGTGAACATATTCCAAACTTTAATGGACATTTTTTAATTCCCTAATATGTTTTGAATACTGGATATTTTTAAAAAATCATGAACATTTTTTGTTTCCTGAAAATTTATTTGAAACCGTGATAGTTTTTTATAATATGTGAACAATTTTTTGAAATCATGATCATTTTATGATTTTCCGAATGTTTTTTTTAATTCACAAACAGTTTATAATTTTTCAAGACTTTTTCTGAAATATTTTTTTCCTGGAAATCACGAATAAATTTAAAGAAGAAAAAACTAAAACAGAAATAAGAACGTGAAAGGCAAAAAATGAAATAAAAGCAGGGGCGTTGCAACCTGCAAATGGGCCGGCCTATGTGTGCGGGAGGAGTAGGCGCGTCATAACGAAAAAAATGTCGGTGATAAAACTGCATTGATGGACACTGCATGAGCTAGACCGATGAGTGAGTGCCTTGCCTTGACCTAGCGTAGCGGTGTTTATAATAATTAGTAATGTGGTATAAAAAATATAGCTGTGTATGAAGGCAAAATAGAAATTTAGTCATTTTTATATAGCTTACAAAAATTAACCCTTAGAAAGTTGTGTCAATTTTTGAGGGTTCAACGGTGTACAAGATATGGAAAACTTTTATCCAAATCGAGGGACTGAATACAATCATGAAGCGACCCCTACAGATCTCCTGCGATGGTTCATTATGTTCATTATTTATGGATCTGTTTTAATTTTTGTGAACATATTCCAAACTTTAATGGACATTTTTTAAATTCCCTAATATGTTTTGAATACTGGATATTTTTAAAAAATCATGAACATTTTTTGTTTCCTGAAAATTTATTTGAAACCGTGATAGTTTTTTATAATATGTGAACAATTTTTTGAAATCATGATCATTTTATGATTTTCCGAATGTTTTTTTTGATTCACAAACAGTTTATAATTTTTCAAGACTTTTTTTGAAATATTTTTTTCCTGGAAATCACGAATAAATTTAAAGAAGAAAAAACTAAAACAGAAATAAGAACGTGAAAGGCAAAAAATGAAATAAAAGCAGGGGCGTTGCAACCTGCACATGGGCCGGCCTATGTGTGCGGGAGGAGTAGGCGCGCTTGCGAGACGAAAAAGAAGAGATAAAAGGTGGGCAGGCGGGGATCGAACCCTGGTCTCTGTGGTGGAAGCATGCAGCGCTGGCCACTGCACTGAGCCATCTTCGTGTTATATTAGGGGATCTCGGCTTATATAAACCCGAACTAACAGTGCGATGCGTGAACCGTTTTTTGCCACTTACGGGTGGCATTGGTGGGTAAATTTTGCCAACTTCGAGGGTATTTTTTATGACGGACGACCAGAAGCACTATTTGCTTTATTAGTAGGGAAAGATTGTCTAACATGTAGCAAAACTGCGAACCAACCTGTGGTTGAATGGTTAAAGGGACCGTGGTATCCCCAGCCCAGCAGGGTTCAAATCCTGGTGCTCGCATTTATTCCTGGATTTATTTCAGGATTTCCGGCGATGCGCATTCAGTGGGAGGAGACGTTCCCAACGACGACGAGACGCTTATGGTGACTTCGTAAATCTCAAGATGATATGCCGGCTCAGTCTTTCGGAGGTGCTCATAGGGGTAGGGTGTGCGTGTGTGCGTTCATAGGGGTGAGTGTATGCGCGTGTATATGAGTGCTTGTGTCTATACTGATGTTCAAAAAAAAACATGCAGGAAAACTTCCCTCCATACCGACACCACAAGAATAGGGCAATTGAAAATTTCACTCCCTAACCGTCACCCGCATCCTTTCTCTCCCTCGCAGTATCGTTTTGTGCCCCCGTTACCGGCCATCCGCTACCCTCCATGCCTCCCCCGCCCGGATCATGCACCACCGTCGCTCGCTTCATGTCTCTCCACCTCCCACACTGCCCCGCGCCACGACCATTTTGCTCCCACACTGCATTGGCACCATTGGGTACCTCATCGTCAGCTCCTCACCCCACCTACGTCCAACGTCGCGTCAAGAGCAGCTACACGCTCGAAGTATGCCACACTCGAACAACGTCGTCCATTATTGTAATTTACTTTTATATTTGGGTCGTTTCCTCAATATATACATTTGCATAAATACCTCAACATTTTCCAACCGTTAAATTATGCCAAAAGAATTCTAAAGATCATTCTACACAGTCCCATGCTGAGATGGATCATCATGGAATAACGGATCCAAGATTTCCTTAAATGGAGGAAACATTGGTACTTTTCCTATTGTTTAACTGGTAGAGCAACCGTATGTCACAATTGTATACAGTACAAGGAAACAACGTGTTCGCAGTTTTAATTTTTTGTTAATTGTATACAGGTATTTGCACCAATATTTACATTTCCATGAAAGATAAATGTCCTCGTTCTCCTTCTCATAAGCTCAAAAACTGAGCCTTCTGATACGAAACTGGAGATAATCAGAATTCAGAACAAAGCAGCAGAGACCAAAATTGCTTCTCAACACAAGAAGCTGGAGGAAACTTCCCGGTCGACTTCTCTAGTGACGAGAAATCTGGCTGGCTGATGCGCTAACAGTGAGACATGCATTATGCCCAATAAACAGTGTATGCCTCTTAGCTGGGTCTCCTTGCAAATGCCATACAGCAGAACCCCTAAGTGTAGCGTTTCTTGAACAGCGTATGCCTCTTAGCCGGGTCCTTCTTCTTCGCTCCCTTGCCCTTCCCAGTGCTAGATGAAAAGATAAGAGTAAACATTCAGCAAACAAACTACTACTTCCGTTCCATATTAGTTGACGCTCAACCGGATGTATCTAGCACTGAAATACGTCACACCCGTTTGAGCGTCGACTAATATGGATTGGAGGTCAATGGAATCCCAGCATAGAGGCGAAAGTGAAATGGAAGTGGAGAGGCAGCACTTGTACTCCATGTAGACCATTCCACCCGCTCCAGAAAATGCGCTCATTAATCCAGCAGAGCGCCGAGCTTTCAAAAGAGCCTTGCCATCAGAATCCTCTTCCAAGTGCTCAACACCAATCATGTCATCCCCTGCACTCAACACCTGTTTGACGTAGTGCAGACAGAAATTGCAGTCAGGTACAAACAGCAAGAAACTGACAAACAATGGGTATAGAAAACACTCACTTTGCCTAAAAGGTCAAGCTGTTCATCGAGCGTGTGAAAACTCAGGTTAGGTCCTTCATCAGGTGGCGGCGAGCTAGTGATGACCTGGAAATATATATTTTTTTATCACTAAACCCGAAGTGTCAAAAAGATTCCCAATATCTAGAGAAATGTTTGGGAATAAACCTTGAAACTATATCCCTGATCGATAAGGAATTGTTGCCTTTTTGTTGAATAATACATTTCCTGCATCAAAAAATATGTCATATGCTAAAGTCGATCTAAATTCCACAGGCATGCTTTCAGCATTCTCCACTTCAAGAATATCAAGAAATGGAATAAAGCCAAATGAAAAACTAATACAATAAACATTAGTGAGACACACCTGTGTGTCAGTTGATACAAGAGAATAGAAAAAGGCATTGTATTCTTCTTTTCCACCTGCCATCCTATCTTGATGCTTACCCTGCAGCCACAGTAGTCAAAACAGATTCAGTGGCAATGCCATAGAGAACATTGTATCAATAACTATTATAGATCACTTCTGCCCATCTGATTGGCCACATCACCGGCATAACTCACATCCAGACTATTGAGATCCCTTGCATGACCACCTCAAAAGCCAGAGTTGTAGTAACGATAATTTACTTACACTAAAAAAATTCTAGAAACAAATTACCACACAGACGTCACAGATTCAAATAAACCATCCAGGGAAGTTTGAAAAGCAAGATATAGAAAATAAAGTTGTTTCCTTTTGCATAATCAATTTTGATTCAAGATTTTTGTTCTCTATACTAACTCATTTTCGATCTTTTTTTATGGAAACTCATTTTCAGCATATATATGCAAATTATCAATGTATCCGAAACATAAAGAAATCCACGCTAAATTTTGAATATCAAGAGAAGCAACACATCAATTCCAAGTTGTTTGTCTATTACGCTGCATGCAGCAACCGCAAGCTTCAATCTATGTTACCTTTGCCCTGAGAATACGTCCCAGCCGTTGAGCTTCTTGACGCCGGGAACCAGCATGAGACGATATTTGTATGATTACATTTGCCTCTGGGATATCAATGGAGTTATCACCAACCTGTGCATTGATAGCAGAGATAACGTTAAGATTACCTATGAGGGCTGTTTTGGAACAAATAAACAGGATTGCAAAATTAAAATAAGCACACCTTAGAGAGGAAAACAGTGTTGACTTCTGGACTGTTTTTGAACTGATACAAAATTCTTGTCCTCTCCGCATGGCTGCGAGATGCGAAGCCAACATAAGTATATAACCTATGGCGCATAAGTAGAATTGTCTAAGATGAGAGGTCACCTTGTGGCACCATAAATCATTGGTTTACGGAGCTTCATTGCGTATGCAGTTAGTGCAAATAAATTATCAGCAAATACAATGATCTTATCCCCGCGTTGTTGTTCATGGAATCGAATTAGAAACTCACAAGCCCTGAACTTGTTTGGATTCATCACATAGAGTACCTGGTAGACACGAGCCAATATAATGCAAACATCAATATGAATGAACAAATCTGAGGACTGCAAATGGGGTTCAGAGACAAGCATGCCAATAAAATATTCATAAGTTTATATATGCCACCTTATATGCAGATTTAACAGAAAATAGGCCTTTTTATCAAAATGCCATGCAAGGAAATCACATGTATTGTCTTGGAGAGGAATCTGACGAATAACATTTGCATCCTCGACCCAGAAGGTTTGCCGGATCAGATCTTCATCCCACTGATTTGTTATGGGGTTAATTAGTTCAGACGCCTTGGAGAGCAAGTTGTTTCCCTTTGGTGATATTATTCGCCTTATACTACCTCTCGGGATCCAAGGCCACACCAGATTTTAATGTCTTCTCTGTTCCCAACCCACCATATTATCCCCTTTTTTAATAATTGGACTCCCTTCAGAATACTTCGCCATGCATAGGAGATGCCTGCACTTGGAGTTGCTTGCAAAAGCGAACCATTAGGGAAGTATCCTGCTGCTAGCACTCGTGAACAAAGTGAGGAGGGATTCTGAATGATGCACCATGTTTGCTTGGCCAGCATGGCAAGGTTAAAAAAAATGTAAGTTCCTAAAACCTAAACCTCCATCCTTCTTTGGTTTTGTCATTTTGTCCCAGCTTACCCAATGGATTTTATTTTCTTTGTCCATCTGGCTCCACCAGTAACGATTGATCATAGAGCTTAAGTCCTCACAAAATGATTTTGTGAGATCAAAACATGACATGGTGTAAACTGGTATTGCTTGAGCAACTGCTTTAATCAATATCTCCTTTCCTGCTTTTGATAAAAGTTTCTCATTTCCTCCCTGGATTTTCTTCCAGACTCTCTCCCTTATAAAGTTGAAGGTCTTTGTTTTGTTCTTGCCTATGTATACTGGTAGGCCTAAGTATCTGCCTGAAAAACCTTCGGAGGTGTTTGGTTCGGCAAATTGTAACGCAACCTGATAACGAAGGTAACAGATTGCGTTAATAGTTGTTTGTTTAGGTAGCTCCGTTATTCGTTACGGTGTAAACAGATCCCACCCAAGTCTCGGTCCGATTACGCCCGAACCTGACCGCAAACAGATCCCTTCCCCGAGCCCCCGAGCCTCCAACCCTTCCCCTCCGCCGCCTCCAGCCCTCGTCTGCCCTTCGCTGATCTCCTTCTCCGGCCACCCCCGTCGGCGTCGGAGGCGTCGAGGCCGACTTCCCCGGCGTCAAGAAGAAGCCCGCCCGCTCCTTCCCCGACACGGCGACACCTCAAGCTTCAGGGCTGTAGTTAGGTCACCTGACCGTCCGCTCCTTCTTCCCCACGCGTACGCCGTCGGATCGACCAGATCTTGTGGTTTTTCACCGGACACCTCTCCTCCTTTCAGTTTCCCAGGTCCTTGCGCAAGATCTCGAGCCTGGACATCCACATCGTGCTGGCCTGCGTGGGGGTTCAAAGAGGACGTGTGTGTGTGTCAGATCCAGCACCTCACTGTTCAGTGCCAGAGCCATCTAGTCGTCCTCGTTCTTGCCGTCGAGAAGCAGCACCGGCCATGCTACCAGATTAGGTTAGGGCTAAACATCATTTACATTTTTTTTCTTGATTTCTTCTTGATTCGATGAGACACTAGAAAAATATTGATCTGTTCTTGATCATCTTGTCCTGTACTGTTTGGTTCTAGCAGTTGTGTATTGTAGATAGAAGTAAACTACCTGTGATTAATCATGACCTGAAAATGGGAGCTATAAAGATAGCCATGGTGAGAAACAAACTCTATGGAGATTAAGCCTGAGCGTCACTCATGATGACGGTCATGCTACAATTGCAAGGATGACTTAACTGAACATATTGCTGCGAACCAGATTAAGTTAACTGAACATTTTGATATGTTCTTATTTATAGTGGTATCTAGCTTGTCTTTGTGTCCTGTTTATATATATGTTGCTGCCTTGAGATTTCAACTTGAGAATTTTGTTTCTAATTCAGTCTTGTGATCTCTAGACGCTAATAATATGTGACCGTGTGCATACTATGATGACGACGGTGCCACTTATTTACACTCTTTGATCTGTTCTCTTTAGGAGAACTATTATTTTGTTTGTATACTATTGTGCTGGCTTATAAATGATAGCAATTTCTAAAATTTTGTTTTGTTTTCGTGTGCAGGATCTGAAGTGTACTGTATTTTCGCTTATCAACCTCCACTTTCACATTCTTTTTCCCAACAGTGGTTCATCGGTTGTCCTGCTCATTCCTCTCCTCCCCCATCGGTTGGTGAGTTCTTCCCCTAATGTTGATCTGTTCTTAACGATATTTTCTTCTTATAGTGGTATGCATCTTGCCAATGCAACAACAAGCAATGATAAGAACACATGCTATCATATATTTACTTCACTCATACACTTGAGTAGACATTAATTTCTTTTAGCAAGCAACCACACCTCCTGGAATTACCCTATATCTATATCTTTTCAGTTATGGCCCGTCTTCCCTTAAGCGCGAGACGTCGAAGAAGAAATGTAGCATTTATTAATCTGATGAGTGCCATTATGCTTGTATACTATTATGTGTGGTTAATCTTTGGATTAGTTTATAGAAGAAAGTGTTGGCAAATAGAAAGGAGGCTTAGAATTAGAGAGCTAAGAGGAGAGAATTTGTATAAACTAATTGGTGAGAGTGACGCAGCATGTATAAGTCAACTTCGTATGGATAGGAGAACATTTCATATATTATGTGAGATGGTGAGAGATGTTGGTGGCCTAAGGGGTACAAGGAATACATCATTGGAGGAGATAGTGGCATCATTCCTTTATGTATTAGCTCACCATTTCAAAAATAGGACAGTAGGGAAATTCTTTTACCGAAGCCCGGAGCCAGTTAGTAGGAACTTCAATGCTTGTCTTCTAGCTGTTTTGAAGCTTCATCCATTGCTACTTAAGAAACCAGACCTATACCCGAGGACTGCACAGATGGTAAATGGAAATATTTCAAGGTAAATAGCTACTAAGGAAAAAAAAATACTAGATGAACTCAATAGTGGTAAAGATGCTAATGTTTGCACATTGTTGTTTATGTTGTAGAATTGTCTTGGAGCGTCAGATGGCACACACGTAGGGGTAACCGTCCCAGCTACTATGAAAGGAAGATACCGATCAAGGTTGGGTGATGTAGATACAAATGTGTTAGGTGTGTGTGCACCTGACATGCAGTTCATTTACATACTACCTGGTTGGGAGGGTTTTGCACATGATGGTCGTGTTCTTAGAGATGCCATCTCAAGGCCAAATGGGTTGCGTGTCCCTGAAGATCAATATTATCTTGTCGATGCTGGTTACACAAATGCGAAAGGATTTTTAGCTCCATACCGTGGTCAAAGGTATCACTTGGGTGGTTGGACAGCACAGAACCCACCTCGTAGTGCAGAGGAGTATTACAACATGCGGCATGCCAGAGCCCGAAATATTGTAGAAAGGTCTTTCGGAAGACTCAAGGGTCAGTGGGCGATTTTGAGGTCCCCGTTCTTTTTTCCTATGAAGACCCAATGTCGAATCATTATGGCATGTGCACTCTTGCACAATTTAATCTTGCAAAATATGCTGCTTGACCCACTTGATAATGACGAGCCAATAATACAAGAAACATTGGAAGGCATGGAGGGAGAATTAGGCCAACCAGAATTCATTACTTCTATCTCAACTTCGAACGAATGGACAAATTTCCGGAATGTTCTTGCGCAAGACATGTATAATAGACATAGGGCTGCTAGGGGCCATTGAGGTATAAATCATTTCTATTTGTTCACTTTGTTGCTAGTTTTCTTTTTTTCAAATAAGCTTCAATTGCATCTCATTTGCATTTGTCCCATTTCATATATATTTGTTTCTTATTTGTATTTGTTCTTCCTTTGTACAGATATGGATGTGGACACCTCAAGTACGTCTCGTGGAAGAGGCAAGAATAAAAGGAAGTGGACTTCGGATGAGGATGATGAACTTATTAAAGCCTTGTATGAGTTGTCTTTGGACCCAAGGTGGAAGGCAGATGGTAGCTTCAAAAATGGATACCTGGTGGTATTGGAGAAGCACCTTGCTGAAAAGTGTCCGGGTTGTGGTATCTCTGCAATTCCACACATCGAGTCAAGAGTGAGGCACTTTAGGACAAAATTTGGTGCTCTTGAAGTAATGTTATCCAAAAGTGGTTTCACATAGGATGGAAACTGGAAGATGATTCAATGTGAGAAGGCACAGTATGAAGCACATTGTAAGGTAGATCACTTCACCCATCAAAACTGAACTCCTTGTTAATGTTGAATTGCTTGCTGCTTTGTTATCGTTATTGTAATGTTGCTATGCACATTGCTATTCTTAACCAGAAGATGTTGTACCTTTGCTTGATGTTGTACCTTTCCTGCCTTCTTATTGTTTCTATTATTGCTCGTTGCCTTTTTATATACCTGTCGCATTTCTATCAGAGACTAAGTTCCTTCTTTTATGAAAAAATTTGTAGATTCATAGTGAGGCAAAGGGATTGTATGGTGTCCCATTTCCGTACTTTGAGCAGTTGGCTGCTATTTATGGCAAGGACATAGCAACTGGAGAAAATGCCGAAGGCTTTGGTGAGGCAGTGGGAAACTTGGAAAATGAAATTGCTATAGAAGAAGAGGAACACGAGGAAGAGGACTTGATCTCAACAGGGACAGCTAGACGGTCTGTCGATACTCGCTCTATGGATGGAACTAGTTCCAAGAGGCAGAGGAAGGAACCAAGGCCAAAGAGGGTGACGGGACCAAGTGATCCCTTTGCAGTGATGCTTCAAGATGTCAATAGCCAGCTCAACAATGTGACACAATATGTGGGTACAATGGCAGCATCATTGTCAGCATCAATGGCACGAGAAGCAGCGCAAGAGGATCCTCAGCAGAAATCAAAAGAGAAGGCTATTAGTGAATTGGCTAGGCTTAGCTTTACCGGGAGCGAGATCGTTGAGGCTGCAACCGTATTTGCTAAAGCTCCAGATCAGATGAACATGATGCTTGCGCTTCCAGAAAATCTGAGGAGGGAGTATGTCCTAAAAATGCTCTCTGGTATCCTTTTGCTAAACTCCAAAATTTCTTTTGCTAAACTCTTATCAGCTTTGATAACATCTACCTCTGATTGGCTAGCTGCTATACGAATCTGTAATCTGTACTTGACTAGCTGCTAGTATATGATTTGCCATCTCGAGTTGACTTGCTGCTAGTATATGCATTTGCAATGTCTAGTTGACTTCCTGCTTCTGCTTGACACTCGTAGTATATGTTCCATCCAATCTCTGCTTACATTCGTAGTATATGTTTCGTCCAATCTCTACTTGACAAGCTTAACATGTGATGTTAATTTACAATGAACATGGATAATAAGCATTTGCTTAGATATATGTCAAATAAATTATCATTGGAGTTCTTGATTGTCTTGCTAGGTCAAGTGATTTTCTAGTGAACAACAGAATAAATGATGATGATTATGGATTGATCCAATTTTGCAATCAGAGTGCTTGTTCAGCTATTAATTTTTGAATTAGTGGTTGTCTCTTGTCTGTTTCTTTATTTCTTATTTAACTCTTGCTTATTTTGGCAGATGAAAAAAAGAAGCACGGTTGATTAGAAAAGATGGGTGGTGTGGTTGATCAGAGGAATGGTCGATGGAAAAGCTACTTTGCAAGATTCTGAAATTGGCCTTTGGACTTGCCTTGCAAAATAATTTTGGGGACTAATTATGTAGTTCATCTCGAATTGTTGTTGAAGTCTGAGTTTGTATTAATATGCATTTTAGAAGTGGTGTCAAAATCTAGTTAAAGGATGTCTTGGATGAATGCAAAAATATTTTTAAATTATGTACTTGTTTGATGAGTTTGAATCTGTGCTAGTGAAGCACCTGTGAAATGCATGTGAAAACCTTGTCAAATTGCATGAATTTAAAACTGGTTCTGCATGTGAAAGTTGTCTGATGTATTCAGATTACAGGGCCACACCAAACACTGTAAAGGTAACTGATAACGTTACTAGCATGTGCCAAACAAAATAACAAATGGACTGTTACCCCTGCGATCCCCCCGTGACCTGTTACCATTAACGTTTGCGTTACCGGCCAGAGAACCAAACACCTCCTTCAATGTTGATGCCTAAGATCCTCTTCATCTCATTTATTTTTCTTTCCTCTGTGTTCTTGCTGAACATTATTGCTGATTTTTCCTTATTGATCATCTCTCCTGAGCATGCTTCGTAAATATGCAAGATTCTGTTCACTTCCTGGGCTGCATTGGCATTTGCCTCCATTAACAATAACGAATCATCTACAAATAATAAGTGGCTGACACTTGGGGCTTGCCTACAGATTTTAATCCCTTTCAATTTTGATTTGCTTCTGCTTTATGTAACATGGCTGAGAACCCTTCAACACATATGAGGAACATGTATGGAGATAGTGGGTCTCCCTGCCGTAATCCCCACTGTGGTACAAACACTTCTGTGGCATCTCTATTGACCTTCACTTGATATTTTACTGTTGTAATGCACTTCATCACTAGCTTAACCCAGCTCCTGTTAAATCCCATTTGGATCATCATATCATTTAAGAATTTCCATTCTACCCTATCATATGCTTTACTCATATCCAACTTGAGTGCCGCGTAGCATGTGCCTTCCTTCCCTCTTCTACGAATAAAATGCGAAAGTTCATACGCCAATAGGATATTGTCCGAGATCATGCGCCCTGGCACAAATGCACTTTGATTCAAGGATATGATGTCAGGTAGAATGGTTTTTTAGTCTAAGCGTTATCACCTTGGTGACCACCTTGTAAAGTACATTGCAGAGACTTATTGGTCTCAAATCTTTCGATTTTTCTGGCTTTGCTGTTTTTGGGATTAAGACAATCGTCGTATTGTTCCAGCCTTCTGGCATTTCGCCACCCTTCAGGACATTGAGCATCTCCGACGTTATTTGATCCCCTACAGTTTGCCAAAACTTTTTGAAAAAGATTGCTGGCATCCCATCAGGACCAGGAGCTTTCAAATCTCCAATGCTGAATAAGGCCTCCCGAATCTCATCCTCTGTGTATTCAGCGCAAAGGACTCTGTTCATGCCTTCATTTACCTTTGGATTTATTGCTTGCAAAATGGCCTCATTTTCCTACCCGGCTGTGGATGAGAAGAGACTATAAAAGTAGCCATCAATGTGATTTTTCAGTTGCTCCTCTCCCTCTATCCAACTACCATCTTCCTTCTTCAGCTTCCGAATTGTGTTTTTGTGTTTTCTTTCCGATGCAAAAGCATGGAAGAAAGCAGTATTCTTATCTCCTGATTCAAGCCATTTGACATGAGCTCGTTGCTTCCAAAAAATATCCCTTTGATGTTCTAATCTGTCCAGCTTTTCCTTCAAAAAAAGTTCTCTTGAAACATTAACCTGGTTGATCTCTTTCCTCCTTACTTCCTCTAATTCTCTTTTGATTTGTTTTATCGTCTTTTCTAGATCGCCTAAGACGTTTGCGTCCCACTCTTTTAAGCCACAAGCTACTGCATGCAACTTGTCGGCTGCTTTAGTTACTCCTCGCCCTGCAGCAGTAGCCCATGCATTGTTCACCACTGCCTCGCAATCCTCCTCTTGCAACCATTTGGCTTCAAATCTAAAATCTTTGGCATACCCTCCTGTATTGTGTCTATGATTTGTACTCTCCATCAATATAGTTACAGGACGGTGATCTGAATGTCTCGGATCCTCATTCACGACTTTGTAGTTTGGGAATCGATTGCACCAGCTACGATTCCCTGTTGCCCTGTCCAACCTTTCTTTTATGTATCGACTTGCTATATGGTTGTGGTTGCGCCATGTGAATTTATCACCTGAATAACCCAAGTCTCGCAGCCCACATTCAGCAAGTGCCAGCCTGAAACTCTCCATTGCTTTTTGTGATCTACTCGGACCTCCTCTCTTTTCATGGTTGTACATGATTTCATTGAAGTCTCCAACACATAATCAAGGAAGATTCATCTGCTGATTAAGAACACTTAAAGAGTCTCCAGGTTGTGTGCTTTTTATCACTTGCAGGTTCACCGTAAATTCCTGTGAACCGCCATTTGAAACCTTCCTTTTTCGTTTATTACCACATCTATATGGAGCCTTGAAATTTTTTGGAGCTCAACTCTCACTCCTTTCTTCCACAGTAGAGCTAGTCCACCACTCTTTCCTTCACAGTTCCTTATCAACATCTGGTCCATCCCTAACATTTGTTTAAATCTTTCCATCTTTTTGCTGTTCATCTTGGTTTCAGATAGGAAAAGCATGTCAGGGTCCACCTGCTTCTGGAGTTCCAGAAGCCCTCTCACTGCCGGGCTGTTCCCCAACCCCCGGCAGTTCCACACCGTGATTTTCATTTTGGTCCGCGGGACTATTCCGACAGCCCTGCTTTCAACTCAGCTTTGAGCTTTTCATTTGTGACTCTTTCTTGGTCCTCCCCATTCCTATCCTTCTCTGCATTATTAACACTTGCTTTGGCTCCATCTCCTGAGTCAATCTCCATCTTGTACTTTTTCAGTGTCTCCGATTCCATTTCAAATTCTATATCGAGTATGCTCTCTTCTTTGGTTCATGGTCATTGGCGTCTTTTGTATGTGTTTGTTGTGTTCTCTTGAAGCGCTTGAAAGTGCCCCGTTTTTCCTTTACATTATTCAAAATTTCACATGTCTTCCTTTCCCCGACAGTCTGCATATTTTGTTCATTTCCTCGTCCCTCATTGACCGGAGGCCCCTTTGGGTTCACCTTCTCATATGTTGTGGCCTGCTTTTCCCCCCTTCTCTCCTCCGCTGGAATCTCATCTACTCTCACTTCCCCCTTGTCCTTGAGATATTTCAGGATCCACCACCATTGGGACTGACAGGGCTTCACTATTCCTTACCTCATGTACAGTCCTTTCACTCGAAATCCCTTCCAAAAGAAATTTCTTTCCTCCAGATTCTACATCCTTCTCATTTGCTTGTTTATTTAGTGGGCTGGTTGCTTCCTTTTCCTCCCTCTTACCCGAGACCCCCACTCCTTCACCATCATATGAATTCTTCCTCCACGTAATTGCATCGCTACCCCTGCTGCCTCCAGCACTATTCTTTCCAAAACCCCATTTATCTCGAGAGTTCCTGCTCCTATCCTCCTCACTTGGACTCCTTCCCCAGTCTTCTGCCTTGAGCCACGATCCAAATTCATGCCCACCTCCCAGGTTCTGTTTATTTGGACAGCCTCTATCATTGTGGCTGATGACGCCCGCAAGTGTTCATATGTAAATAAAATATCTTTCCCCTTCTGCTCATTGTTCTTTTCTTCGCTTGTCATCTCTTTGTCTTGCCTTTCCTCCTCCTCATCTTCCAGGAAGATAGTAATACCCCTCATCAAAGGTTTTGTGATATCTAGCCGGACTTTCACCCGCATAAACTCTCCTGCTGCCATGCCACATTCATCTACATCAACATCAAGCACCTCCCTCCCCAATTTCCTTCCCTATGGCTTCACCTGACTCCCTATACATCGATCCCATAGGAATACCATGAAGTCTTACCCAAATAGGAATTTGCTTGAACTACGATCCAAATAACTCTTAACTTCTATTGTCCTACATGTAGGAAAACTTCCCTCCATACCGATGTCACAAGAATAGGGCAATTGAAAATTTCACTCCCCAACCAGGAAAAAAATTTATGAGACCAGGTCTCACGGATTAGTAGATGAGACTCATTCTGATGGATGACATGTGGCATTCACAAATCACAAGAGGTTAG
>NC_041385.1:492147649-492211173 GCF_002162155.2 Triticum dicoccoides
TCACAGTATCGTTTTGTCCCCCGTTATCGGCCAACCACTACCCTCCCCCGCCTGGATCATGCAGCACCGTCGCTCGCTTCATGTCTCTCCACCTCCCACACTGCCTCGTCCACGACCATTTTGCTCCCACACTGCATTGGCACCATTCGGAACCTCATCGTCAGCTCCTCACCACACCTACGTCCTTCCGTCGCGTCAAGAGCAGCTACACGCTCGAAGTATGCCACACTTGAACAACAACGTCCATTATTGTAATTTACTTCTATATTTGGGTCGTTTCCTCAATATATACATTTGCACAAATACCTCAACGTTTTCCAACCGTTAAATTATTATGCCAAAAGAATTCTAAAGATCACTCTACGTAGTCCCATGCTGATATGGATCATCATGGAATAACGGATCCTAAAATTTCCTTAAATGGAGAGGAAGCATTGCTACTTTTCCTATTGTTTAACTGGTATAGAGCAACCGTATGTCACAATTGTATACAGTACAAGGAAACAACGTGTTCACAATGTTGATTTTTTTGTTAATTGTATACAGGTACTTTGCACCAATATTTACATTTCCATGAAAGATAAATGTCCTCGTTCTCCTTCTCATAAGCTCAAAAACTGAGCCTTCTGATACAAAACCGGAGATAATCAGAACAAAGCAGCTGAGACCAAAATTGCTTCTCACCACAAGAAACCGGAGGAAACTTTCGGGTAGAGTTCTCTAGTGACGAGAGGTTGGCGTGAAATCTGGCTGGCTGATGCTCTAACAGTGAGACATGCATTATGCCCAATAAACAGTGTATGCCTCTTAGCTGGGTCTCCTTGCAAATGACATACAGCAGAGCCCCTAAGTGTAGCGTTTCTTGAACAGCGTATGCCTCTTAGCTGGGTCCTTCTTCTTGGCTCCCTTGCCCTTCCCGGTGCTAGATGAAAAGAGAAGAGTAAGCATTTAGCAAACAAACTACTACTTCCGTTCCATATTATTTGCACTCAACTGGATGTATCTAGCACTGAAATACATCATTGAGCGTCAACTAATATGGATCGGAGGTAGTACAATGGAATCCCAGCATAGAGGCGAAAGTGAAATGGAAGTGGAGAGAGGCAGCACTTGTACTCCATGTAGACCATTCCACCCGCTCCAGAAAATGCGCTCATTAATCCAGCAGAGCGCCGAGCTTTCAAAAGAGCCTTGCCATCAGAATCCTCTTCCAAGTGCTCAACACCAATCATGTCATCCCCTGCACTCAACACCTGTTTGACGTAGTGCAGACAGAAATTGCAGTCAGGTACAAACAGCAAGAAACTGACAAACAATGGGTATAAAGAACACTCACTTTGCCTAAAAGGTCAAGCTGTTCATCGAGCGTGTGAAAACTCAGGTTAGGTCCTTCTTCAGGTGGCGGCAAGCTAGTGATCACCTGGAAATATATATTTTTTATCACTAAACCCGAAGTGTCAAAGAGATTCCCAATATCTAGAGAAATGCTTGGGAATAAACCTTGAAACTATATCCCTGATCGATAAGGAATTGTTGCCTTTTTGTAGAATAATACATTTCCTGCATCAAAAAATATGTCATGATAAAGTTGATCCAAATTCCACAAGCATGGTTTGGAATAAAGCCAAATGAAAAACTAATGCAGTAAACATTAGTGAGACAAACCTGTGTGTCAGTTGATACAAGAGAATAGAAAAAGGCATTGTATTCCTCTTTTCCACCTGCCATCCTATCTTGATGCTTACCCTGCAGCCACAGTAGTTGAAACAGATTCAGTGGAAATGCCATAGAAAACATTGTATCACTAACTATTATAGATCACTTCTGCCCATCTGATTGGCCACATCACTGGCATAACTCACATCCGGACTACTGAAATCCCTTGCACGACCACCTCAAAAGCCAGAGTTGGAGTAATGATAATTTACTTACACTAAAAAAATCTAGAAATGAATTACCACATACAGTATTTTGAAAAGCAAGTTATATAGAAATAAAATTGTTTCCTTTTGCATAATCAATCTTGATTCAAGATTTTTGTTCTTCCTACCAACTCATTTTCAGTCTTTTTTTAATGGAAACTCACTTGCAGCATATACATCCAAATTATTGATGTATCCGAAACATAAAAAAATCCACGCTAAATTTTGAATATGGTCGGACCCTTCCCCTGACCCTGCGCAAGTGGGGAGCTACATGCACCGGGCTGCCCTTTTTTAAATTTTGAATATCAAGAGAAGTAACACAGCAAAATTGCAACTGTTTTGTCTATTACGCTGCATGCAGCAACCACAAGCTTCAATCTACATTACCTTTGCCCTGAGAATACGTCCCAACCGTTGAGCTTCTTGACGCCTGGAACCAGCATGAGATGATATTTGAATGATGACATTTGCCTCTGGGATATCAATGGAGTTATCACCCACCTACGCATTAATAGCAGAGATGGCGTTAAGATAACTTATGATGGCAGCTTCGAAACAAATAAACAGGATTGCAAAATTAATAATAAGTACACCTTTGAGAGGAAAACAGTGTTGACTTCTGGACTGTTCTTGAATTGGTACAAAATTCGTGTCCTCTCTGCATGGCTGCGAGATGCAAAGCCAAGATAAGTATACAACTTATGGTGCATAAATAGAATCGTCTAAGATGAGAGGTTACCTTGTGGCACCATAAATCATTGGTTTACGGAGCTTCATTGCGTATGCAGTTAGTGCAAATAAATTATCAGCAAATACAATGATCTTGTCCCCGCGTTGTTGCTCATGGAATCGAATTAGAAACTCACAAGCCCTGAACTTGTTTGGATTCATCACATAGAGTACCTGGTAGACAAGAGACAATATAATGCAAACATCAATATGAATGAACATATCTGAGGACTGCAAAGGGAGTTCAGAGACAAGCATGCCAATAAAATATTCATAAGTTTATATATGACTTAGGTCAAGAAGTGTATCAATCCAATTTTATCACATGCCCCCTAAGGGCGAAGAAGATACTTTCTTGTCAGGAATTTAGATGACATAACTTAACAAAAAGTCAACACGTTAACAAATCAAAGTAATCATCATTGCATAAAAGGAAAAAATCAAATAAGGTAGCACCGAAAGCAATAACGGAAGCTCGAACATGTGTGTTTTATCTTTCAGAAAGGTACCAAAGTTGAATAAAAACACTGCATGGACAGCTGAGAAACTTCAATGAAGATTCACCTGCTTCTTTTTTGAATTTTCCTTTTTCAAATACTCAGCAAAAAACTCTTTGGTCATGGGACACCATACTTCTGCACATTGCACGTTTGCAATAAATCCACCTTTCACTAAATCCAACCAATTTGCTTCATACAGCTTTGGTCCAATTAGAAAATTTAGATCTGTGATACGTTCATCCTCTCTCACAAGAGTAGCTGTAATTGTAAGAATTTTAGTAATTTAGAATAATTTGACAAGTGAGCAGTCAAAATCACACAAGACTATTATATGATGAAAACGGACCAGTAAGACCAAGCTTGCAGTGAGACTTTGTAATGCTGATGACCTTTCTGAACATATGAGCAGGGACAACGTGAACCTGCAAACACAAATAAGAAAATGGGCATGTACACTATTATGATCTTTCATGTGCTAATGAAATTTGCAAGCCTAACTTATCAAAGAGTGGAGATCTCACCTCATCCATAAGGAGCAAACCCCACTCCCTGCTCCGGATTTCTTCAATAATCTTCTCCGAGTCTTCGGATCGTTTGCCCCCAAATGCCACCATGTTATAGGTAGTCACAACAACACCAGCCATCCCTCGAAATTTCTCTTTGTTATCTGATGTAAATCGACTGATATGTTCATCTCTTATAGTTGACCAAAGCTTGAACTGGAATGCCCATTGATCAACAGACACAGCATTTGTGGCCAAGCATAGACAGCTCTTTTTAATACGACATGCTGCAGATACACCGACCAAGGATTTTCCCGCACCACAAGGTAGCACAATAATGCCTGACCTTGCTCTGCCTATAAAATGGTGTGAAAATTGTTCAGCAAAGGAGAAGAAGCACACACAGTACTCAGCAGATTCTTGAGTTCCAAAACTAACAATTAACAAATGATGCCAGGGAGTAGATTTTCTAGCTAACATTGAGAGCAGTGAGACTGCCCACTAAAATTCCTAGTTTCCTGTCTTACTTCTTAGTAACACAGGTGTCCCGAACTTTACTACTTCCCATTAGCTTAAAATACATCTCATTATTAAAATCAGATCAGATCAAGCAGGCCATGTGACATTGAGCAACTTATATATCTGTTCTCAAATCTGGTGGCCAATCAGCAAAAGTGTCATCTGGTAAGACCGGCATCGATATGCTTGATTTGAAGACCCAGTTAAGCTATCATGCCTAAACTTCTAAATGCCATTATAACCCTTGCACGAGGGAGATGGCGCCCAACTAGATCTCATAAGTCACAACCGCATAGTTACTTGCAGGATTGACTCGACACAATCGAGTCCAACCAAACCAACTACTAGAGATGAGAGCCTGATTCTAGCTCAAAGTCTCAATATAACTGCTAGGCTAAGGATAGCAAACTATGAACGAGTATTGCATGCATCTGTAAAGGTATAATGACAAGCCGTTTACTGAGTTTAATATGCAGTTATTCCCGTATATTGCATCATGAACTTACCATTCCCAAACATCTTACTGAGGCTCTTTTCTTGATATGGCCTTGGCCGTGCTTGAGGTTTTAATTCCATATCCAAATCTGGGTTTACCTGCAGTAAAATTATATGTCAATCTCAATTCTAAATCTTGTAGTGAATGCTTCATCATATGTCACACTAGAAAGCAACTGCAAAGCTAAAAAATTGTAAATTGCCTGTTCCCGTGACAAGTAAAATGGGCCGAGAATACTATGGATCCCAAATCTCGACAGGAAATAGCAAAGAACATTGTCTACATGGTTTGTTCAGCTAGAGATAACACTCGATAGATGGACATATAAAACGCCTGTTTAATCCATGGATTTAAACAATTGGGGTTTTATGAATTATGAGAATATTCTTAATGTACCAAAAGATCATGACTGAATGGAAGGGCTTAAGTTTATTTCACATGGTACGTGTTCTACTCTGTTGTGTTCAGCCTTAAACTTGCAGATGCCAAAGAGCTCCCTGTATCAACTTTAAATCATTTCATGGTTTTAACTTTCAGTTGTATATGATGGGATCAAATAACAACATGCACCAGTTGGCAGTTGCTGCCCAATCATCAATAAAGTGAGGGTTTGGGTCAACAGCTTAACTAAATGTTAAGGAACAACAAATTATGAGATGTATCAATATAAACTTAACACTTTTGATTTATACATGCATATTTTAATCGGTTATGTCAGTACGACACATTACATACTACAATGTTCTGAGACGATATTGTGCAATACCTAAGCTCTGTTATTACTTCACATTTGTTCTTTCTTACGATGTCTGCATTTAATGTAGCAAATGACTAGCTAAGAGCTAACTAATTCAACTGGTAGGCCCTACTTGTATACAAAGGTAGTTGTTTCAAACTCAATGAACCACAAGGTAAGATTGCTTCCAGCACAAGGCCATTTTGGGCCGGTTCGTTTCAACATGACCATCTCACATCAAAACTGGCCAGCTCAATCTGGTTTTATGTTAACACGGTTTAAATGCCTGAAAAAATCTCAGTCCAGCTGATGCATCAAGGATCAAAGCATAGTTTTTCTTGGTCAAACCACCATACTAGATCTGATAATATAGTTGTTTCTTCATGTGGAAAGTACTTACTGTGTCATTTCTAAAATCAT
This sequence comes from Triticum dicoccoides, assembly GCF_002162155.2. NCBI lineage: Eukaryota > Viridiplantae > Streptophyta > Magnoliopsida > Poales > Poaceae > Triticum > Triticum dicoccoides. Next base: position 492,153,478 of record NC_041385.1, read on the forward strand.
ACTCCTCTAGCATGGGAAAGTTCAGTGCATTTGGTAAGCACCGTTGCTTTACGTTCTCAACCTGAACATGAAGGATCAAAGTATTAAACACCAGTCTCTACAACTGAAGCTACCAAAGCTTCTGCTTAAAGAGACACAATACCTGATTGGAATCAATTTCGAAAGAATGCGTTTCCTTGTCTTCAGTTGCAGCTGCCAGCTCCATTCCATCTAACAAATCATGTCCACTAGCTATTTCCCCAGCTGTTTTGCTAACAGCGAATGAAGAAGATGCTCCTAGACAGTCCTGAAGGGACATAAATGGATTCGGATAATGAGGCATAGCAAACAACTAGTTCAAAATGGCCAGTATGAAGACCTATACCAGCAGTTGAAAAAAATAATGGAGGTGATATTTATTCCAGTCAAATGAAATAATTATTAGGGAAGGAGATAATGCACATGGATGGTATGGATAAGCACCTCCATATGATACAAAGTTCTGTTCTAACAGACACTAACTGCGTTTCCACGCAAATTGTATGAAAGTGACGAGAACAAAAGATTAACCTCGGGAGCTTTTCGTGCTTTCAAAATTACGTCGTCGTTCAGGAGGGTCTTCAAAACCTGGACACAAGCATCACAGCTCAAATAATAAATAAGTAAATAACGAGTGACAGAGTAATCCAAATTATTTAGTTGCAGGAAGAATGATACAACCTCAGGGAACGGCGACTCCACAAAATATTGATTCTTCTTCAGAACAAGCTTCACTTTGCCATAATTCGCAGTTGACCCATGGATGAAATCAATTATCTCATGAGGTAACTTAGTCTTGGAGAGCTTACTCAAGACACTAATGATAGTGGTTGTCTCGAGTCCAACTGAGACCGCGGCATACAATGAGTGTGGCGTTAGATTGTATTCATGCATAGATTCTGGCCTGCACCACCAAAGTGAGATTTAAGTTTCAAATATCCCACACGTTTTGTATGCATATGTTCCAGACATTAACCTGAGTAGAGTTTGGATGTTTAGGGGGGAAAGTTGACCAATTTGACTACATCTTCCACTATGAAGTACCGGCATCCTTTTAGGTCAGGTTCAATTGCATTTTAACTTAAATCCACTGCTGTTCCGTGCACTAAGCAACACTCAGGAAGTAATAGTCTATTATCTCTTTAACACAGCATGCACGACCCAATCATCCCGACTCCAGACCCAATCCTATAATTGTTTCCAAGGCAACTAGGACAAGCATTATAGTTCTTTTCTTTTAACTCATACTCAACATGTTAACATGGTGCACCTTATGCAAGTCGAGTTATTCTCCTTTCCAGATAACCATGTGGGGCACTAAATCCCTTGAAATGATACTACCGCAAGAAATTCATGGTTAATTACATTAAGTGGCATTAGTTTCCCAAACCGAGTCTTCTCCAACACTAGCCTACATAACCATTAAATTCACAAGGCAGTAGCAAGATCCCCCAAAAGCAGGTCCCATTGAAGAATCCTTTTGAATCAGACCAAATGAATGATGCAGTGCCGCACCAGACCTATACACTGCATATAACCTTACTACTAAGCATGGCAAAATTAAGGCTAACTCGGCCTACCAGAACATGACCTTCCTACTACCACTCCATGCTAACTTTCTGGGAAACTGGTAAAAGTTGGGTAAGGTTCCACTCGTTGGATACAACCATGGCTAGTCCAAAACAAGATATGCGGTTGGCTGGGATTTGAGGTAGGGGTGATTGAATGTACCTGCATACAGGTTCGGCGATGGCGATGAGGAAATCGTAGGCCTGCTTGTAAAGAGGCGAGAAGGTCTCGAGGAAGATGCGGCCGTCTGCGCACGCCCACAGCGGCCGGTTCACGTGATCCGGTTTGAGCTCCAGCTTGGTGAAGTCCCTCTTCTTCACCTCGTTATCCCCTGGAGCGAATCAAAGTTCCACCCCCGAAATCCCCAATCAATTAAACGGCAGGAATCACACCGATTCGCGAAAGATGGGTGGATTTGGGGGGGAATCATGCGCGTGGTACCGTCGCGGGCATCGTCGTCGAAGTCGTCGGCGTAGTTCATCTCGGCGGTCTCGTCCACCAGAGCCGCCTTCGATGGCGCCGAGGACTTGTACCGCTTCGGCGCACGGGCGCGGTCGCCTGCAGGGGATAGAGGGGAAGGGTATCACGGAGAGTGAGATAGAGGAGGATACTGGTGGGATTTAGGGTTGCCGCCTCACCATCGCCGCCGGCCATGGCTGGGAGCGAGGAGGCGGTAGAGGTCGGTGCACGGACGAATCGAGTCGAGTCGAGGAAGACGGAGAAAGTCGGGGACGGGTACACACCTACGGGATGTGCTATGGGGGCTTGGACAAATATAAGAGACGTTGTGGGCCTGGCCCAAGCTTTGGTTGCATCTGGAAAGGCTCTGATCAAGTTAGTAGCCCAAGCAAAACCGACATACGTTTCCCCCCAAAAAAAAAAGCAATACCGACATACGGAATTCCCTATTTGACGCATTTTGCGTCAAACTGTCGGGGCACCGCACACCCTTCGCCCGTATTTGGGCCGGCCTTTTTTTTCCTGTTTCTTGTTTCGACCGACCACGTCTGTTTCCTCGTTCCCCTTTCTTCCTCGTGCGACTGCTTTGTCTCGATTCCTTCTCTGCTTCGTCCTCTCGATTCCTCTTCCTTCCTCTCGATTCTTCGCCGTGGTCTTGATTCCTTCCTCCTTCGTGCATCTCGGGGCGCTAGGTGCTCTGGTTCTTCATCTTCTCTCCCCTTCCTGCAAATCTCTGGGATGGAAGTTAGGGTTAGCTGATTTGTTCTCTGTTGTTGGTAGACGGTGTTTTGGCAACCAAATTCTGAGGAATAACACTTCAATTTTGTGATAATTGGTCGAGGTTCGTCAGATCTGGTGTTCCCCGTTTGGTTTTTATTCCAAATTCCTAGGTTCCTCAACTGTATTCAACTTTCTTTTTCTGTTTGTGTTTGCAGGTTCGGTTGAGATCTAACATATCATAGTTCTTCTACAGATTTGTAGGTAAATCATTACAGCAAGTACTTGTCAACTATTTTCTATTCTGGTGCTTGACAATTTTGTTCCTAACCCTTTTTGTGAATATGTTTTAAGATGTTGTCGATACTTCTACAGAAGTGAACGAGCATGTCCCTTCAATTGTGTAGATGCTCTGAATTTTCCATGTATATACTTATGGACCGGCAATAGTTGTGAAGATACTGCTGTAGTTTTCTTCTAGCTACTACTGTAAATGAATCTCGCTTAGTTTTTCTGGTAAATGCTCATAGATATAGGAGGTGTTCTTCTCTTGAAAATCTTAAGTAACCTAGTGTTCATTTCAACATTATTTCGTTTCCATGCAAATCATATCATTTTCTAGTTCATAAATAGTCATTACCACTTTTAATATGATTATCTTCATGATACATTCTACTCTGGTTTTGAATGTTCAGTTAATTAATTTGAATCACCTCCTAGTTTGTTTGGTAGCTTAATTAGCATCCACCTTTCTAATCAGCAAGTTTTGTGATGTTAATTTAACTACGTGTGTACACTGTTTAGCTAACAGTAACTACTTGCTTCCCTAGAAAAAACACCAGCTAGTTGGTTGATCTGATTTGCCTGCATTATTACTGTACTGAATTCTTCATAGACCTTGTTACATTTGATACAAATTATTTCTGCACTTAGTCGAGTATTTTTTCCTGTTCAACGATTTTAGGAAATCATTCCTCAATCTCGGTAGATTGTTTTCAGAAAGGAAAGGAGTAGTGACAAGTAGTTGATTACATTGATGTGTACTTCCATTTTTGTCTCATCAATGTATACGTCAGAAAGCATTCAGTTGTATAGTTCATATAACAGAATTTATACCTTGTGGGCATGTGCTCTAAATGATTGCATTTCCGCTTTTCTTGTTGTTTTCATGTGTATCTCACACCACAATATTGCATCAGAAATAGAGAAGTTGTTTTGAACCATATATTCATGATGTTCCTGTTTTGTTTGCTGTCTTCGGGTACTATATTCGAATCACTATCTATTTTATCACGAATAGATTGTTGATTCAGCTTCTAATATTAATTTCGTGCAAAACTGAATTAAGCATGAATATAACATTTTTCAATCCAAGTTTTTCTAAAAAAATTGAAAAAAATCTAAATCCTATAGCAAAACTACAGTCACATAAACTAATTTCATTTCAAAAACAAAGCTCTGGTCCATGAGCAAAATAACAAAACTAGCACATTAACCCAGTAGTAGAAGATGAAACTTTCAAGAAGTGGCGATTATTTTTTTACTACTTCTTGGTATTCTTTTTGAAGGGGAGCCTTGGCGCAGTGGTAAAGCTGCTGCCTTGTGACCATGAGGTCACGGGTTCAAGTCCTGGAAACAGCCTCTTACAGTAATGTAGGGAAAAGCTGCGTACAATAGACCCAAAGTGGTCGGACCCTTCCCCAGACCCTGCGCAAGCGGGAGCTACATGCACTGGGGCTGCCATTGGTATTCTTTTTGCTCCCCTGTTTTTTAGTTTTCTTTTTGCTACTTCTTGGTATTCTTTTTGCTACTTCTTGTTTTTCTTTTTTCCTTTGTTTTCTAGTTTTCCTTTTTGTTTTTTCTTCTTCTTTTCATTTTTAGTTATTTCTGTTTCTTTTTTCTTTTTTCGATTTTTCTGTTTGTTTTCTTTCTTTGTTTTTTCTTTTTCCTTTTTTCCCTCTCTTTTTATCAAAAGAATTTCAAATATTCAAATTTTGTTCGTGTTTCCATAAAATGTTCACGTTTCAAAAAATGTTCTCAAGATTCAAAAATTGTTATCGTTACACAAAAAGTTGAAAAGTTTCGAAATGCAAAAAATGTAAAGAATTTCAATTTTTTGTTCCCGTTTTTATAAAATGTTCGCGCTTCCAGATTTGTTCGGGATTTTCAAAATTGTTCTCCATTTCAAAATTTGTTCTGAAGATTAAAAAAATGTTCACGCTTTAAAAAATTGTTCGCGCTTCCAAATTTGTTCGGGATTTTTCAAAATTGTTCTCCATTTCAAAATTTGTTCTGAAGATTAAAAAAATGTTCACGCTTTAAAAAATTGTTCGCGCTTCCAAATTTGTTCGGGATTTTTCAAAATTGTTCTCCGTTTCAAAATTAGTTCTCAAGATTAAAAAATGTTTGTGCTTTAAAAAATTGTGCGTGCTCCCAAATCTGTTCTCCGTTTCAAAATTTGTTCTCAAGATTCAAAAAATGTTCGTGCTTCCAAATTTGTTCTTCGTTTCAAAATTTGTTCTCAAGATTCAAAAAATGTTCGTGCTTCAAAATTTGTTCTCCATTTCAAAATTTGTTCCCAAGATTCAAAATATGTTCATGCTTTAAAAAATTGTTTACAAATTCCAAAAAATGTTTGGGGAATTCAAAAATTGTTCATGTTTTCAAAAATGTTCTTGGTTTCAACATTTTATTTGCAAATTCAACAAATGTCATGTTTCAAAAAAAAATCGCATTTTAAAAAATGTTCTGTTTAAACATTTTTGTTCTGAACTGAAAAAATGTTCCTGTTTCCATTTTTGTTCAAAAATTTAAAACTGTTCGTGGTCTCAGAAAATGTTCCGAAAATTCAAAAAATGTTTGTGTTTTTCATAATTTCTGTTGTATTTCTTGAAAAATTGTTCGCATTTTAGAAAACTGTTCAGGATTTGCAAAATTTGTGCATGTTTCTTTTTTTAATCGAAATTACAAAAAATATTTACTGCATCAAAAAATGTTGGAACATATAACAATTGTGATATTTTAAAACTGTTCATTGTGCCTTTTATGATTCATTAGCAACTTATTTCTTCTACTTCTCAAGAAATAGTTAGAAAGTTTTTTAAGTTAATCAGAAATTGCAACACTGTTTCTTTTTTCAGGTACGACTCAGGAATTTTCCTTCTTCAGTATCTTAGCAAGTACAAAGGTCTCGGAATGGAAGGTTTCTCCAATGTAAGTAGTTACCAATTCATTCATTGAGAGCACTTGTTTTCCTTATTTAGCTTTCTTCGAAATATATCATTTTTTCTAAGCTGCTACTCAATTGTTTTACATTCTGAAGGATGATTTACAAGCTGTACGAGAGAAATTCCTTTTTGAGATCATAACTTGCAAGGACAATGAAATTCAGCTTCCATTCGTAACTTCTTTCCTACAGAGACATGTTAGTTTTCTATTTCTTTTTATTGCCACAATCCTTGGCCTCCTCCTCATCACATCTCTATTTCAACAGGGTTTTCGCATTTTCAAGTGAAGCATTCAACATGATTTCTGCATTTGAACAAAGCTTTTAGGTAAGTTCATGATCTCTAGTTTCCCCCTGAAGAATCCTAATGAACTTTTTCTCTAATCCCAACTAACATTTTTCCTTTCTTATTCTGCAGGTATTGATTGCCATTCGTTACTGTCAAGTATAATGGAATTTGCACTACAAGAAGTTCTCCTGAATTTGCACTGAAAGGAAAAAAAACATGGCGAAAATGCTTCATCCTAGGAAAAAACCATTTGTTTTTGTTTCCTAGCACAGTTTAGGTAACTTCATACACACGTTGTCGGTACATTTTTTTCATTCTTCCAACTAACATATTTCCCATTTTATTCTCAGCGGCCGCAATGCCAGAATTTTTCCCAACTCAAAGGAAGAGTACTATGACGAAACTGTTCTGCTGTTTCTTTATCATGGTTCCCCAGTGATACTGTCTTGTATTATTTTCACTTGTAAAGAAGGTTTAAATCCCCCCGCAAAAAAAAGGTTTAAATCTGCAGAATAAGTTTGTAAAGGAAGCAGTTCCACGACCAGTAGAAACAGCGAGGAACAACAGATAATTGCCCTCTTCTAGTGTTTTATGAATACAAGGAAAATTTCACCATTCTTCTACTTTTTCCCAACTGAAGGGAAATGAAGAAATTGTTGTCTTAATGGTACTGTTCTCTGTTTTTATCTTGGTTCCCAAATGGTAATTTCTTGCATTAATTCCAGCTGCATCGAAGATTTAAATCTCCTGAATAAGTTAGTAAAGGAATTCAAAGCTTTATATACTTGTTTCCATACAGTTTTTTTGCACGTGTTTTTGATGCTCCTCCAGCTTTGGAACTCTCCTAAAACTGTTTTTACAACTGTTGTTTGAAACAGGAGAAACATCTGAAATAGTTATCAATGAAGTTTCAAAAGAACTGAAATAGTTATTACAATGAAATTTCGAAAACAGCAGAAACAACTTAAACATCTGAAACAGAGACAGCAGAAACTGAATGCGAGAACCAGTGAAACGCGCGCCAGAAACAGAGAAACGCGCGCCAAACAGTTGAAACGCGGGACCAAGGCCTAGAAAGCCCGCAAGCCACCCCCCTGTGCGAAAGCGCAACAAGTTGACGCAGAATGCGTTCGATAGGAGCTCCCCCGACATACTTCTGGGAAAACGTATGTCGGTATTGCATGGGCCTGCCCCAGCAATGTTTCGCTGGCTACCCCACTCTCGCTCGCTAGCGGCCACTCGATTGCTGACTCCCGCTTGATGGCTGACTCGATCATTTGTTTTTTTTCTCCTCTCAAAAAATTGCTGCAGTACATACTGATTTGCATAAAAAAGCCACCGATTTCCTACAGTATGCACTGTTCTTCTTAGAAAAAAGCGGTTGGTCGTTGTTGACTGTTGACTTTTACAAAAGGGCTCACAAAAATTCATAAAAAATCAGCAAAAAAAAGTTCATCGAATTAGAAAAAAAAATATCATCGCAATTGAAAATGTTCATCTAATTTGAAAAAAATTTCTACGAATTTGGAAAAAAAAGTTCAGCAACTTTGAAAACGTTCATGAATTTGAAATAAAATGCATCTAATTTTAAAAAAGTTCATCAAATCTAGCAAAAATCATCAAATTTTTAAAAAAGTTCACCAATTTAGGAAAAAAATTCATGCATTTTGAGAAAATAAAAAAGAAAAGAAAGGGAAATGAAAAATAAAGAAAGAAAAGAAATATAGTAGAAAAAAGGAAGGAAAACAAATAAAAGGGGTCCAGAGAAAACCAGATCAAAAAGAAGAAAAAAGAAACCGACTGGGAACCTGGGCTTCGGGCGAACTGAAGAATAAAACGAAGAAACACAGTAAATAGGCACAAAGCGCTAGCTATCCATCTAGTTACCAGCGATGTCCCTGCTATAACAGGTCTGGAGTTCGAATTCGGCTGCACCCATTTTTGGAAAATTAACAGAAAAGGTAAAAGGGTCAGCTCTTACAACATCGATGAGAGATGGGGGGGGGGGTGCGCCCATTTGCGCGGGTGCCTGTAGCTGGCGCAAGGGGCGCTGCATAGGAAACACCCTTCTTGCTCCCAAAGGGTTTATGCAGAACTATTGAATCTATGCTAGAAAATTCTTTTAGGGAAGTATAAGGAGTTGATCCCTAAAAATAGAGAAGGATTTGACGTAGGAGCCAGGAGGGAGCAGGGAAGGGAGGGAGAATAAGAAAGGAAGAAGGTGATTGAAAGGATCGATATGGTTGACTAGAGGGGGGGTGAATAGGCAACTAACAATTTTTAGGTTTTCTTTAACAAATTAAACTTAGCATCAATATAGGTTGTCTAGATGTGCAACTAGGTGAGCAACCTATATGATGCAACAACAACAAGCACACAAGCAAGCAAGCACTACAAAAAAAAAGACACATTCGTGACATTTTGGGTCGAACAATTTTTTTTCTGTCATGCTTATGACGCTTCTATGACGATAATTGTGACAAAACCCGCTATCATCATAGATGTGGTGGGCTCCTACTTCTATAACAAAAAATCATGACAGAAAATGATCTTTTCGTCCTGGGCAGGCCGGAGACGTAGTTGCATGACATTCTTTGGGCCGTTCATGACGGAAAAAACCGTGGTAGAAGCGAGGGCGAGAAAAATATCGGGAGTTCCCTATTATGGTGGATGGTCGGGGGACGAGCGATGCGCATTTCTCTCGTACACATACGCGTGGGTGTGAGACCTTGGGCTCTAGCTGAACCTGAGCGAGGCATTTGCCTAACTGAACCCGAGCGATTGCACTGCAGGCTACGCGTTACTGAACCGGATCGATCGATCGATGGCTGTTAACTGAACCCAATCGAGCGATTCCTTCGTTCGCTACTGCTGCTAACTGAAGTCGATCGACCTGCTACCTCCTTTCCTTGATGAACAGTGAGCGTTGTTTGGGGGTTGGATGAACAGTTCCTGGTGGGGGTTGGATGAACAAGACCCCGTGGTGTTGCCATTGGATGAACAGGACCCCGATCGATCGAGCCAATTGGGCGTGGATGAACAGGTCCCCGTGAAGGGAAGGTTGAACAGTAGCCGGTGGAGGGCTGGTTGAACAGTAGCCGGTGGAGGGCTGGATGAACAGTAGCCCGTGGAGGGTGGTTGAACAGAACCCCGTGAAGAGGGCTGGTTGAACAGTAGCGGGTGAGGAGCGCGTGGTGGAGGCTGGATGAATAGGAGCCCGTGGATGAACAGATGCAGGAGGAGGTCGATGGTGGATGAACAGTAGCCCGTGGAGGCTGGAGGAGGTCGACGATGGAGATGAACAGTATCCCGTGGAGTCCTGTTTTACGGTACACCACACCCCTCCTGATGAACAGGACCCCCATTTCGACCGTAGCGCTCCAACACAAGTCTGTTTCCTCTGTTTTGCGGTACGCCACACCCCTCCTGATCAATAGGATCCAGTTTCGACCGTAGGAGGTCCAACAGAAGTCTGTTTCCTCCGTTTTGTGGTACGCCAGACCCCTCCCGATGAACAGGATCCCGTTTCGACCGTGGACGGTCGAACACAAGTCCGTTTCCTCCGTTCTGCGGTACGCCAGGCCTTGTTTCCATCGGGTGTTCCATCCAAGCCGGTTGGCTCTAGATGAACATGACGTATTCCGACCTAGTCGGTTGCCTCCCGATGAACAGGACGTTGTTTCTCCATTTCGACCCAGCCGGTTCGCTGCCCGATGAACAGGACGCCGTTGCTGCCGTCCGTTGCCTCTCCATATACACAAGCCCTGGGTCGAAATTTTATTATATCCACAAGGCGTATACACAAGCCCTAGGACCCATCTGATCAAAGCGTACATAGCGTTGTCATTCTGGTCGCGATTGTGTATGTACATACGATCGGTCTGTCTGCAGGCTGCAACGATGAACCGTGGCTGTGTAAGGAAGGGCACATGTTGTAGTAGAGGCGCGCACCTAGCATGTACACATACATACATCGACCAGGGTGCAAGAAAGAAAATACGGCCACGTACGTATATACGAGCGGGGTCTCGAGCACGTACTCACTTGTGTATATGGATGCCCATCATATTAGGACTAAATTCATAACCAAAGCAAATTACCATGTTGTTTAAGACTCTCAAAATTATATAAGTGAAGCATGAGAGTTCATCTATTTCTTCAAAATAAAACCACCGCCGTGCTCTAAGAAGATATAAGTGAAGCACTAGAGCAAACGACAAACTACTCCAAAAGATATAAGTGAAGATCAATGAGTAGTCGAATAATTATGCAACTATGTGAAGACTCTCTAACATTTAAGAATTTCAGATCTTGGTATTTTATTCAAACATCAAGCAAAACCTAATAAAATAAAATGACGCTCCAAACAAAACACACATCATTTGGTGAATAAAAATATAGCTCCAAGTAAAGTTACCGTTGAACGAAGACGAAAGAGGGGATGCCTTCCGGGGCATCCCCAAGCTTAGGCTTTTAGTTGTCCTTGAATATTACCTTGGGGTGCCTTGGGCATCACCAAGCTTAGGCTCTTACCACTTCTTATTCCATAGTCTATTGAATCTTTACCCAAAACTTGAAAACTTCACAACACAAAACTCAACAGAAAACTCGTAAGCTCCGTTAGTATAAGAAAATAAATCACCACATAGGTACTGTTATGAACTCATTCTTTATTTATATTGGTATAATATCTACTGTATTCCAGCTTCTCTATGGTTCATACCCTCCGATACTACTCATAGATTCATCAAAATAAGCAAACAAGACATAGAAAACAGAATCTGTCAAAAACAGAATAGTCTATAGTAATCTGTAACTCTCGAATACTTATGTAACTCTAAAAATCCTACCAAATTAGGAAAGCCTGAGAAATTTGTATTACAATCCATATAAAAAAGAATTAGATCAAAAGCTCGTTTATGTGAATTATAAAAATTAATTTACTAAGTGTAAAAGTTTCTGATTTTCAGAAGGATCAACACAACTATCACCGTAAGCTATCCTAAAGGTCTTACTTGGCACTTTATTGAAACAAAAGCTATAAAACATGATTACTACATAAAAACAGTAGGGATAAATATTGGGTTGTCTCCCAACAAGCGCTTTTCTTTAATGCCTTTTTAGCTAGGCATGATGATGACACTGATGCTCACATAAAAGATAAGAAGTGAAACATAACGGGAGCATCTTGAAGCATATGAATAGTACATTTAAGTCTAACCCACTTCCTATGCATAGGGATTTTGTGAGCAAGCAATTTATGGGAGCAAGAATCAACTAGCATAGGAAGGCAAAACAAGCAAAACTTCAAGATTTTAAGCACATAGAGAGGAAACTTGATATTATTGAAATTCCTACAAGCATATATTCCTCCCTCATAATAATTTTCAGTAGCATCATGAATGAATTCAACAATATAACTATCACATAAAGCATTATTTTCATGATCCACAAGCATAGAAATTTTATTACTCTCCACGTAAACAAATTTATTCTCATGAATAGTAGTAGGAGCAAACTCAACAAAATAACTATCATGTGAGGCATAATCCAACTAAAAATTAAAATCATGATGACAAGTTTCATGGTTATCATTATTCTTTGTAGCATACATGTCATCACAATAATCATCATAGATAGCAACTTTGTTCTCATAATCAATTGGAACCTCTTCCGAAATAGTGGATTCATCACTAAATAAAGTCATGACCTCTCAAAATCCACTTTCATAATTATCATGATAAGATTCAACACACTCCAAAATAGTGGGATCATTACTTCCTAAAGTTGACACTCTTCCAAACCCACTTTCATCAATATAATCATCATAAATAGGAGGCATGCTATCATCAAAATAATTTTGCTCATCAAAACTCGGGGGACTAAAATTATCATCTTCATCAAACATAGCATCCCCAAGCTTGTGGCTTTGCATATCATTAGCATCATGGATATTCAAGGAATTCATACTAACAACATTGCAATCATACTCATCATTCAAATATTTAGTGCCAAACATTTTAATTCATTCTTCTTCTAGCACTTGGGCACAATTTTCCTTTCCATCATTTTCACGAAAGACATTAAAAAGATGAAGCATATGAGGCACCCTCAATTCCATTTTCTGTAGTTTTCTTTTATAGACTAAACTAGTGATAAAACAAGAAACTAAAAGATTCGATTGCAAGATCTAAAGATATACCTTCAAGCACTAACTGTAACGCCCCGGATACAACTTTCCATATTCGTAACTCCGACTCTTGCCTTTTCCGGAGATGCTATATGATATTTCCTTCGTGGTTGGGTTTTTGTCATTTGTTTTGCATTTTGTTCTTGTTATGCATCTCATCTCATAGCATCATGTGCATCGCATCCGCATGTTTTTCAAAACTTGCTTCCGTTCGGGTTCCGCCGGTTCTCTCTGTTGTCCATTCCGAGCCCCGACACACTCGCACGCGCCCGCGGCACCTCCGAAATATTATTTTATAAGTGGCATAAAAATGTTCTCGGAATGGTTGCAACTAGTCATGCGGTCTTATTATAGTGTAGACAGGCCGCCTGCCAAGTTTCATCGCATTCGGAGTTCGTTTTACTGCCCAACCGTTATATTTATAATCGCGATATAGTCGGTTTAATCGTCGGACGTTTCGGTCTCCGAAACTGTTACCGGGTCGCTCTGTTTCTCTCTCTTCTCAGCTCGAGGCATTCTACACAGCCCACCTGCAGCCACCTAGTCTCTCTCTCTGTCCGGAGCGCACGATCGTGATCCGAGGGTCCGGAAACCCCTCCTAACCCCAACCCTAACCCCCTCCTTCTATAAATAGCAGCCCCCCTTGCCATTTTTGTCACCCTAACCTTCCTCCTCGATTTCCGTGCCTACCCAATCATCAGCCGCCGCATCCTTCCACCTTCTCCTCCGAATCAGGCGCGCCCCAAGCCCCCTCCGCCACTTGGCGCTGCCCTATAGCCCAGCCGCCACCCGAGCTGCCGTCTACAGCCTCCCAGGAGGCGCCACGCGCCCCCAGCGCATCCCCCTGCCCGCCTCCAGCCGACGCGGCCCTGCCAGGCCCATCTGGGGTCCGCCGAGCCCATCGGGGCCCGGACCGCGCCGCCCCTGCGCCCCAAGCTCCAGATCGGGAGAGGAGCTCCCGATCCAGAGCCCTGCCGTGCCGGCGTCCCGCGTCGTCGTCGCCGATGGTCCCCGTCCTCGCCGGCGAGTGCCCCACGCCCCATCTCCTCCTTCCCTCTCCTTCCTGTCCTTCTTCCTCCTCGCCCTCTCATCTTCTCTCTCTCCCTCGCAGGGCACCGCCGCCGCCCGGGATGCCAAGCGCCGCCGCCGGAGCCGAGCCTCGCCGCCGTGTAGATCGCCGCCCCGGCCTCCTCTTCACCTGATCCGGTCGAGGACCACCGGATCCGACCACCCGCGGCCCCGTCCCGGCCTCCCCGCGCCTGCCCTCGCCGGAGATGGCCCCTCCGCCGCCGCGCCCTGCATCGCCCCGATCCGGTCTCCCCTCCTCGCCGTTGACCGCGCCAAGGCCACGCCGCGTCGTGCCTGGGCCAGCGGCCTCCAGGCCCAGCGCGCCCCTCCTCCAGGCCCAGCGCGCACTGCACCCGTGTGGGCCTCCCTAGCTGCAGCCCCTGCGGCCCAGCTTCTTCCTCCACCGATTCGGCCTCAAAGGCCCATGGGTGAGCTCCCCGCGGCCCCTCCTCTTTTTAGCCCAGTAGTGTAGCCAGATTTGGCCCATATAGTATTTTTTCCTGCTGTTGCGTTTTTGTCATTTATCCAGTGATTAACAGATTTGCAGAAAACCCCTCAATATTCATGCATTTAATATCTCATAAACCGTGCATCGGATTAAAATAATTTAAATATGTAAAATGATCAGAAAATTGTGTAGATTAATAATATGTCACTTTCATCCATGTTTAAAATGTTTAAAATGCTGGTTGTATTTATTTTGCATAATGCCATGTTAAAATGCGTTATTTCATAACTAAATAACCGTAGCTCCATTTTAAATAAACTTTATATGTAAATGGGGTGGAAAAATGCCTAGTTTAACATGGTCCACTTTATTTTCCTGTTTAACAAACATAAAATTGTGTTTAGGGCAGAACAGTACCGAATCTAAAATTTGCATATGGAGATTTTCCGGAATTGTTGTTTGTTACTTCCGGCCTCATTTAAACTTGCCTAGATAGGTAATTTTCATATGCTTAACCCCTTGCCATGTTTAACAACATTTAACATTGTTGTGTACCTAAACGAGAGCGAACTAAATAACTCAGATGTGGTGTTTCGGCAATATGCAACTCGTTGCATATTGAGCTCCACTTAACTGGTAGTATTGTTTGTTGCACTTTGCCATGCCATGCCTCATTAACCGGACATGCATCATATTTGTTTGTACATCATGCCATGTTTATGCTTGTGCATTTACCATGTTGTTTGTTTGTTTCTGGTGTTGCTTCTTAGTTCCGGTAATGTTGTGATTGTGAGGATTCGTTCGACTACTCCCGTTCGTCTTCTTCATGGACTCGTTCTTCTTCCTTGCGGGATCTCAGGCAAGACGACCGCTATCCTGGATCTCATTACTATCATTGCTATGCTAGTTGCTTTGTTCTATCGCTTTGCTGCGCTACGTATTACCTGTTTATTCAAGCCTCCCCAAATTGCCGTGAACCTCTAACCTTTGACACCTTTCCTATGCAAACCGTTGCTTGGCTATGTTACCGCTTTGCTCAGCCCCTCTTATAGCGTTGCTAGTTGCAGGTGAAGTTGAAGATTGCTCCATGGTGGACATGATTTTGGTTGGGATATCACAATATCTCTTATATTATTAATGCATCTATACATTTGGTAAAGGGTGGAAGGCTCGGCCTTATGCCTGGTGTTTTGGTCCACTCTTGCCGCCCTAGTTTCCGTCATACCGGTGTTATGTTCCCGGATTTTGCGTTCCTTATGCGGTCCGGTGATTTATGGGACCCCCTCGATAGTTCGCTTTGAATAAAACTCCTCCAGCAAGGCCCAACCTTGGTTTTACCATTTGCCTCACCACCACCTATATTTCCCTTGGGAGTAATTAACCCAAGGGTCATCTTTATTACAGCCCCCCCGGGCCAGTGCTTGTCTAAGTGTTGGTCCGAACTAGAGCCCTTTGCAGCGCCCCCTCAGGGAAACTTGAGGTCTGGTTTTAGTTGTACGGATTTCTCATCCGGTGTTGCCCTGAGAACGCGATATGTGCAGCTCCTATCGGGATTGTCGGCGCATCGGGCGGTCTTGCTGGTCTTGTTTTACCATTGCCGAAATGTCTTGTAAACCGGGATTCCGAGTCTGATCGGGTCTTCCTGGGAGAAGGTCTATTCCTTCGTTGATCGCGAGAGCTTCTCATGGGCTAAGTTGGGACACCCCTGCAGGGTATAATCTTTCGAAAGCCGTGCCTGCGGTTATAGGCAGATGGGAATTTGTTAATGTTCGGTTGTAGATAACTTGACACCAGATCCGAATTAAAACGCATCAACCGCATGTGTGGCCGTGATGGTCTCTTGTCGGCGGAGTTCGGGAAGTGAACACGGTTTTTGGGTTATGTTTGACGTAAGTAGGAGTTCAGGATCACTTCTTGATCATTGCTAGCTTCACGACCGTTCCGCTTGCTCTCTTCTCGCTCTTTTTTGCGTATGTTAGCCACCATATATGCTTAGTCGCTGCTGCAACCTCACCACTTTACCCCTTCCTTTCCCATTAAGCTTTGCTAGTCTTGATACCCATGGTAATGGGATTGCTGAGTCCTCGTGGCTCACAAATTACTACAACAACAGTTGCAGGTACAGGTTATGCGATGATCATGACGCGAGAGCGATGCTTGCTTGCGTTGAGTTCTTCTTCTGCTTCTGCTTCGATCAGGGGATAGGTTCCAGGTCGGCAGCCTGGGCTAGCAGGGTGGATGTCGTTTGAGTTTCTGTTTGTGATTCATCCGTAGACGGATGATGCTCTTATGTATTGTAATGTTGTATTCATGTGGCATTGTATGCCTTATGTATGTATCCCCATCTATTATGTAATGTTGATGTAATGATATCCACCTTGCAAAAGCGTTTCAATATGCGGGTCTATCCTTGGTGGGACCTTCAAGTTCCTTTTGGATAGGGTCGCATATTGGGCGTGACAAGTTGGTATCAGAGCCTCGACCGACCATAGGAGCCCCCTTGATTGTGGGCCGTTGTTGAGTCTAGAAGAAAACTATTTTGAGTCTTAGGATTATATATATCGGAGAGTAGGATTCTTTTTACTCCTCAGCCCCTTCGTCGCTCTGGTGAGGTATCCTGACGTAGATGTTTTGACTTTCCTCTCCTCAAATTTCACTCAATTTTTTTTAGGATCATGCGGGTATCTTGGAATCGTTCCGATGGTTTTGTGACGAGAACATTGTTCTTGGTGCCTCCTGTCTATTTATGTGGCTTTGACCCGGGGAGTCGAGCTCTGAGGTGTTGTCGTCACAATTTTATTGTTGCAGTTCTGGAATACCTGAGATTTGCCGACATCGAAAATCTTTTTTATGCAGTTGTTGGTGAGATAACCCTGATAACCCAGTACTGGGGCAAGCTCGGGAGTATTGCCATAACTCGTATAACGGATGCTTTTCGAAGGTTGAGGTACATGATTTCCGGAGTTTTCCTTGGTTATGTGTTGACGGATGGATACAGCTGGATGTAGGGATTGTTAGTTTGGGTGAGATATATATTGCTTCCCCTGTATCCCCAACACCAGACTGCATAACCAGAAAGTTTCGGGAGTTTTATAGGTGGGAATTCAAGTAGCTCCTAGAATATCTTTTCGACAGATGCATGATATGAGATTGGGGTTTGACGTGTAGTGGTCCGCCTTTCCACGGTCGTTTTTACAGTGGTCTCATTGTGTCTTAAAGAACCCTTGGCTATGCTAGTTCGGGGACACTTCGTATGTCATGTGCACTGCCTTGTACATGATGGTGCTGTACACTCGAGCCCGTGTGGGCCCCACCACGAAAACTTCGGACGGAATCTCTATCATATGTTTGTTCCGGCTTATTTCTGCAAGCCAAATCCTTTGTTTTGTTTTATTTGTGGTATTCGAGTTGCTTCGAAGTCAAATGTTGAATCCATACCTTTCCTAAACGGTGTTCTCATATTGCTATGTGAATACTAATCCTTTTTGATCATTGAGGTTGTCATGTTAATCCTTTTCCAACCGGTGCGCTTCTCTTCAAGATGATCCCATCATTCTCCCCATCCGCAAGATCAATTCTAAGTTTTCTTAACGGTGTTTGTTTCGTTCATCCCAAGTTGCCTTTGTTTTCCTGCCCTCCCACCTTTTTTTCTTCAAGGACTCAGATTTCTTAATCAAGTATCCATTTATTCATGTGAAGTCTCTTCACTCTTTTCAATCAATGTTTTGATCCGATGATCCCTCATGAAGATGCTCACGAGCTTCAAGTTCATCATCCTTCGTTCTTTTTTTTCTTCTCCGGTGGATCCAATTCAAGCTTTCGATATTCATCATATTCCTTTCCTCGTTTCAAATGCTTTTTCATACCGGTGCACCTCTTAATCTTTCACTTCTCGCTATTCATGTGTTCCAGAGTGTTGAAGATATCTCAGAAGATTTGTGTTTTCCATTCTTAATCCGTTCAAGCTATTTGGAGATTATTTTCTCATTCAAGTCATTTAATTCAACCGGTGCAATCTCTCTTCAAAATCATTTCCAACGGTGTTTCTTTTGAGTGGGCCCTAACCCACAGGTCTTTTCCCAGGATCTTACCTGACTCTTCTAATTTTCCCGGAGCCATTCCCTAAGTCTTTCGAATTTTGACGTAAGAATGAATTATCATCAGTCATATGTCTTTCTCCAAGATCTTTCAAATTCTTTTCATCGTTGATTCAACCTTTCTATTCTTCTTTGTTCCGGAGTATCTCAACAATGCATGGTGGTTCTCATCATCATTCTCAACATTTGAAGACCGAAGAAGAGTTTCTCTTAAATCTTGCTCCATTCTCTTCAAGATTCATGGTTCTAGCTTCATGCCATCCTCTCATAATTGTTTTCGATTGTCATAATTCTTTTCTTACCATCCGGAGCATTTCATGAGTTGTTTCCATTTCTTTCCTCCGAAGGCCATCATGTCATAATTCTTTGTCCTCACATTTCAGCTCTCGTTATCCAAATCTTACCGGTGCATTGCTCAAGTATTCTCTAATCAGCTCGTGATCTCTTCGTTCTCTTGTATCAAATTCCCTCAAGTATCTTCATTCGTTCTCTAATTCTTACCGGTGATTCACCCCTTTACTTCGTTCGTTTTCAATTCTTACGGTGGTTCGTTCAAGAGTTCTCTTTTCTTGGTTATCATATCAATTCATTCGTTGTTTCCAATCCCACCGGTGGTTCCATCAAGACCTTCTCAAGTTTATGCTATATCTCTCTTAATTCTTTCTACGAGAATAAGTAGTATGCCAAATCCATTGCTTGTCATCAATTTAATTTGGTGAAGGATATGCATACCGTAATTCTTATTATTGTTTCATCCGAGTGATCTAGTTTCTTCTTTCAAGAGTTGTTCATCATGTCACATTTCCCGGTTCGAGATGCTTCATCTTTTCTTTTCCGGAGTTCCAAGTTTTCCACATTATCGTCGCAAAGCTCCATCTAAATCATTGCAAGGCTTCACCTTGTGTTTCCAACTTCTCTTTCTTTCTATCATCCTTTTATTACCGGAGTTCTTCATGGAGTCTCTACATGATGGTTCATCAAGGATTCCTTTCATTCTTCAATTGTTCTTCAAGATTTCTCTCGAAGTTATGACCCGCTAAGCTATACTCTAAAATAAACATGGTGCTCAACACATGTTTTATTTTGAGGAGTTCAAGTATTCTTCATCTTGCATTTTGAGGGGCAATTCTCCTACCTTATCTTTTGAGATGGTGTTATATCATTCTTGACAGTTTCCCTTCAAGTTTTATGATTCACAAGTTGTCAAGAATGAGATATTGTAAAACCATCATTTTCTCTTCGATCATGAATTGTTTCAACCCATATTAATCTCTTCGTTGGAGTTATCTTGTGTCATATTTCACCTAAAGCCTTCCCTAAGGAGTGTTGCTATTTGTGGTGCTTATCATTGATCCAAGCTTTCTCCATATCCTTCTCGGTGAAAGAGGTTTTTTTCATCTCTTCGTTGATCTCAAACAAGCAATTGTTTTTCGTTAGTGGCAGAATTTCACCTCATAGTCTTGAGATGTTTTCCATAAGCCCACTACAAGCTTATTCTTTTCGTTGTTGGTTTTCCAACAACTCCATTCAATCCTTCTTTGCAAGGATGCTTTCCAAGCTGATTTGTGGTACAAGTTGGCATTTTCTTCTCCATTCTGTTATTCCAATGATCTATCTTCTATTCTTTCTTTCGGAGGCATTGTGATGTTGCTCTTTTCTCTCATCTTCTCAAATTGAGGATCATGTTCTTCTCCTTGCTTCTCCATTTAACCGGAGTGTGGTGTCATCTCTTCAAGTTCTTTTCATATTATCAAGTTTTGCCTATCGTTTCAATCAGAGTGCTGTCTGAAATCCTTCTTACCCCTTGTGCCATTCCTTCAATAATTCCGGAGGTAGTGTGTTGTTGATCTCATCAAGTATCCTCTCATCTTGTAAGTTCATGTTCTATTCCTTCCATGCTCAACCGGAGTGCTGCCCGAATTCTTCCTCTCCTCCATCTAGTTTTAACCGGAGTGGTTTCAATATCTATCTTATCACTAAACCTCTTGGTTCTCGTCGTATCCCTTGTTCCTCTTTTCTAACGGAGTGTTTTCAACTTTGTTCATCTTCGTTGTTTTATTTCTTCATTTTGCTCAACCTCTCAAGGTTCATGGTTTCACTCATTGGTCGAAGAAGCAACTTAGTTTTACCTCTTCTCTTCCTTTCTGTTTTCCCTCCGGTGCCATCCTAGATCTCGGGACGAGATCCTCTCGTAGTGGTGGAGTGTTGTAACGCCCCGGATACAACTTTCCATATTCGTAACTCCGACTCTTGCCTTTTCCGGAGATGCTATATGATATTTCCTTCATGGTTGGGTTTTTGTCGTTTGTTTTGCATTTTGTTCTTGTTATGCATCTCATCTCATAGCATCATGTGCATCGCATCCGCATGTTTTTCAAAACTTGCTTCCGTTCGGGTTCCGCCGGTTCTCTCTGTTGTCCATTCCGAGCCCCGACACACTCGCACGCGCCCACGGCACCTCCGAAATATTATTTTATAAGTGGCATAAAAATGTTCTCGGAATGGGTTGCAACTTGTCATGCGGTCTTATTATAGTGTAGACAGGCCGCCTACCAAGTTTCATCGCATTCGGAGTTCGTTTGACTGCCCAATCGTTATATTTATAACCGCGATATAGTCGGTTTAATCGTCGGACGTTTCGGTCTCCGAAACTGTTACCGGGTCGCTCTGTTTCTCTCTCTTCTCAGCTCGAGGCATTCTACACAGCCCACCTGCAGCCACCTAGTCCCCCTCTCTGTCCGGAGCGCACGATCGTGATCCGAGGGTCCGAAAACCCCTCCTAACCCCAACCCTAACCCCCTCCTTCTATAAATAGCAGCCCCCCTGCCATTTTTGTCACCCTAACCTTCCTCCTCGATTTCCGTGCCTCCCCAATCATCAGCCGCCGCATCCTTCCACCTTCTCCGAATCCGGCGCGCCCCAAGCCCCCTCCGCCACTTGGCGCTGCCCTATAGCCCAGCCGCCACCCGAGCCGCCGTCTGCAGCCTCCCAGGAGGCGCCACGCGCCCCCAGCGCACCCCCCTGCCCGCCTCCAGCCGTCGCGGCCCTGCCAGGCCCATCTAGGGTCCGCCGAGCCCATCGGGGCCCGGACCGCGCCGCCCCTGCGCCCCAAGCTCCAGATCGGGAGAGGAGCACCCGATCCAGAGCCCCGCCGTGCCGGCGTCCCACGTCGTTGTCGCCGATGGTCGCCGTCCTTGCCGGCGAGCGCCACGCGCCCCATCTCCTCCTTCCCTCTCCTTCCTGTCCTTCTTCCTCCTCGCCCTCTCATCTTCTCTCTCTCCCTCGCAGGGCACCGCCGCCGCCCGGGATGCCAAGCGCCGCCGCCGGAGCCGAGCCTCGCCGCCGTGTAGATCGCCGCCCCGGCCTCCTCTTCACCTGATCCGGTCGAGGACCACCGGATCCGACCACCTGCGGCCCCGTCCCGGCCTCCCCGCGCCTGCCCTCGCCGGAGATGGCCCCTCCGCAGCCGCGCCCTGCATCACCCCGATCCGGTCTCCCCTCCTCGCTGTTGACCGCGCCAAGGCCATGCCGCGTCGTGCCTGGGCCAGCGGCCTCCAGGCCCAGCGCGCCCCTCCTCCAGGCCCAGCGCGCACCGCACCCGCATGGGCCTCCCCAGCTGCAGCCCCTGCGGCCCAGCTTCTTCCTCCACCGATTCGGCCTCAAAGGCCCATGGGTGAGCTCCCCGCGGCCCCTCCTCTTTTTAGCCCAGTAGTGTAGCCAGATTTGGCCCATATGGTATTTTTTCCTGCTGCTGCGTTTTTGTCATTTATCCAGTGATTAACAGATTTGCAGAAAACCCCTCAATATTCATGCATTTAATATCTCATAAACCGTGCATCAGATTAAAATAATTTAAATATGTAAAATGATCAGAAAATTGTGTAGATTAATAATATGTCACTTTCATCCACGTTTAAAATGTTTAAAATGCTGGTTGTATTTATTTTGCATAATGTCATGTTAAAATGCTTTATTTCATAACTAAATAACCGTAACTCCATTTTAAATAAACTTTATATGTAAATGGGGTGGAAAATGCCTAGTTTAACATGGTCCACTTTATTTTCCTGTTTAACAAACGTAAAATTGTGTTTAGGGCAGAACAGTACCGAATCTAAAATTTGCATATGGGGATTTTCCGGAATTGTTGTTTGTTACTTCCGGCCTCATTTAAACTTGCCTAGATAGGGAATTTTCATATGCTTCACCCCTTGCCATGTTTAACAACATTTAACATTGTTGTGTACCTAAACGAGAGCAAACTAAATAACTCAGATGTGGTGTTTCGGCAATATGAAACTCGTTGCATATTGAGCTCCACTTAACTGGTAGTATTGTTTGTTGCACTTTGCCATGCCATGCCTCATTAACCGGACATGCATCATATTTGTTTGTGCATCATGCCATGTTTATGCTTGTGCATTTACCATGTTGTTTGTTTGTTTCCGGTGTTGCTTCTTAGTTCCGGTAATGTTGCGATTGTGAGGATTCGTTCGACTACTCCCGTTCGTCTTCTTCATGGACTCGTTCTTCTTCCTTGAGGGATCTCAGGCAAGACGACCGCTACCCTGGATCTCATTACTATCATTGCTATGCTAGTTGCTTCGTTCTATCGCTTTGCTGCACTACCTATTACCTGTTTATTCAAGCCTCCCCAAATTGCCGTGAACCTCTAACCTTTGACACCTTTCCTATGCAAACCGTTGCTTGGCTATGTTACCGCTTTGCTCAGCCCCTCTTATAGCGTTGCTAGTTGCAGGTGAAGTTGAAGATTGCTCCATGGTGGACAGGATTTTGGTTGGGATATCACAATATCTCTTATATTATTAATGCATCTATACATTTGGTAAAGGGTGGAAGGCTCGGCCTTATGCCTGGTGTATTGTTCCACTCTTGCCGCCCTAGTTTCCGTCATACCGGTGTTATGTTCCCGGATTTTGCGTTCCTTACGCGGTCCGGTGATTTATGGGACCCCCTCGATAGTTTGCTTGGAATAAAACTCCTCCAGCAAGGCCCAACCTTGGTTTTACCATTTGCCTCACCACCACCTATATTTCCCTTGGGAGTAATTAACCCAAGGGTCATCTTTATTACAGCCCCCCCGGGCCAGTGCTTGTCTAAGTGTTGGTCCGAACTAGAGCCCTTTGCAGCGCCCCCTCAGGGAAACTTGAGGTCTGGTTTTAGTTGTACGGATTGCTCATCCCGTGTTGCCCTGAGAACGAGATATGTGCAGGTCCTATCGGGATTGTCGGTGCATCGGGCGGTCTTGCTGGTCTTGTTTTACCATTGCCGAAATGTCTTGTAAACCGGGATTCCGAGTCTGATCGGGTCTTCCTGGGAGAAGGTCTATTCCTTCGTTGATCGCGAGAGCTTGTCATGGGCTAAGTTGGGACACCCCTGCAGGGTAAAATCTTTCAAAAGCCGTGCCTGCGGTTATAGGCAGATGGGAATTTGTTAATGTCCGGTTGTAGATAACTTGACACCAGATCCGAATTAAAACGCATCAACCGCGTGTGTGGCCGTGATGGTCTCTTCTCGGCGGAGTCCGGGAAGTGCACACGGTTTTTGGGTTATGTTTGACGTAAGTAGGAGTTCAGGATCACTTCTTGATCATTGCTAGCTTCACGACCATTCCGCTTGCTCTCTTCTCGCTCTTATTTGCGTATGTTAGCCACCATATATGCTTAGTCGCTGCTGCAACCTCACCACTTTACCCCTTCCTTTCCCATTAAGCTTTGCTAGTCTTGATACCCATGGTAATGGGATTGCTGAGTCCTCGTGGCTCACAGATTACTACAACAATAGTTGCAGGTACAGGTTATGCGATGATCATGACGCGAGAGCGATGCTTGCTTGCGTTGAGTTCTTGTTCTGCTTCTGCTTCGATCAGGGGATAGGTTCCAGGTCGGCAGCCTGGGCTAGCAGGGTGGATGTCGTTTGAGTTTCTGTTTGTGATTCATCCGTAGACGGATGATGCTCTTATGTATTGTAATGTTGTATTCATGTGGCATTGTATGCCTTATGTATGTATCCCCATCTATTATGTAATGTTGATGTAATGATATCCACCTTGCAAAAGCGTTTCAATATGCGGGTATATCCTTGGTGGGACCTTCGAGTTCCTTTTGGATAGGGTCGCATATTGGGCGTGACACTAACCTCCCCGGCAACAGCGCCAGAAAAGAGCTTGATGTCTACTACGCAACCTTCTTCTTGTAGACGTTGTTGGGTCTTGATAACCCGCAAGTATACGGGATAGTTGTAGCCTCTTTCGATAAGTAAGGGTGTCAAACCCAACGAGGAGCTAAAGGTAGAACAAATACTCTCTCAAGTCCTATCAGCCACTGATACGACTCTACGCACACTTGACGTTCGCTTTACCTAGAGCAAGTATGAAACTAGAAGTACTTTGTAGGTGTTGTTGGATAGGTTTGCAAGATAATAAAGAGCGCGTAAATAAAAAGTAGGGGCTATTTAGATAAAGAAGCAATAAAGTAAATATAGTGAGTGTGGAAAAGTGATGGTAGGAGTTGTGAGATTGTCCCTAGGCAATTGACTACGTTACTAGACCGGTAATCACTACTGCAATTCTATTTGAGGGAGAGGAATAAGCTAACATACTTTCTCTTCTTGGATCATATGCACTTGTGATTGGAACTCTAGCAAGCATCCGCAACTACTAAAGATCATTAAGGTAAAACCCAACCATAGTATTAAAGTATCAAGTCCCCTTTATCCCATATGCAAACAACCTACTTACTCGGGTCTGTGCTTCTGTCACTCACGCCACCCACCATAAGCAAATCATAAACATATTGCAAACCCTACAGCGGGAATCCCTCACGCTTGCGCGACACAGAGAGCACCATAGGACAGCACCAGTAATAAAACATGCAACTCAAACCAATCATAGCAATTCATCAATCACCGATAGGACAACGAAAATCTACTCAGACATCATAGGATGGCAACACATCATTAGATAATAATATGAAGCATAAAGCACCATGTTCAAGTAGAGGGTACAGCGGGTAGCGGGAGAGTGGACCATTGAATATAGAAGGGGGAAGGTGATGGAGATGTTGGTGAAGATGATGGAGGTGTTGGTGAAGATCGCGGTGATGATGATGGCCCCCGGCGGCGTTCCGGCGCCATCGGAAGCAAAGGGGAGAGAGCCCCCCTTCTTATTCTTCTTCCTTGACCTTCTCCCTAGATGGGAGAAGGGTTTCCCCTATGGTCCTTGGTTCCCATGGCGTGGGAGGGGCGAGAGCCCCTCCGAGATTGGATCTATCTCTCCGTCTCTCTCTGTTTCTGCGTTCTCAGATTCTACCCCTTCACTGTTTCTTTTATATCCGGAGATCCGTAACTTCGATTGGGGTGAATCTTTCGCCCAGAACTTTCTCATAAAAACAGCTTTCTTGTGGCAAAAGAAGAGCATCAACCGCCTTATGGGGGGCCCAGGAGAGTACAGTGTGTGCCTGCCTCCCTGGGGCGCGCCCCCTATCTCCTGGCCCCTCGGGCACCGTCTCGCGTTGATTTTACTTCCCAAAAATCACAAATATTCCAAAATAATTCTCCGTCCGTTTTTATCCTGTTTGGACTCCATTTGATATGGGGTTTCTGTGAAACATAAAACATGCAACAGACAGGAACTGGCACTTGGCACTAGATCAATATGTTAGTCCCAAAAAATAGTATAAAAGTTGCCAAAAGTATAAGAAAGTTGTAGAATATTGGCACGGAACAATAAAAAATTATAGATACGACGCAGATGTATCAACATCCCCAAGCTTAATTCCCGCTCGTCCTCGAGTAGGTAAATGATAAAAAAGATATTTTTTGATGTGGAACGCTACCTAGCATAATCTTGATCATATGTCTAATCATGGCATGAATATTAAGACACGAGTGATTCAAAGCAATAGTCTATCATTTGACATAAAAGCAATAATACTTAGGGCATCCCAACAAACAATCATGTCTTTCAAAATATCAATGCTTCAGAAAGTTATCCCTACAAAATCATATAGTCTTGTATGCTCCCTTTTCTTAACACAAGGTACCCCTCATGCATATCCCGGTGTCAGCCAAGCAATTGTTTCATACTTTAGTATTCTCAAACTTTTTCAACCTTCACGCAATACATGAGCGTGAGCCATGGATATAGCACTATGGGTGGAATAGAATATGATGGTGGAGGTTATGTGGAGAAGACAAAAAGGGAGAAAGTCTCACATCGACGCGGCTAATCAATGGATTATGGAGATGCCCATCAATTGATGTCAATGCGAGGAGTAGGGATTGCCATGCAACGGATGAACTAGAGCTATAAGTGTATGAAAGCTCAAACTGGAAACTAAGTGGGTGTGCATCCAACTTGCTTGCTCATGAAGACCCAGGGCATTTGAGGAAGCCCATCATTGGAATATACAAGCCAAGTTCTATAATGAAAATTCCCACTAGTATATGAAAGTGATAACATATGAGACTCTCTATATGAAGAACATGGTGCTACTTTGAAGCATAAGTGTGGTAAAAGGATAGTAACATTGCCCCTTTTCTTTTTCTTTTTTTTCTTTTTTTGGGTGGGCTTCTTTGGCCCCCTTTTTATTTAGGCTTCTTTGGCCTTTCCCTTTTTTCTCTTTTTTTCTTTCTTTATTTTCTTTTTTTCATGGGGCAATGCTCTATAATGATGATCATCACACTTTTATTTACTTACAACTCAATATTACAACTCGATACTAGAACAAAGATATGACTCTA
Source organism: Triticum dicoccoides (assembly GCF_002162155.2). Classification (NCBI taxonomy): domain Eukaryota; kingdom Viridiplantae; phylum Streptophyta; class Magnoliopsida; order Poales; family Poaceae; genus Triticum; species Triticum dicoccoides. The sequence goes on from NC_041385.1 coordinate 492,180,322, forward strand.
TATGAATGCTTCTGGCGGTGTATCGGGATGTGCAATGATCTAGCGTAGCAATGACATCAAAAAAACGGACAAGCCATGAAAACATCATGCTAGCTATCTTACGATCATGCAAAGCAATATGACAATGAATGCTCAAGTCATGTATATGATGATGATGGAAGTTGCATGGCAATATATCTCGGAATGACTATGGAACTGCCATGATAGGTAAGTATGGTGGCTGTTTTGAGGAAGGTATAAGGAGGCTTATGTGTGATAGAGCGTATCATATCACGGGGTTTGGATGCACCGGCAAAGTTTACACCAACTCTCAAGGTGAGAAAGGGCAATGCGCGGTACCGAAGAGGCTAGCAATGATGGAAAGGTAAAAGTGCGTATAATCCATGGACTCAACATTAGTCATAAAGAACTCACATACTTATTGCAAAAATTTATTAGCCATCAAAACAAAGTACTACACACATGCTCCTAGGGGGGAGGTTGGTAGGAGTTAACCATTGCGCGCCCCCGACCTTCACGCAAAGATAAACAATCAAAATACAATGCACACCAATTTGGTGACATAGTTAGTAGACCATACGTGCATGCTTCGGGAATCACAAACCTTAACACTAACATCCTTACTGAACACAACCATCTACTAGTACCTCCCACATATTATCATCTCTATATCGCAAAACTATTGCAAGGAATCAAACATATTATATTCAGTGATCCACAAGTTTTATGTAGGATTTTATGACTAACCATGTGAATGACCAATTCTTGTCATCTCTCTAAATAGATATAAGTGAAGCAAGAGAGTTTAATTCTTTCTACAAAAGATATGCCCACGCTCTAACAAATATAAGTGAAGCAAAAGAGCATTCTACAAATGGCGGTTTTCTATGTGAAGAGAAACAGGCAATCCAAACTTCAAATGATATAAGTGAAGCACATGAAGCATTCTATAAAGCGATACTCAAAAGATATAAGTGAAGTGCAAAGAGCATTCTATAAATCAACCAAGGACTATCTCATACCAGCATGGTGCATAAATAAAAGTGAAAACTAAATGCAAAAGACGCTCCAAGACTTGCACATATCGCATGAAAGAAACGAATACGAAAACATACCGATACTTGTTGAAGAAAGAGGGGATGCCTTCCGGGGCATCCCCAAGCTTAGACGCTTGAGTCTCCTTGAATATTTACTTAGGGTGCCTTGGGTGTCCCCAAGCTTGAGCTCTTGCCTCTCTTTATTTTCCTCATATCGAGACCTCCTCGATCAAACACTTCATCCACACAAAACTTCAACAGAAAACTCGGTAAGATCCGTTAGTATAATAAAGCAAATCACTACTCTAAGTACTGTAGAAAACCAACTCATATTTTGTTTTTGCATTGTGTCTACTGTAATATAACTTTTCCATGGCTTAATCCACTAATATAAATTGATAGATTCATCAAAACAAGCAAACTATGCATCAAAAACAGAATCTGTCAAAAACAGAACAGTCTGTAGCAATATGAACATTCACCATACTTCTGGTACCCCAACAATTCTACCAAAATTAGGAAAAATAAAAAAATTGTACAACAAGGCAGTGCAAAAAAGAATCAGAACCTTTTGACGTTCCAGTTAAAAATGTAAAATTGCGCACTACAGCCAAAGTTTCTGCCCTGCACCGTGCAAACCAACAAGCATTGTAAACATCCTAAAGGCAAACCTTGGCACATTATTTTTATAATACAACGGAATTTTACAAGGGGATAATTATTTTTGATGACAAGTTTCTATAATCAAGATTTACAAAGTTTCCGTGAGCATGAACAAAGTTTAAAGAGCTCTCCCACTTCAACAATGTTTGTCTCTCTCACTTTCACTTTCCTTTTTTGAAAAGTTTTGAGTTCCCCTCTTTATTTTTTTGTTTTTAAACTATATAAAAGAACACAACAGAAATAAATAACTCTCTAAAACTTCCGGGTTGTCTCCCTGGCAGCGCTTTCTTTAAAGCCATTAAGCTAGGCATATAGTGCTCAAGTAATGGATCCACCCGGATCCCCAGGTATATCAAAGCCAATTTTAATTAACAATGATTTGTAGTTTAGTAGTGAGCACAAAGTAACATATATCAAGTAATGACGAAGTCTAACTCTCTTCCTATGCATCGGCATGTCATAAAAGAACAATTCATGCACACCAAGTAAAGGCCAATGCATAGTATAAGCAGTTTCTTGCAATTTTATCATATTGGAAACATAGAGAGATGGAGATATAGTTCCTCTCTCATAATAATTGCAAGTAGGAGCAGCAAGCACATGCATATTATATCTATCCAAATCATCATGTGCAATGGTAAAAGGCAACCCATCAATATAATCCTTAATAAGCACAAACTTCTCCGATATAGTGTAGTAGGGAGAATTCAAAAAGATAATAGGACTATCATGCGTGGGTGCAATCGCAACAATTTCATGTTTAACATAAGGAACTATAGCAAGTTCATCTCCATATGCATAATTCATATTGGCATCTTGGCCACAAGCATAGCAAGCATCATCAAAAAGGGACATTTCAAGAGAATCAACGGGATCATAGCAATCATCCTTCGGTAAGCACGAAGGGGAATTAAACAATGTATGAGTTGAAGAGTTACTCTCATTAGAAGGTGGGCACAGGTGATCAATCCGCTCTTCCTCCTTTTGTTCTTCACTCTCCTCATCATCTTTTTCATCCAATGAGCTCATAGTTTCATCAATTTCTTCTTCCATAGCTTCCTGCAAAATATTAGTCTCTTCTTGGACAGCGGAGAATTTCTCAATATATAGTTTAACATAGGCATTAGAAGCATAATTATCATAACAATATTCAAGTATGGCAAAATTTTCAGATTTGTAGAGAGTAGCATCATACTTTTCAATCAAAGAAGCAATTTCATAAGCACCCTTAAAAGCAACAAATTCTTCAATTTGTTGAACATCATAGTAATTATAAACACCCTTAGCATATGAAGATACGATTCCATTATCAATAAACTTACATTGGTAGGGAAGGTGCTTCTTAGGGTTTTCAGAACAACAAGTAATATCATATATTTCACATAAATTCCAAGCATAGCATTGCAAACGGTGAATTTGATCCAGTAAAAGTTTCCCTTTTTCAGATATACGGTGTCGCACATAACAAGCATGCTCATCTAAAGATTTGCCCTCAACTAAGCTAGTTGGGGTTTCAGCATGAGCACAAAGGGATCAAAGATGATCCAAGTAAAAAGCTTCAGTAGTGCGATAGATTTTGAGTGGTTCTTCAACCATTGGTTTAGTAGGTACAACTATTTTTGGTATTTTGCGTTTCTTACCCATAACTAAAGATAGAAAACAACTAAGAATAACAAATAAAAATTATTTAGTGATAAAGCAAACAAGCACACATGAATATTCACCCCACGCTATGACTCCCCGGCAACGGCGCCAGAAAAAGTCTTGATAACCCGCAAGTATACGGGATAGTTGTAGCCTCTTTCGATAAGTAAGAGTGTCGAACCCAACGAGGAGCTAAAGGTAGAACAAATACTCTCTCAAGTCCTATCGGCCACTGATACAACTCTACGCACGCTTGACGTTCGCTTTACCTAGAACAAGTATGAAACTAGAAGTACTTTGTAGGTGTTGTTGGATAGGTTTGCAAGATAATAAAGAGCACGTAAATAAAAAGTAGGGGCTGTTTAGATAAAGAAGCAATAAAGTAAATATAGAGAGTGTGGAAAAGTGGTGGTAGGAGTTGTGAGATTATCCCTAGGCAATTGACTATGTCACTAGACCGGTAATCACTACTGCAATTCTATTTGAGGGAGAGGCATAAGCTAACATACTTTCTCTTCTTGGATCATATGCACTTATGATTGGAACTCTAGCAAGCATCCGCAACTACTAAAGATCATTGAGGTAAAACCCAACCATAGCATTAAAGTATCAAGTCCCCTTTATCCCATACGCAAACAACCTACTTACTTGGGTTTGTGCTTCTGTCACTCACGCCACCCACCATAAGCAAATCATAAACATATTGCAAACCCTACAGCGGGAGTCCCTCACGCTTGCGCAACACGGAGAGCACCATAGGACAGCACCAATAATAAAACATGCAACTCAAACCAATCATAGCAATTCATCAATCACCGGTAGGACAACGAAAATCTACTCAGACATCATAGGATGGCAACACATCATTGGATAATAATATGAAGCATAAAGCACCATGTTCAAGTAGAGGGTACAGCGGGTTGCGGGAGAGTGGACCGCTAAATATAGAAGGGGGAAGGTGATGGAGATGTTGGTGAGGATGATGGAGGTGTTGGTGAAGATCGCGGTGATGATGATGGCCCCCGGCGGTGTTCTGGCGCCACCGGAAGCAAGGGGGAGAGAGCCCCCCTTCTTCTTCTTCTTCTTCTTCTTCTTCCTTGACCTTCTCCCTAGATGGGAGAAGGGTTTCCCCTCTGGTCCTTGGTTCCCATGGCGTGGGAGGGACGAGAGCCCCTCCGAGATTGGACCTATCTCTCTGTCTCTCTCTGTTTCTGCGTTCTCAGATTCTGCCCCTTCACCGTTTCTTTTATATCCGGAGATCCGTAACTCCGATTGGGGTGAATCTTTCGCCCAGATCTTTCTCATAAAATTAGCTTTCTTGCGGCAAAAGAAGAGCATCAACCGCCTTAAGGGGGACCCAGGAGAGTCCAGGGTGTGCCTGCCTCCCTGGGGCGCGCCCCTATCTCCTGCCCCCCTCGGGCACCGTCTCGCGTTGATTTTACTTCCCAAAAATCACAAATATTCCAAAATAATTCTCCGTCCGTTTTTATCCCGTTTGGACTCCATTTGATATTGGGTTTCTGTGAAACATAAAACATGCAACAGATAGGAACTGGCATCGGGCACTGGATCAATATGTTAGTCCCAAAAATAGTATAAAAAGTTGCCAAAAGTATAAGAAAGTTGTAGAATATTGGCATGGAACAATCAAAAATTATAGATACGACGGAGACGTATCAGGTCTCCAAGTGCATAGGTTTGTAGGACAGTAGCAAAATTCCCTCAAGTGGATGACCTAAGGTTTATCAATCCGTGGGAGGTGTAGGATGAAGATGGTCTCTCTCAAACAACCCTGCAACCAAATAACAAAGAGTCTCTTGTGTCCCCAACACACCCAATACAATGGTAAATTGTATAGGTGCACTAGTTCGGCGAAGAGATGGTGATAGAAGTGCAATATGGATGGTAGATATAGGTATTTATAATCTGAAATTATAAAAATAGCAAGGTAGCAAGTGGTAAAATTGAGCGAAAACGGTATTGCAATGCGTGGAAACAAGGCCTAGGGTTCATACTTTCACTAGTGCAAGTTCTCTCAACAATGATAACATAATTTGATCATATAACAATCCCTCAACATGTAACAGAGAGTCACTCCAAAGTCACTGATAGAGGAGAACAAACGAAGAGATTATTGTAGGGTACGAAACCACCTCAAAGTTATTCTTTCCGATCAATCCATTGGGTTATTCCTATAAGTGTCACAAACAGCCCTAGAGTTCATAGTAAAATAACACCTTAAGGCACAAATCAACCAAAACCCTAATGTCACCTAGATACTCCAATGTCACCTCAAGTATCCGTGGGTATGATTATACGATATGCATCACACAATCTCAGATTCATCTATTCAATCAACACAAAGAACTTCAAAGAGTGCCCCAAAGTTTCTACCGGAGAGTCAAGACGAAAACGTGTGCCAACCCCTATTCATAAGTTCACAAGGTCACTGAACCAGCAAGTTGATCACCAAAACATACATCAAGTAGATCACGTGAATATCCCATTGTCACCACAGATAAGCACATGCAAGACATATATCAAGTGTTCTCAAATCCTTAAAGACTCAATCCGATAAGATAACTTCAAAGGGAAAACTCAATTCATCACAATAAGGTAGAGGGGGAGAAACATCATAAGATCCAACTGTAATAGCAAAGCTCGTGGTACATCAGGATCGTGCCATATCAAGAACACGAGAGAGAGAGATAAAACACATAGCTACTGGTACATACCCTCAGCCCCGAGGGTGAACTACTCCTTCCTCGTCATGGAGAGCACCGGGATGATGAAGATGGCCACCGGTGATGGCTCCCCTCTCTGGCAGGGTGCCGAAACAGGGTCCCAATTGGTTTTTGGTGGCTACAGAGGCTTGCGGCGGCGGAACTCCCGGTCTAGGTTTATTTCTGGGGGTTTATGTATTTATAGGATTTTTGGCGTCGATCTCACGTCAGGGGGGTCTCCGAGTCATCCACGAGATAGGGGGGCACCCAGGGGGTAGGGCGCGCCCTCCACCATCGTGGATGGCTCGGGACTCTTCTGGCCCAACTCTTTTACTTCAGGGGCTTCTTTTGGTCCATAAAAAATCATCAAAAATTGGCACGTCAATTGGACTCTGTTTGGTATTCCTTTTCTGTAAAACTCAAAACAAGGAAGAACAGAAACTGGCACCGGGCTCTAGGTTAATAGGTTAGTCCCAAAAATCATATAAAATAGCATATAAAACATCCTAGATGGATAATATAATAGCATGGAACAATCAAAAATTATAGATACGTTGGATACATATCATCCACTTCAGATGAATGTCGGTCGTTGACCACGTTGACCACGCCGCGCCGAGAGCACTAGGGCGGTGGACGACGGCGAGGCCTAGGAAGGGAACAACACAGAGACAGGGAAGACTCGATAGTTGTTTCCCACGCGGAGGGGAGTACGACTGTATGAGGGTTTACTAGTTCGTCTGCCGTTGCTGGAGAATAACAGCAGGTGTGGGTGAGTAGAGGGATGGCTAGGCCAGCGATGGGAGTACAGTAGGGCGGTGAGGCCTGCACGGCAGCACAGCCGGCCGCGGGAGGAGGGAGCAGGCAATCCCGCCGGCACTTGTTTGAGTGGCTGGAGCAGGAAGAGCATAGATTGAAGAAGCACGACGACCGTTGGATGGACATCCAACAGTCACTGCTTGTGTGTCAACCTTTTTTAGGAAAGCCTCAAATCTGTGGAAAACATCATACAACTCATCTGCCATTATTTATAATAATTAACAGCCCATTTGCTAATTCTTAAGGTTTTTTTGGAGCCCATTTTCTTTTTGTTAGCATTACAACCCATATCATGGCCACGGTTAAAAGATTATACAAAATTTTGCATATTTCGGTGCGGTTCAAACTATTTTTAATCCCGAAACTTTAAGTCACATTCAAACTGAGTTTAAAAATATATGTATATCAATATAAAATCCAACAAATTGTCCACGCATAAAAATTAATGCAATTTAAGATCTCAAAATGAAAAAAAAAGAAATTTGAAACTAATTGCCGGTTTGATGTGTTTGAAAAATGTACAACCCATTTCTCATTACTGATAGGCCATTTTCTCGGCCAGCCGAATGAAGCTCTCCTCATCTTGAAAGATTTGCAGCCCAACAGGCCTGACAAAGCGACTTACTTGACAAATCACAAAAAAACCGGGCTAGCCATTTTCAGAAAGGAAAAAAACTATTGGGCTGGTCTGTGGTAAACATAAAAGAAAAGGTTGTCTAGACAGGCCAGAGTGCCCCGCACAGCCCAGTTGACACCCTACTTCCGTCTCAAAAACAAATTAGATAAATGCCACTCCAATTATGGCGATTCATAAAAATGCCACTGCAATTTCCAAACTTTGAAAAATGCCACTTCAATTTTTGCAAACTTTGAAAAATGCCACTGCAATTTGCAAACTTTGAAAAATGCCACTCGAGACTTCGAAAAATGCCACTGGAAATGACATGAAATGGCATTTTTCAAAGTTTGGAAATTGCAGTGGCATTTCTCGGAATCACCAGATTTGGAGGGGCATTTATCAGATTAACCCAAAACAAAAATAACTGGGCGAGCTGCTGGGTCCCTGGTGTCAGCCGCTCGTTGTGCAATTCTCTCGTTTATTGACTATGTTGACAATGGCATGAGACCGAGATGTCAGAAATCCATTAGGAGGAGCCATTTTTTTATTGGCTTGAAATAAGGAGGCACTTGCTTGCGTACTGCCATGACCTTGGTGGGTCCCTGCTATCATCCTCTCCACGTACAATCATCTCCTGATTGTGTACGCGTCAACCTGGTAGGCCCACAAGTCAGCCTCTAAACGCGTGGCGGACAAATACAACCCATTTAAAAAAATAACAACCCATTCCATACATTCAAATGGAAAGTTCAACATTCAGAGCAAAGTAACATGCCTGATCCAGATATAGAGTACTGAACTTCCAGTTGACAACCATTATAGCCAAGTTAACTATCTACTCCCACTATTACTCTAGTAGTGTACAAGTACTAACTTACTCTTAGCTAACTAGACGATGTTGGCCGCCATCTGCGGTACACGCTAAATACTGGCACCAGTGTCCTCCGCCTCTCCTCGGACTTGCCAGAGGTGCGATAGGACGCGTTGCTCGCGCGTGTTGGCCCTTTCCATGCCGGCGTGGTCCATCGAAGCTTCGGCTTCTAAGAGGGTAACCCACTTGACGAGCTGGTAGTAAAATTCGGAGTCGCGAGCGCGTGCGTGCTTGACAGCCTCCAAGGCTATTTGCCGGGCGCTGGCCTCCATGTAGTCGGCCCAGTTGCGGGCGCTCTGCTCGCGACTCATAGCATCGGTGCGCTGCTGCTCCATGTCCCGCTGGCGGCGCAAATCGGCGATACGCTGCTCCTTCGCCAGGCGGCCGCGCTCCAACAACTCCTCATACTCCGCATTGCCATCTAAAGACCGATAGAATGCCTCCTCCCTCCATCTGCCTTCCGGTGAAAAACTGAACACTAGTTCCGGCGGTGACCGCCTCCGGCGTCACCTATCATGGACGGGCGGGGGCATGGAGGACGTGGCAAGAGCGAGGATAAGTGGCGAGCGACATCGGTCCGGTGGGGCTTATGAGGATAGGGCGAGTTGGGTGATGGTGCCACCGGAGAAGGCCGGGAAACAGTAATTATAGGCGGAAGGTAGGCGAACCAGTGTGTCGCAGGAAACATGACGGTCATCACGGTCATCGGAATTCAATGCATAAGTAGGCATGGCTTAGCGCGCCAGCTTGCCGTGGAAAACTAGAAAAACTAAAATTATGACTATGTCGTCCAGTCCCGTCAGTGGTGCGTCCCGTCCATGCTGGGTCGCACGCCGGCATGACAGTCAAACGAGTGCACTCAAATCATCTAGATGAGGTACCCCCTCCTTGTCAAAAATGATTCCACCACTCATCATCTACTTTGGTTGGTGAGATTTTTGAATTAAGCCCTACAAACCGGAAAGGAGGTAGTACGTGCGTGATCCGCTATTTATTCATGTAGGATCGAGTAGGTCATTTTTTGAATTGAGCCCTACAAACCGGAAAGGAGGTAGTACGTGCTTGATCCGCTATTTATCTGTGTAGGATCGAGTAGGTAGGATAGTGTACGTGTAGGATCGAGTAGGTCGGATGGTATACGTGTACGATCGCATTAGCTGATGAACGTTCACTAGGAGATAAGGCATTTGCGAACATTTTTCCTAGCAGTTTCTTCAGATTCGCATGGCATTTTCTTCAGAGCAGCTTGTCAGTTTCTTCAAAGGTAGGCATTTTTATTCAAAAAAACTGCCACTTTGGATCTTGCGTCGCAACTAAAACTGCCAGGAGCGCATTAGTAGGCTAGCTAGTGATCGATCGGCAACTTGTAAACACTGAGTGAACATAAATAAGGAACTGTTAGTAACTTGTAAACACTGAGAACACAGAAATAAGGATCATGCTGTGCACAGCAGTAAGAGCCGATCCGTTCAAAATGTTCACACGAGACTCACAGGCCTGGCATTGTAATATGTTCACATTAGTAGCCCAAATTCAAAACCAACTAGTATGATTCCCATACATAAGATCAACATGTTAATGCATCTCAATGATTCACAGATCATATATAAATATGTAGCTCCAAAAGCAAAGATCTATAAAAAACATCTGTTCTTCCTACTAACATGGATGCTTCTCTTGGCCAACATTCAGTACAGAGTGAAAGACAAATTTGTTTGTGAAGTCTACAATTCCTCTCGCAAACGTAAGTGGTTTCACCAACAGCTGGAACCATGAGAATGAACCACACATGATGGAGGAACATCCACTGCAATATGATTTGGTCTTCTCTCGATCACACGACGAGACTATTTTCGGAATACAAACTTTAACTTGGGCAAAATGATGCCCATTGTATAATCAGACCAAAGCAATGAAGCACCTAGTGTTGGCCAATAAATAGTACAGTACTACTTTTCTGCAGTCCATGAAGTGACTATCCAATCTTTCTGTGTCTATTTTCAAATGGCACCGCATGCAGTGACTATAGAATTCTCTTGTGCAGTTCAACCAAAATTGCGGTCACTTTGTTTGTTTGCCAAATAGCAGGGCAGACATATCTGTCTGCAGAAATATCAAGCAGCTAGTAAACATATACCCCACCTTGTATTTTTGGTTTAAACACATCTCTTCTGCTTAGCATCTGTCATGTTTTGCACTGGACAATTTGATACAATCATGTTTTGCCCTGGACAATTTCATACTGAATTGATTTGCTGGTTCAGAGCAGAAATATAGCACCTATTCTTCATAAGACCAAGGATATCCATGTTCGCAGTGATGGAAGAGGTGAAATCAATACAACCGAAATTGAGCATCCAATCATTGAATTCTGTCCTGCACCTCCAATGTAGGTCCACCCTGCCAATAAATTCACATGCAAAACACTAGTATTACTATCTAATGACAGTACAAAAAGAGTAGCGAGATAGTAGCAAACCATGTACCTTTGTAATGAACAGCTCATAGTGCCACCAATTGGATATAAAGGTTTGGAAGAAAACATGCTCCTAATGTTGAACCATTTGGACTTTTTGTGCAGTTCCACTAAAATCGAGCATCCCTGTTTGCATAGATATTGAAAGTGTGATTACTATAAAAGTGGCACTAGTTGAAGCATAGACTCACAAATATAACTATTCCAAATTCTTAATGGGAAAAGGTAGCTGCTACGTCTTGAGCTTGCGTTGGTTTTCCTTGAAGAGGAAAGGGTGATGCAGCAACAGTAGCGTAAGTATTTCCCTCAGTTTTTGAGAACCAAGGTTCAATCCAGTAGGAGGCTCCTCAAAAGTCCCACGCACCTACACAAACAAACAAAGAACTCGCAACCAACGCAATAAAGGGGTTGTCAATCCCTTCACGGCCACTTGCGGAAGTGAGATCTGATAGAGATAGTATGATAAGATAAATATATTTTTGGTATTTTATAATATATATGCAAAAAGTAAAGATGCAAATAAAAGTAGATTGAAAGCTTATATGATAAAAGATAGACCCTGGGGCCACAGGTTTCACTAGTGGCTTATCTCAAGATAGCACAAGTATTATGGTGGGTGAACAAATTACTGTCGAGCAATTGATAGAAAAGCGAATAATTATGAGATTATCTAGGCATGATCATGTATATAGGCATCATGTCCGTGACAAGTAGACCGACTCCTGCCTGCATCTACTACTATTACTCCACACATCGACCGCTATCCAGCATGCATCTAGAGTATTAAGTTCATAAGAACAGAGTAACGCATTAAGAAAGATGACATGATGTAGAGGGATAAACTCAAGCAATATTATATAAACCCCATCTTTTTTTCCTCGATGGCAACAATACAATATGTGCCTTGCAACCCTTTCTATCACTGGGTAAGGACACCACAAGATTGAACCCAAAGCTAAGCACTTCTCCCATGGCAAGAAAGATCAATCTAGTAGGCCAAACCAAACTGATAATTCGAAGAGACTTGCAAAGATAACTCAATCATACATAAAAGAATTCAGAGGAGATTCAAATATTTCTCATAGATAAACTTGATCATAAACCCACAATGCATCGGATCTCGACAAACATACCGCAAAAAGAGTTTACATTGAATAGATCTCCACAAGAGAGGGTGAGAACATTGTATTGAGATCCAAAAAGGGAGAAGAAGCCATCTAGCTAATTACTATGGACCCGAAGGTCTGTGGTAAACTACTCACAACTCATCGGAGGGGCTATGGTGTTGATGTAGAAGCCCTCCATGGTCTATTCCCCCTCCGGCGGAGCGCCGACGAAGGCTCCAAGATGGGATCTCGCGGATACAGAAGGTTACAGTGGTGGAAATTGTGTTTCGTTGGCTCCCTGGATGTTTTCGGGGTACGTAGGTATATATAGGAGGAAGAAGTACGCCGGTGGCCGCTCGTGGGGCCTAGGAGACAGGGGGCGCGCCCAGGAGGGGTGGGCGCGCCCTCCTATCTCCTGGCCGCCTCGTTTGCTTCTTGACTTGCACTCCAAGTTCTCCGGATCACGTTCGTTCCAAAAATCACGCTCCCGAAGGTTTCATTCCGTTTGGACTCTGTTTGATATTCCTTTTCTTTGAAATACTGAAATAGGCAAAAAAACAACAATACGGGTTGGGCCTCCGGTTAGTAGGTTAGTCCCAAAAATGATATAAATGTGTAAAATAAAGCCATAAACATCCAAAAGGGGTAATATAATAGCATAAACACCCAAACTTAATTCATGCTCGTCCTTGAGTAGGTAAATGATAAAAACAGAATTTTTGATGTGGAATGCTACCTAGCAATTCTCAATGTAATTTTCTTTATTGTGGCATGATTGTTCAGATCCAAATGATTCAAGATAAAAGCTTATAAAACATAAAAATAATAATGCTTCGAAGCATACTAACAAATAATCATGTCCTATCAAAATAGCATAGCCAAAGAAAGCTTATCCCTACAAAATCATATAGTTAGGCCATGCTTCATTTTCATTACACAAAATACTCCCATCATGCACAACCCCGGTTTCAGCCAAGCAATTGGTTCATACTTTTTAACGCGCTTCAGCTTTTTTAACTCTTACGCAATACATGAGCGCAAGCCATGGACATAGCACTATGGTGGTATAAGGTGGTGGTTGTGAGGACAAAAAGAGGGAGAAGATTGTCTCACATCAACTAGGCGTATCAACGGGCTATGGAGATGCCCATCAATAGATATCAATGTGAGTGAGTAGGGATTGCCATGCAACGGATGCACTAGAGCTATAAATATATGAAAGCTCAACAAAAAAAACTAAGTGGGTGTGCATCCAACTTGCTTGCTCACGAAGACCTAGGGCATTTTGAGGAAGCCCATCATCGGAATATACAAGCCAAGTTCTATAATGAAAAATTCCCACTTAGTATATGAAAGTGACAACATAGGAGACTCTCTATCATGAAGACCATGGTGCTACTTTGAAGCACAAGTGTGGAAAAGAGATAGTAGCATTGTCCCTTCTCTCTTTTTCTCTCATTTTATTTATTATTTTTTCTCTTTTTTTTCTTTCTTTTTTTTCTTTGGCCTTTTTTTTCTTTTTGGCCTTTCTCCCCTTTTTTTTCTTTTTTTTCTTTTTAAAGTCCAAAGTCTCATCCCGACTTGTGGGGGAATCATAGTCTTCATCATCCTTTCCTCACTGGGGCAATGCTCTAATAATGAAGATCATCACACTTTTATTGATTTACAACTCAAGAATTACAACTCAAAGCTAGAACAAGATATGACTCTATATGAATGCCTCCGGCGGGGTACCGGGATATGCAATGAATCAAGAGCGACATGTATGAAAATTATGAAGGTGGCCTTGCCACAAATACGATGTCAACTACATGATCATGCAAAGAGCAATATGACAATGATGGAACGTGTCATAATAAACGGAATGGTGGAAAGTTGCATGGCAATATATCTCGGAATGGCTATGGAAATGCCATAATAGGTAGGTATGGTGGCTGTTTTGAGGAAGGTAAATAATGGGTGCATGATACCGGCGAAAGTTGCGCGGTATAATAGAGGCTAGCAAAGTGGAAGGATGAGTGTGCGTATATCCATGGACTCACATTAGTCATAAAGAACTCATATACTTATTGCAAAAGTCTACTTGCCCTCGAAGCAAAGTACTACTATGCATGCTCCTAGGGGAAGGGTTGGTAGGAGTTAACCATCGCGCGATCCCGACCTCCACACATAACTTTTACCATACGTGCATGCTACGGGACTTGCCAACTTCAACACAAGTATTTCTCAATTTCATAATTACCCACTAGCATGACTCTAACATTACTACCTCTATATCTCAAAACAATTATCAAGCATCAAATTGATCCTAATGTTTTATGCACTTTCTATGATAGTTTTTATTATACCCAACTTGGATGCCTACCATTCTAGGACCAATTTTATAACCATAGCAAATACCATGCTGTTCTAAAAGACTCTAAAAATAATATAAGTGAAGCATGAGAGACTAGCAATTTCTTCAAAATTAAGCCACCGCCGTGCTCTAAAAGATATAAGTGAAGCACTAGAGCAAAAACTATCAAGCTCAAAAGATATAAGTGAAGCACATAAAGTATTCTAGCAAATTCTAATCAAGTGGGCTTCTCCCAAAAGGTGTGTACAGCAAGGATGATCGTGGTAAACTAAAAAGCAAAGACTAATATAATACACGACACTCCAAGCAAAACACATATCATGTGGCGAATAAAAATATAGCTCCAAGTAAAGTTACCGATGAACGAAGACGAAAGAGGGGATGCCTTCCGGGGGAATCCCCAAGCTTAGGCTTTTGGCTATTCTTGAATATCTTGGGGTGCGTTGGGCATCCACAATCTTATGCTCTTGCCACTCCTTATTCCATAGTCCATCAAAGCTTTACCCAAAACTTGAAAACTTCACAACACAAAACTCAATAGGAAATCTTATAAGCTCCGTTAGTGAAAAAAAAACACCACATAAGATACTGTAATGAACTAATTATTTATTTAATTTGGTGTTAAACCTACTGTATTCCAACTTCTCTATGGTTTATAAACTATTTTACTAGCCATAGATGCATCAAAATAAGCAAACAACACACGAAAAACAGAATCTGTCAAAAACAGAACAGTCTATAGCAATATGTAACTAACACAAACTTCTGGAACTCTAAACATCCTACCAAAATAGGAAGTCCTGGAAAATTTGTCTATTGATCAGAAGCAAAAAGAATCAAAGCAAAAGCACGTTTCTGTGATTTAACAAAACTAATTTAGTGCGTGAAAAGTTTTTGTTTTTCAGCAGAATCAAATCAACTATCATCATAGGTTATCCTATAGGTTCTACTTGGCACAAACACTAATTAAAAGATAAAAACACATATAAATAGAAGGTAGATGAAAAATTTATTACTAAACAGGAACAAAAACAAAAAACACAAATAAAATTGGGTTGCCTCCCAACTAGCGCTATCGTTTAACGCCCCTAGCTAGGCATAAAAGCGAAGATAGATCTAAGTAGTGCCATCTTTGGCACTCAATTCATAAGTAGCTCGCATGATAGAGTCATAAGGTAATTTGAATTTCTTTCTTGGAAAGTGCTCCATGCCCTTCCTTAATGGAAATTGGAATCTAATATTCCCTTCCTTTATATCAATAATCGCACCAATCGTTCTAAGGAAAGGTCTACCAAGAATAATAGGGCAAGAAAGATTGCAATTTATATCAAGAACGATAAAATCCACGGGCACCAAATTTCTATTTGAAACAATGAGAACATCATTGATCCTTCCCATTGGCTTTTTAATGGTGGAATCCACAAGGTGCAAATTCAAAGAGCAATCATCAAGATCATGGAAACCTAGAATATCACATAAAGTTTTCGGAATCGTGGAAACACTAGCACCCAAATCACACAAAGCAAAACACTCATGATCTTTAATTCTAATCTTTATAGTAGGTTCCCACTCATCATTAAGTTTTCTAGGTATAGAAACTTCCAAATTAAGTTTTTCATCATAAGATTGCATCAAGGCATCAACAATATGTTTGGTAAAAGCTTTATTTTGACTATAAGCATGAGGAGAATTAACAACAGATTGCAACAAGGAAATACAACCTTATAAAGAACAATTATCATAATCAAATTCCTTGAAATCCGAGATAGTGGGTTCAATACTATTTAAAGTCATGACCTCTCCAATCCCACTTTTACCAAATTTAGCATCAAGATCTAAAAACTCCGAATTCTTGGGACACCTTCTAACTAAAGTTGACCCATATCCAGTCCCATTATTATCAAGATTCATATTGCAAAACAAAGATCTAATAGGAGACACATCAATAACTTTAAGATCTTCATCATTATTTTCATGGAAACTAGAAGAACACGCTTTTACAAAGCAATCTTTCTTAGCATGCAATCTACCGGTTCTTTCCTTGCACTCATCAATGGAAATTCTCATTGCTTTGAGAGACTCATTGATATCATGCTTAGGAGGAGTAGATCTAAGTTTAAGAGAATCAACATCAAGCGAAAGTCTATCGACGTTCCTAGCCAAATCATCAACTTTGAGCAATTTTTCTTCAAGCAAGGCATTAAAATTCTTTTGAGAAATCATAAATTCTTTCACACTATTCTCAAAATCAGAGGGCATATTATTAAAATTACCATGAGAATTATTGTAGGAATTTCCATAATTATTAGAGGAATTACTAGGGAACGGTCTAAAATTAAAGTTTCCTCTATAAGCATTGTTACCGAAACTATTCCTACCAACAAAATTCACATGCATAGATTCATTATTATTCTCAATCAAAGTAGACAAAGGCATATCATTGGGATCAATAGGAGTATTTTTAGTAGCAAACAACTTCATAAGTTCATCCATCTTTGCACTCAAAACATTGATTTCTTCTATAGCATGCACTTTTTTACTAGAAGATCTTTCGGTGTGCCATTGAGAATAATTAGCCATAATATTATCAAGAAGTTTTGTAGCATCTCCTAATGTGATTTCCATAAACGTGCCTCCCGCGGCCGAATCTAAAAGATTTCTAGAAGCAAAGTTCAAACCGGCATAAAATTTTTGTATGATCATCCATAAATTCAAACCATGAGTAGGGCAATTACGAATCATCAATTTCATTCTTTCCCAAGATTGGGTAACATGCTCATGATCAAGTTGTTTAAAATTCATAATATCGTTCCTAAGAGTGATGATCTTAGCGGGAGGAAAATACTTAGAGAAAAAAGCATCTTTGCACTTGTTCCAAGAATCAATACTATTTTTAGGCAAAGACGAAAACCAAACTTTAGCACGATCTCTAAATGAAAATGGAAATAACTTCAATTTAACAATATCATTATCCGTATCTTTCTTTTTTTGCATATCACACAAATCAACAAAGTTGTTTAGATGAGTAGAGGCATCTTCACTAGGAAGGCCGGCGAATTGATCTTTCATAACAAGATCCAGCAAAGCAGTATTGCTTTCACAAGACTCAACATCATTAAGAGGAGCAATCGGAGTACTAAGGAAATCATTATTATTGGTATTGGAGAAATCACACAAATTGGTATTATCTTGCGCCATGGCAACAAGTAATCCAACACACAAGCAAACAGAGAAAGGCAAGCGAAAAAGAGAGAGAGATTGGGAAAGAGAAGGCAAATAAAACGGCAAGGGTGAAGTGGGGGAGAGGAAAACGAGAGGCAAATGGCAAATAATGTAAATGCGAGGGAGATGAGTTTGTGATGGGTACTTGGCATGTCTTGACTTGAGCGAAGACCTCCCCGGCAGCGGCGCCAGAAATCCTTCTTTCTACGTCTTGAGCTTGCATTGGTTTTCCTTGAAGAGGAAAGGGTGATGCAGCAATAGTAGCATAAGTACTTCCCTCAGTTTTTGAGAACCAAGGTATCAATCCAGTTGGAGGCTCCTCAAAAGTCCCACGCACCTACACAAACAAACAAAGAACTCGCAACCAACGCAATAAAGGGGTTGTCAATCCCTTCATGGCCACTTGCAAAAGTGAGATCTGATAGATATAGTATGATAAGATAAATATATCTTTTGTATTTTATAATATAGATGCAAAAAGTAAAGATGCAAATAAAAGTAGATTGAAAGCTTATATGATAAAAGATAGACCCGGGGGCCATAGGTTTCACTAGTGGCTTCTCTCAAGATAGCATAAGTATTACGGTGGGTGAACAAATTACCGTCGAGCAATTGATAGAAAAGCGAATAATTATGATATTATCTAGGCATGATCATGTATATAGGCATCACGTCCGTGACAAGTAGACCGACTCCTGCCTGCATCTACTACTATTACTCCACACATCGACCGCTATCCAGCATGCATCTAGAGTATTAAGTTCATAAGAACAGAGTAACGCATTAAGAAAGATGACATGATGTAGAGGGATAAACTCAAGCAATATGATATAAACCCCATCTTTGTATCCTCGATGGCAACAATACAATACGTGCCTTGCAACCCTTTCTATCACTGGGTAAGGACACCGCAAGATTGAACCCAAAGCTAAGCACTTCTCCCATGGCAAGAAAGATCAATCTAGTAGGCCAAACCAAACTGATAATTCGAAGGGACTTGCAAAGATAACTCAATCATACATAAAAGAATTCAGAGGAGATTCAAATATTTCTCATAGATAAACTTGATCATAAACCCACAATTCATCGGGTCTCGACAAACACACCGCAAAAAGAGTTTACATCGAATAGATCTCCACAAGAGAGGGGGAGAACATTGTATTGAGATCCAAAAAGAGACAAGAAGCCATCTAGCTAATAACTATGGACCTGAAGGTTTGTGGTAAACTACTCACAACTCATCGGAGGGGCTATGGTGTTGATGTAGAAGCCCTCCATGGTCGATTCCCCCTCCGGCGGAGCACCGACGAAGGCTCCAAGATGGGATCTCGCGGATACAGAAGGTTACGATGGTGGAAATTGTGTTTCGTTGGCTCCCTGGATGTTTTCGGGGTACATAGGTATATATAGGAGGAAGAAGTACGCCGGTGGCCGCTCGTGGGGCCCAGGAGACAGGGGCGTGCCCAGGAGGGGTGGGCGCGCCCTCCTATCTCCTGGCCGCCTCGTTTGCTTCTTGACTTGCACTCCAAGTTCTCCGCATCACGTTCGTTCCAAAAATCACACTCCCGAAGGTTTCATTCCGTTTGGACTCCTTTGATATTCCTTTTCTTCGAAATACTGAAATAGGCAAAAAAACAGCAATACGGGCTGGGCCTGTGGTTAGTAGGTTAGTCCCAAAGATGATATAAATGTGTAAAATAAAGCCCATAAACATCCAAAAGGGGTAATATAATAGCATGGAACAATAAAAAATTATAGATACGTTGGAGACGTATCAGTAGCAAGACTGTTTCTAACCACCTATTTGAAGGAATAAATAAGGCAACAACGGCTGATGTCTGGAAGGCATACATAGTTTTTTCTGAAAGATCAATGTAGTAGGCCAAACCAAACTGATAATTCGAAGAGACTTGCAAAGATAACTCAATCATACATAAAAGAATTCAGAGGAGATTCAAATATTTCTCATAGATAAACTTGATCATAAACCCACAATTCATCGGGTCTCGACAAACACACCGCAAAAAGAGTTTACATCGAATAGATCTCCACAAGAGAGGGGGAGAACATTGTATTGAGATCCAAAAAGAGACAAGAAGCCATCTAGCTAATAACTATGGACCTGAAGGTTTGTGGTAAACTACTCACAACTCATCGGAGGGGCTATGGTGTTGATGTAGAAGCCCTCCATGGTCGATTCCCCCTCCGGCGGAGCACCGACGAAGGCTCCAAGATGGGATCTCGCGGATACAGAAGGTTACGATGGTGGAAATTGTGTTTCGTTGGCTCCCTGGATGTTTTCGGGGTACATAGGTATATATAGGAGGAAGAAGTACGCCGGTGGCCGCTCGTGGGGCCCAGGAGACAGGGGCGTGCCCAGGAGGGGTGGGCGCGCCCTCCTATCTCCTGGCCGCCTCGTTTGCTTCTTGACTTGCACTCCAAGTTCTCCGCATCACGTTCGTTCCAAAAATCACACTCCCGAAGGTTTCATTCCGTTTGGACTCCTTTGATATTCCTTTTCTTCGAAATACTGAAATAGGCAAAAAAACAGCAATACGGGCTGGGCCTGTGGTTAGTAGGTTAGTCCCAAAGATGATATAAATGTGTAAAATAAAGCCCATAAACATCCAAAAGGGGTAATATAATAGCATGGAACAATAAAAAATTATAGATACGTTGGAGACGTATCAGTAGCAAGACTGTTTCTAACCACCTATTTGAAGGAATAAATAAGGCAACAACGGCTGATGTCTGGAAGGCATACATAGTTTTTTCTGAAAAACTGAGCCACTCCTGACCATTCCTCTTCTTTTAAGCATATTTTGTGCAGTTCAACAAAAATAAAATGCCATCACCACCTTGACAATTCAGTGAATCTGTACAAAAGAAAATGACTTAACATTAGATCACGATGTCAGGTATGTAGTCGACAGGCATTAGAGACAAACATACAGACCTCCTCTGATAACATAATGAACATTAATTTTAACAAAGGTGTGACTAGCTTTACCAGGATAATTTGAGTGAACTCTACACCCTCTGTTCCTTAATATAAGACATTTTCACAGTTCAATTGAAAGTACCCAAACATCTAGTATTTAGAAAAACAAGTAGTAGCTTTCTTGGGCACATATCTTGGAAAGCTTGCCACACTTTATATATGTCCATACATTAATGCAACACCATTCAAATAGTACAAATATACACTAATCCAGTGGCTAGTGCAACAGTAGAGTAGTTATTTTATTACAGGGTACAGTACAATGGTTTTATTGAACAGATTTCCATAAGCTCTAGCACTGGAAGATTTCTATAAGAATTAACAATACAAAATGTAAAGGTAAAATATTCAACATTGGTATACTAGCTGTGCAAGAGCATTAAACCAAATACAGAAGTCTGAAGGTAACTAGCATTATTAACTAATGACAGTATAAAAAAATTGCAAACCATGTACCTTTAAGGTAAATATCATTTCAAACTCGAGGGGACCTAAAAACTTCTATCCCAATCTTGATAATCGGTGAAACATAAAAACTTGATCGAACGAATCAAGAGAACAACCGGAGGAGGAGGTGACCACTCTTGACCTTTCCTCTTGACACTGTACAAAAAAAATGACTTATCTCATGAAAGTGAGGTATGTAATCTATAAGCATTAACAGTGCAAAAATCTGAAGGTAGTAACAAGATTCATCGTTGGTATACTGGCTGTGCAACAGCATTAGAATGCCTCAACTGAAAAATCTTTAATACATCCACAATCAACAGCTAACCCTGAAATAATCCGGTGACATTAAATGACATTGCTTAAATTTATCGATGGCATTAGACTGAGTGCGGCATTAGTTAAATGTGGCATCACTTTAGCAGTAGCATTGCTTGACTTGACCACTGGCATTATACTAACAACAAAAAAGTGGCAATAAGAGCATGGGAGGCCCATTCGGACAATGGGCGCACCAGTATGATGTACCTCCATGGACGCATAGAGTGGTGAGGGAGGTATGGTTGCCCAGAGCAACAAATATCCAGGCAGCAAATGTGGATTACGTCCCATTTTTGTTCTCTTTAGCCACCTTTTTCCTATGTGAGGACAACAAACCGATTGACCTAGTCATTCTCTATTGCATTGTCATGCCTTTCTACCCTTCTTCAAGCAAGAGACACGAGACTCGTTCCTTAGCTACTGATTTCCCCCTTTTCAACCTAGATGCGGGTTTGATGCCTACTCTCTTGGACAATACAGTCTCCCTTCCTTTCCTTATTCAACCCAGACATGGATTAGTATGCATGAAGTAGGGTTTCCTTTAATAGGGCAAATTAAGGTTTTCGTCTGCGTGACTAGCAGAGCAGAGGATAGCAAATTGGGAAGATGGTGGAGCGGAAAAAGATCCACATGCAGCGACGTGGCAGATGGGGCAATAGAACAAGGGTATGGTTCGAAAAGAGGTAGCATACCTGAGGGTCGGCGGGAAGTGGCTTCGCTCATGGTCGTCGTCCTCCGCACACACTACGACAGCGAGCTTGGGGACGGAGGCCATCCCGCGCGGGCGCTAGGTCTGAGAGGACGGCCTTGTCGTTAGTGCGTGACCTCGCTCGCCGACGACGAGTGCGTCAACGCTGCATATCCTTTTCTTCTCCGGCGGATCTGTGACCACCAGTGAGGAGGGATAGAGAGGCCGTCTTTTTTAGATCTGGAGAGAGGGTGATAGTGCAAGAAGCAAGTGGGCAACCCTTAGCAAGAAAGCGCTGAAGCTCCAACCTATATATATTTTTATACTACTAGTACTAGAGGTGGAGTAGTGGTAGAGTAGTTTATATTTTCTCTCCATACAGTACCAGTTAGTCGTGCTTCAAAACTGAATGGCACGCCATTAAAAAAATAAAGGTCAATAACTAATGAGGCACCTCGGACCAACGCGGCCAGATCGCATTTTACACGAGAAATTACACACCATGTTTCGTTGACATGTGGTCCCATTCCAACATGTCAGTGAGACGATGGCGAGTCCCTTTGTACAATTTCCGAATGGACGTCTATGTAGGCCGGGGCGTCTCTTCATGTATCGTGGCAACCGTCCACCGCCTCTTCACCTTTCCCTCTCGATTTTGAACTGCTGTCAAACGCTCTTCCTCCCTCCCCCATTTGCCTTCACCCTTCCTTCTACCATTGTTCGATCGTCTGCTTCATGGAGGGAACAGGCCGGAAACGACCCCGTTATTCTTGTCCCGATCTGAAAGATGACATGGTGGATGAACTCATTGATCGATGCGATGTCATCACCTCGGCTAGCATGGCAGGTTCGTTCAAGACCATTCTCGACTCAACTAATAACAACATTACAAGAAACCCAAGGGTTCAGGAGCAGTTTGATCTCCCCTATCTTCTTTGCCGTGACCCTACTGACTGGTGCACGGACGACGGAGGCCTCGCCCTGTGCAAGTTGATGCCGCTTGATAATGATACGTGTGATGTTAAGATGCCATCGCTTGAGGGTAAGGCTTGGGCAGGTGCAAATAGAGATTGGGTTGTTTATATTGGGTCCAACTGCGAGTGGGAACTTGTGAATGTGTACACTCGTCACCGGGTTCCACTTCCAAAAATCTCAAACTGCCCAGAGGTTGAGCACACCGGTATTGTACGCACGTTCAAATACGATCATGGTGACTGTCGTCTATGATAGATAGCAATTTGTCGAGTTCCCAACCGCTCTTGGGATTACATGAACTATGAAGTTGTTGCTATCTTCGACAAGCTTGTTGCCGTCCTTACTTCCACACCTCGATGGAAATTGCTCAAAAAACAATTTTTGTACACGGATGAGTACTGTGATGCAATTCAATACAAGGGTCTTGTGTTTGCTGCCACCACTCATGACACTGTTTTTGCATGGGATCCTTATGCTTTTGGTACATTTGTCTTCCACCATAATTATAATTGTTTCATCCACATGCATGTGGGTTAGCTAGTTTCTATTTACTAATTAACCTTCTTGTGTTTCCAAGGTCCTGTGAACATTCCACCACCTATACTTGAATTTTTTTTATAACCAAGGGGGAGATGACGATGGTGATGATCACGAGCATGAGGACGAGCAGGACCCATATACTCAGTGGCGTCTGGCAACTTATTCCGATGGATCACCTCTTCTTGTCTGTGTACATGGTATTGCTGATGATACTAAGGAAGCATGTGTTGTCTCGCATGGTCACACTCTCCGGACCTATTCCAACATCCGTTGCAGGGTATTCGAGATGGATACTAGTGTGCTAGCGCCAACACCTTCTGCCTAGTTAGTATTGATACTCTTGGACGAAACTCGCTCTTCCTTGGACAAAACTATCCAATCATGGTGAAAGGCGATCCAGCTACTGTTCACACAATGTTACTACCATTTAGGAGAAGCAACTGTATCTATACCTCGGACATTGCTATGCTTCCCTACCGTGGCTATCACAATATGGGTCATGAAATAGGCCGCTTCAGCCTGGATGATCAGTCCTGCGTTGGTCTCGAGATTGATAGTAGCTGCCCCTTCCGAGACAAACTCTTTTGGTTCAAAGCAAGTGTTTCCAACGCTGAGGAGTGGTTGAGCTGAGGTTCATTTCATTGCTTGTTATTTGTTGTGTGATGAAAACTTTAGTATTTACTAGAATGTTTTGTTGGAACTAATCTATAATCCAACATGTATCCTCGTTGTCGTTGTGTGTTGATGACTTGTTGTATGTAATGAATGGTACATTTGCATATGCATGTCATAAACTCAATTTACAAATGGTTTTCGACTCACTTCTTGGAGTGTTAGTGTCGTAGTAGTATAGCCAACATCCGTAGTAGTATGAAGTTGCCACATCACATAGAGCCAACCAATAGTTAGTTCTAGTTAGATCAACTAGAGCTAGGTGTCGCACGGAGGCCGAGAAATATGGTGATAGCATGACTGCGTGAGGTGGGCTTGTACGTAATATGATGTAGGCACAGGGCTTGCCGTGTTTCCTACTCCTCTGGTCTAAATGTGGAGAAGATTTGGTCGAGTTCTTCCTTCTTTTGCCAACACGTGGGACATCCAACATCCAGGTCGTGTCATGCAAGAAAATGGAGTGGTAGTTGAAGCCACGTGATGTGCATATTGAGTTAAACTGTAAATAGAATCTTACTACTCTTGAATAACTCCAAAAGCGGCCACTGAAGATCTTTATTGGATTTGTTTTTCATCACCAGCATGTTGAGGTGAAAGATGTGCAGGTTCAGTGGGTCCTCTTGCGTTTTCACTGACATGTGGGACCGCATATGAGCAAACAGATGATGGGATCCGCGCGTTTGCTGGGTGGCTGAGAAGAGAGATAGAGGAGGGTTGAGCACGGACTCCAGGAAATTTGTTCTACATAACCAGCACCTCGATATAGGCTCGATATAGTGGGGTGGCATGGGCCATAACTAGCATTCACGTCTAGCAGTACGACACACGCCACCCACACGAGTTCCATCCGACACCAATTTTCTTGGAGTCCATGCTATAGCCATATCTTCTCCCTCATGTTTTCTCAGCCATCACACCGTGGGCGGGGTGGGGGTTTGCCGATAGTCAGTTTGCTCAACTGTCGTCCCACTTGTAAGTGTAAATGCAACACAGCACACATTCCCCCTTGAGCGGCATGCCGGACCAACCATGTGGGGGTGCGACGCGAACAAGGCAGGCTTTTCCTTTTGAACTTGTAACTTGTAAAATTCGGTTCTGCTCCATGGCGCGACCGATAGATAGAAATAACGATTTCCCCTAGAGTAATGAGAAGTTTGGTTCTGGCACGGTTCATGCATGGAGTACGTACGAAAATTATGAAGTTAATGCGAAAGGTAAGATAATTACTAGTAGTACCATATACTACTACATGGATTTGACAGAAAGATAAAGATACATACGGATCCATCAACAACATCCTCACGCCCTAGTGCGCCGGGTCACCAACCGACGTGTGAGGAGCAGCGGCGTTGGCGGCAAGCTCAATGTGCTTCTAAATAATGTCGTCTAAGGTTGCCCTGCAGTCCAAGAAGGCCAGCGTCCTATCGTCCTTCTCTTGCATGTAGTAGTCCTTGTGGACGATTTGCGCATAGAAGTGGGTGATTATGTTGATGGTGTCTTGCTGCGCCAGGCGCTGCGCAACGAGCGCGACCTCGAGGTGGACATTCTTCGGCGCGACGGCAGGTAGTCGCAGGGGCACCAGTGCGTCGAAGAGGTTGTCACCATAGAGGCCATTGAGGGTGGTAGGCATCACAGAGCCTGGGCGTGTGGGCTGGGGGCGTACGTAAGGGTCGTCCGCGAGCTTCTTGACGACGGTAAATTTGTCGAGGAAGCCGACGAGGACCTCGTCAAACAAGGAGACGAAGTTGTCGTCCAAGCGGCCCCTCGTCCTGGCGGCCTCAAGCACTACCTGGAGACGTTCCTCGGTGCCGGTCCGTAGGCCGGCATCGTGGACCATCTGGCACAGCCGGCTGATGATCGCGCTCATCACCTCCATAGGTCTAGCTTCTAGTCAACCGATCTTGCGATTGGAGTGATCACTCTTGCCCTTTGTTAGGGTGCGTAGGTGCGTAGGATTTCATAGGTTGGACTGGCGTGGATCCTTTATACGAGAAGTGCAGACTGCGTTGAATTCACGTGCGTGTTGGCCATCTACTCCTCGGCCCTCTACTGCACCTGCCTTTGGCTGTATGACAGGTGGGCCAGCCACCCGTTGGACCACGTGTCATACACCCAAAGGCAGGTGCAGTAAGTCAATGAAGTTGCATCCCCGTCCGTGCCGGTGCAGTATAGTCATCTCACTGGACCTCTAGTTGGGTCCAAACGAGAGAACTTTGATGTTTACTGGTTTATTGGTCCCCTTTGCATTTTGCGCCAAGTTTTGACCTTTGATTTAACTAATAAAATGTTAATGTGTGTAACCAAAAATGTTGTGTAAGTCACCTTACGAAAACCAAATAATCCCAAAACACTTAGGCACGGTACATTAACTCCCTCCTTGTTTCTTATTTCATGACATATCAACCAACCGTGCATGCTTTCAATGACTTGAGACTACCAAACATGACATGCAGTGGTTAGTTCATTGCATGTAATCCTATTAATTAGCAAAAAATACATTAAGTTCCCTCACCGATAGGAATAAAACAATACACCATGTATTTATTTATAGAGGGAGTAGTACATTTTTTGTGACATGCATTACTAGATATTGCTAGTCAAATACTAAATCCAGATGGATGTGGTAGTACTAGTAAATCCAGACGGTGGTGCTAGTACTAGTAGTAGTACTAGTACCAATGTAGTAGCACTGTACTATCCGTTGGTCAAATTATTACGTGCTGCTCCTCACAGTGAAGTGACAAGACCCTGCGCCGGAGATGACACCTAAGTATAGGCGTCGTGTTCAGCATACCATAGTCAGCCTCACTGTCTGCAATCACTATCATCATGGCTGTAGAGCTAGCCTACTTACAACTAGCCGTGTTCAACATAATTTCCCGTGCGTAGATGCCCGTGCATTGCACGGACCACCAAGATTGGGGGTGGACGGCGCCGGCAGCGACCATCGTGCCAGATTTTTCCATGGCCTTCTAGATGTGGTGGGGAGGAGATAAGGCTGATTATGAGAGACAAGGAGTTGTTTGTAAACAGGGAACAAGTGCTGACATCTTTTTGCAAAACTTGAGAAGTTTGGTTTGTATGCATCAGATCTAGATCCGACGGCTATTGGTGAAAGATGGTAGGCACAACATCATCATGAACTCAGGACCTCTTTGATTCGTAGGATTTTGAAAACGCAGGAATAGGACACGACAATATTACAAGTTTCAAACTGATATTACAAATGTTAGGAGTAATGTTGCACCTACGAAGAGGGAATTACTAGGAAGTTTACGTACGAACTTTTGTTACTTTAGGTGGATGCAGCATTATCGTACAAACTAAAATCCACCGCCCCGACAAGTCACTAATGGGCAAATAAATTTTCGAGTCTTTGGCCACTTGATGTTTCAAAAACAAATTCAGCTTCTGCGGAGACTTTGTCATTTAGGCTTAGACACTTGCGGTGATCAGCACACCATTCATTCTTGCGCTAGAGAACGCCAAACCTCATTACCTTGAGCACACTTGCCTCCAGAACAAAGAACCTGGCCAATTTAATCTCAGATGTGCTGCCTCAGTAGTCGATCAAATCAATTTCTGTAAGATGGAGATCAAGGCATTCGATGAAATTGTTATAGTGCATCACATTTTTCACTTTCGTGTCATTTTTTATCTGCAAAAGAAGAGAATATATTAGAGCAGCTGGCTGTATAAGATTGCCGTGTCATCAAGAGGTACCAATATCATTCGCTCATACAATAGGGTTGGCTGGCTAGTGATATTTTTTCACTTTCTCTCTCTCTCTCTCTCTCTCTCTCTCTCTCTCTCTCTCTCTTTCTCTTTCCTCTCATTTACCTAGGAGCACGTGAAGAGCTTGGGCATTTGTTGCCTTCCACTATGTGGCCGATGCCATATTTGTCAAAAGTATGCCACATAATATGCATCAATGTCAAATCAAAAGATTTTGGCACCGCTCTCGCGATGTGAGAGAGTTGGCACCGCTGTGCACACAGACCCACATGTATCAAAAAATCAACCAAACCTACTACACCAGCCTCTCACTCTCCCAAACAAGTGTTTTTATTGCCTTAGTCCTCTCTCTCTCTCCCACGCAAGTGTTTTTAATTGCGTGAGTTAATTTGGCACCGGAGCAAAGTAGGTGATCCAAATTAGGGCACCAAGTGAGCAATGGAGGGGCATCGATGCCAAATGCATCACAAGTGAATTTGGCACGTGTTTTGGCCTACATAGTAGAGGGCCTGCTGGGTGTGCGCGAGTGCGTCCTTCTATGCATGCTGCCGCGCAGTGGTGAATTGTGCGCGAGTGCGTCCTTCACGCGGAAGAAGTGTGTCCTCAATGCGCCCTCAATTTACTAGCATGCAGGGTGCTACCCCGAGTGGTTTCAACTTTATTTACTTCACCGCGTGTCAGATGGGCCTCTAGTTTACTTATTTTCACCCACTGCCGCATGGGCCAACACACGAAGATAGAGAACACCAGCTAACAAGGCAATATGTGGACTGGTTGATCGGTCAACTAAATAATATACGGAGCTATACGCTAACACAATGAGTGTATAATCCGTCGGTATAGAGAGTTCGAGCGAGAGGGGAGGCCCATGAGAGATAGCAGAGAAAGAGAAAGAGCTACTCCCTCCGTTTGATAATGTAGTGCCAACATTTTTTTAAAGTCAAACTTTTGAAACTTTGACCAAGTTTATAAAGAAATTACTTATATCTACAATACCAATGATAAATGATAGTATGAAGTAAGTACATGTTGTGATGAATCTAATGATCGTTCCAGATGTAAATGTTTTTCTCCACATATACCTGGTCAAACTTTTCTGAGGTTTGACTTTTCAGAACATCCATATGCTTATGGACGTGAGAGAGTCCCTAACTAGAGAGAGAGAGAGAGAAATAGAAAGAGTGAGTGAAAAAGTGTGTGTGCGTGTGTGAAAGAGACATGGACAACACACGATAAAAGTAGAGAAAAAGTGTGTGTGTCTTATGCAAACATATCACACATGCATCTTCGACAACAGAAGCAAGGTGAGGAGATAGTGTGTGGTTGTTTGTAACCGAGAGAGAAAGACCCCTAGCACATGGCCAAGAGGGGTCTGACAAACAAGGGAGAGAGGTCGAGAGAGACGTACGGAGAAAATGCAGACATGGGGGAGGAGAGAGTGTATGTTTGTCATAGAGAGATCCCCTGGAGATCGTGATGGGACTACGTGGGTGGGAGATCGAGTGACAAGGTGTGTGCATGATAGAAGATACCCTAAGAGATATCGAGATAGACGTATGGATGGAAGGAGACAATACGTGTGTTCCTGATGGCTAGTGAGAGATAATCATACTTAGGGGGGAGTGCATGCGCCTATGATGGAGTGAGGGATTATGGTACTTAGGGGGGGGGTGCGTGTTACATAGAGAGAGAACAAGGGCGGAGAGTGTTGGATGGGTCTATATGTAGCGTGAGCGAGACATGTGTATGTGTGAACTAGGGAGATATAAAGTTTGAGAGAGATAGAGGAGCCCCGATAAGGCTGAGTGGTGCGTCAGACAGTTGAGAGGGGGAAGGAGATATTCCATCCGCTCGATAATGTAGTGCATGTAAATTTTTTAGAAGTCGAACTTTGGAAACTTTGATCAGGTTTACGCAAATGTTATTTATATCTACAATACCAAAGATACACCATACAAAACTACATCTCATGGTGAATCTAATGGTATATGTTTTCTGTTCTAGATATAAATGTTTTTCTCCACGTACATGGTCAAATTTTGTGATGTTTGACTTTTCAATAAGTCTATATGCTGTGGACCGAAGAGAGTGCCTAAGTCGAGAGAGATCAAGTGCGTGTGAAGGAGAAGGAATGAGTGTGCAAAAAGAGTATGTGTGTGAAAGAGAAAGTGACAACAAACGATAAATTAGAGAGAGTGTGTGTTTTTTCGTTTTTTATGCAAACATATCACGCATGCATCTTTGAGATAGAAAAGCGAGGTGAGGAGATACACGAAGATAGCTAGTGCGTGATTGTTTGCAACAGAGAGAGACACCCCTATAGCACATGTCCAATAGAGGTCTGGCCAACAAGGAACAAAGGTCGAGAGGGACACATGGAGAACATGGACGCATGGGGAGGGAGAGAGGGTTTGTGATAGAGAGATCCCCTCGAGATCGTGAGGGGACTATATGTGTGGGAGATCGAGGGAGGTGCGTGCGCGATAGAAATATGCCCCGAGAGAAATCGAGATAGACCAAGCACATGTTTGTGATGGAGAGTAAGATTAGCTAGTCATATACATATAGGTGGGACTGCATGTGCCTACAATTGAGTGAGAGACCATCATACTTGGCTAGGCATGAGATTGTGTGTTTGTGTGCGTGTGAGATGGGGAGAGAACGAGGGAGAGAGATAGAGTTTTAGATGGGTCTATCGAGTGCGACTGAGATATGCATGTGTATGTGTGACCAAGGTAGACGGAGAGTTTGAGAGAGAGAGAGAGGGAAGAGCTCCGAGACGACAAAGTGGTGTGTGAGAGAGTTACGAGCAACAAGACGAGGAATTTGTGTGCGTACGATGAGTGCACCCAAGATATTTAGCTTGGACTAGAGAATCATACATAGTGTGCGAGAGAGACCTATAGATGGAGTATATATGCATGCGAACTAGAAAGC
>NC_041385.1:492211362-492222014 GCF_002162155.2 Triticum dicoccoides
GGGAGAGAGAGGGACCAACAAGGTTTGTGTTGGATGTGTGTGACAGAATTGAAGATTGTCGGAGAGAGAGAGAGAGAGAGAGAGAGAGAGAGAGCAGGAGTCCGGGAGAGGGGGAGGTCGCGTTTTATGCATCAAAGACTGATATAAACCATGTTTTGATATAAACTTGCATTCAAATATTTAAAATTGGAGAACATGTTGTCTGCAATACACACATGAATGGAGATATGTGTATATCAAACAAGTTCATTAATTTGACTTTCAACATGTTCATGGAGTAGTATAATACTGTACAACATGCTACTTGATTGAGGTGTTCAATTTTGGATTTAGTTCACAATTTTGATGTGCTGAACGAGCTATTTCATTGAATTGAGATATTTCATTTTGGGTTTGATTCTCGTTTTTGAGTGGGTCAACTATTTGTCATATAGTAAATCGCTAGCAACAAGCATGTAAAAACACATTACTCCCGAGCATCATCTCTCCATCTAAAAAAGAAGTGGCAAGCTAATATTTCAAAATTTGATTTGAATCGACTTGGTAAGGTAGACGTGGATGCTCGTTCTCCCAAAATTTGAACGAATCGTTAAAGACCCTCTGCTCGGTGGAATTCGCCCGAGCAAATAAATGGGAGACGCGAAATTACCGGCCTATGTGGGACATGCATCAACTGGCCCGTTGTACATCGAGGGTAGGTTCGTAACTTCATCCAAGCACGCCTTCTCCTCGGCCGAAATGACATGTGCTGAATAATTCATAAACCATGGTCGGCAAAACACCCTCTCGCCCAAAATAGCTCGCACCCACTATTTCAAAACATGCTCCTCGCCCAAAATCGCCCGCACCCACTATATTTCAAAACACGCCCGAAATCGCTCGCCCCACTATTTGGGGAGAAGCAAAGTTACTCTACTATCCCCGACCCTCAGTACACAGACCCAAGCCAAGAAGCCTAAAGGCAGGGGTAGAACTGTAATTCCCCCATAGATTTCAGACAAATGTGTCCATAAGACATGGTTCCACTCCCCTCCCAATTCCCCATTCATACCTCATGGGTGCCAAATCACCTTCTCCCCGGAAGCTCCCTTCTACCAAGCCGCGAAACCTCAGCCCCTCCTCCATGGCGCCCCCACCGCACCAAATTCACAGCCGCCCTCCTCCCTAATGCCGGAGATGCTATCCATTTGCCGTCGTGCACTGGGCCATGTGCCTCTTACTCTGTAATGCTGGAGCTTCCTCGACGACGGCCGCGTGAACCGTACCGAAGCCGATTCACCCCAGCTGTTGTTCACGGTGCTAGAGAGGCTCCAACTTCGGATCCGTCCAGAGCCCCGGCGCTGCTTCCCCGTAGCCATCGACTGTCGCGACATCTCTGCTTCCCTGCCACCGGTCGCCACCGCAACCGCGCCGACCTCACCGACTCGGCACCTTGAGCTGCCTACTTACTGTGCCGCCAGATAGGTCGCACCCTCATCGCAAATCAATTTATTTAGGCGTCAGTTGTCTGAATTTTTATTTTGGGCCAATCTATTCCCAATGGGAAGAAGCACCCCTCGAGGCGGTGGAGCTCCTAGTCCTAGGCTGTCGGTTGGCTGGTGTCTAACGTAAGGGTGCGGGGGCACAAGTTTGTCACGGAAGCAGCGCTTAGATGGCTATCTTAGAGTTGCGTGGGTTGAAGGTACTGCCGCCGCCGGATCTGGATGACAGCGAGTCTTTGTGGATTGGCCCGAGGGCGGCACAACCATGACAGTGCGGTGGGGCGGGGAGTGGGGTTTTGGTCGGGGCCACGGACGGCGGAGGCAGGCTGCTCTGCCGTTGGTCGCTGGCTCCTCGGGGAAGATTCTGAACAGTGTCAGCTGGGAGGCACAAGACGGCCATCAAGCCATCCGACGTAGATCGGATAATACCAAAATAAAATAAATCGTGTGACCCCAATTCAGTATTCAGTCAACAAACATGTGACCACTCTCGTACCTTGCTGTTGATCTCTTAGGGTATTTCTTCAGATCAAAGAGATGTGTCGTTCTTAACATTATGTGTTTTCTGCATCTTCAGCCACACCATCTTCCGACTCACTGCAGCTGCTCCAACAAGGGAAGCATACACCAGAAGGGAGCTATAGTCCCCACTCAACAGTTCCCTGCATCGAATGCGCGTGCCCGACATGGATAGCCACAGCAACTACAGGGCCATCGACAAGTCAGCACATGATGCTCACTCCTATGGATGGCGGCCAGATACGTTGTACCCTCATCTTACTTGTGTGCAACATTTATGGCTTTGTTATTCATCTAAGCATGGAAAATAGATTATCACATTTCACTGTGTATTCATGCTGATCTCTTACGGGTCTTGTTCATGAGTTAACGTTGTTCCATAGTTCAGCTAAGAGACTTGTTCTTTAGGTAAAGCCATTCCATAGTTATCATCCATCAGCCAATGCTATCCCACAGGCTGGTGATTATAGTATTATACCACTTCTAGTATTACCTATGTTGTTCTTTAATACTTTTGTGTGCCATCTAGTAAATCTTGAGTACGAACGATACATATTCTATAGCTTTCATCTATGTTCTCCCTTTAGTTTTTGAGACATGCTGCTGCTAGTTAACCCCAGTCCTACTATTTACGTTGTCTCCTACAGGCACTCATTACATAAATCTAACTACTAGTTGTCTTCCATGCATGTCAGATATAATTGCACACACTGATTTATCCACAAGAACCTCACGGAGCAATGTAACGGCCAACAAACTTGACGTTAATGATACCCAATATGATGGAACATGTAAAGGCAGTTCTTCACAAGACTTGCAGAAAGATGATGAATCCTATTCACCCCACAAGTTCCTTGCTCTTACTTGGCCCTTGTATGGGTACAACATGCATATTATGTCCTGGAGTGCATCTACTCTGTTGCAATGCCTTGTGCTTAGCCTGCTGATCATGCCTGAAAATATGGCATGCCTTCCTATTTTTCAGAACCTATTCCATTCATGATAACATGTTTTCAAATTCAAGTATTGTCATTCTACTCTATTGCAATGCCATCTGCTTAGTTTGGACATCATGCTTCTGAATATCTTATGCATTGTTATTCATCAGTATGTACTTCATCTGTCTACCATACCATGTTCTTTTTTTACATTGAAGTGTTGTTCTAGTGGTCTCTTGCAATGCCATCTTAGTTTCCCAATCATACACGCATATGTTGCCTTAGTGTTTTTCTGTATGTATTCCGCTAGCATACAATTTTACATTCAAGTAGTGTTTTTTACACTGTTGTTCTATCGTATCCCTAGCTCTTACATCATACTCCCTCCGTCCGGATTACATGTCACAGAAATGGATAAAACTGGATGTGTCTAGAACTGAAATATGCCTAGACCCATCCATTTATTTCCGGATGGAGGGAATACATGTCAATATGTCATGCCTTTCTATTCTTCAGTGCCTATTCCATCTCTGATGTAGCATGTTTCATAATTAAAGCACCATTCTTCTATATAATGCATGCAAGGGGAAGACGGCTATGTTAGAATCTGAAGGGTTACAAACCAGGTCTTTGCAAAAGATCCAAACGCCAGGAGATAATAAACCAACTCCAGCTTTCATAGATACTACTCCAGCACAGAGAAACCCAACTCCCACTGATAATAAACAGATTCTAGTGGCCAAAGAACTAGTCCGCTCCAGTCCAACAAAAGAATGTCAACTCCATTCTAAGAAGCGTGTGCGTATCCTCGCATCATGAAATTTTATAGCATTTTGATCATATTTTCTACATGTTTCTTACCCATCTCTCTTTTAGAAAATAAGGATAAACGATAGAAGACTTCCTCCATTGGGATCGTATTCGAGGAAAATATCTTGCCGAAATTCTCTATGCTCCAATGCTGATGTAAGTACCTGTTGTATATCACTATATTTTTACATCAACATGTATTTTGTTAATCGGCGTTCCGAGCTTTATCTGGTCTAAAGTTAGTTGTAGCAAAATGTTAAAGGCGCCAATGTTGATTTTTGGAAGGAAAACTGCCTGGTAGTTTTGCATACTGAGCTGCATGAGTGTACTATCTCATATCATGCAGATTACTGAATTGTAGTGCTGCTGAGGGAGTCCTGGACTAGGGGGTGTCCGGATAGCCGAACTATCATCATCGGCCGGACTCCAAGACTATGAAGATACAAGATTGAAGACTTCGTCCCATGTCCGGATGGGACTTTCCTTGGCGTGGAAGGCAAGCTTGGCGATACGGATATGTAGATCTCCTACCATTGTAACCGACTCTGTGTAACCCTAGTCCTCTCCGGTGTCTATATAAACCGGATGGCTTTAGTCCGTAGGACGAACAACAATCATACCATAGGCTAGCTTCTAGGGTTTAGCCTCCTTGATCTCGTGGTAGATCTACTCTTGTAACACACATCATCAATATTAATCAAGCAGGACATAGGGTTTTACCTCCATCAAGAGGGCCCGAACCTGGGTAAAACATCGTGTCCCTTGTCTCCTGTTACCATCCGCCTAGACGCACAGTTCGGGACCCCCTACCCGAGATCCGCCGGTTTTGACACCGACATTGGTGCTTTCATTGAGAGTTCCTCTGTGTCGTCACCGATAGGCTCGATGGCTTCTTCGATCATCATCAACGATGCAGTCCAGGGTGAGACCTTCCTCCCTGGACAGATCTTCGTATTCGGCGGCTTTGCACTGCGGGCCAATTCGCTTGGCCATCTGGAGTAGATCGAAAGCTACGCCCCTGGCCGTTAGGTCAGATTTGGAAGTTTGAACTTCACGGCTGACATCCGTGGGGACTTGATCCTCGATGGATTTTAGCCACAGCCGAGCGTGCCACACTGTCGCGACGAGCATGATTTAGCTCTGCAGCCGGACAGTATCCTGGAGGCCGCACTCGAGTCCACTCCGATCTTCAATTTGGAGCCGGCTGCGCAGATTGAGGACGGATGGCTAGACACCGCCTCGGGGGCTGCAACCTCTACAGCGATAGAGCCGAACACTGACCTTGTCCCTCATGAAGCTCGTGACTCTGAGGTGCCGGACTCCTTGCCGGACTCCGAACCTCCCGCGCCCCCTCCAATCGAATCCAATTGGGCGCCGGTCATGGAGTTCACCGCTGCGGACATCTTTCAACACTCACCTTTCGGCGACATCTTGAGTTTGCTAAGGTATCTCTCGTTATCAGGAGAGCCCTGGCCGGACTGCGGTCAGGACGGTTGGGATGCGGACGACGAAGAAATTCAAAGCCCACCCACCACCCACTTAGTAGCCATTGTCGACGATCTAACCGACATGCTAGACTACGACTCCGAAGACATCGACGGTATGGACGACGATGCCGGAGACGACCAAGAACCAGCGCCTACCGGGCACTGGAAAGCCACCTCATCATATGACATATATATGGTGGATATCCCAAAGGATGGGAATGGCGAAGGAACAGCAGAGGATGACCCCTCCAAGAAACAGCCCAAGCGCCGGCATTAGCGGCGCCGCTCTAAATCCCGCCACAACAAGAATGAAGATTCCGGCACCGGAGATAATAACACCCCAGACAGTGCCGAAGACAACCCACTCCAGCAAGATTCAACACAGGAGGACGGAGACGCCAGCCCCCATGAGAGAGCGGCAAAAGAAGAGGTAGAGGATTATATGCCTCCCTCCGAAGACGAGGCAAGCCTCAACGACGACGAATTCGTCGTGCCTGAGGATCCCGTCGAACAAGAGCGTTTTAAATGCAGGCTTATGGCCACGGCGAACAGCCTCAAGAAAAAGCAGCAACAGCTTAGAGCTAACCAAGATCTGCTAGCCGACAGATGGACTGAAGTCCTCGCGGCCGAAGAGCATGAGCTCGAACGCCCCTCTAAAAGCTACCCTAAATGCAAGCTGCTCCCCCGATTAGAGGAGGAGGCATATGAACCTGCATCACCAGCAGACAATACGGCTGACCGACCACCCTGTGGTCGCGACAGAGAGGCCTCTAGGCCCTTCACTAGAACCGTACCCCGGCATCGCTCGAAAAGCACAAGGCCACAGGGGAACGCTCCGGACTTGCGAGATATATTGGAGGATAAGGCAAGACAATCAAGATCGATCTATGGATCGTGTGGGCACCCCATGATACGCGACGACAACCATCGCGCCGGACACAGTAAGTCCGGTCGGGCCGAACAAAATAAACAAAGCTCTTTTGAGCTGCGTCGTGATATCGCCCAGTACAGAGGCGCCGCACACCCACCATGCTTCACAGATGAAGTAGTGGATCATCAAATCCCCGAAGGTTTAAACCCGTGAATATTGAATCTTACGATGGCACAACAGACCCCGTGGTTTGGATCGAAGACTATCTCCTCCACATCCACATGGCCCGCGGTGACGATCTTCACGCCATCAAATATCTCCCACTCAAACTTAAAGGACCAGCCCAGCATTGGCTTAACAGCTTGCCAGCAGAGTCAATCGGGAGTTGGGAAGACCTGGAAGCCGCATTCCTCGATAACTTCCAAGGCACGTATGTGCGACCACCAGACACTGATGACCTAAGCCACATAATTCAGCAGCCAGACGAATCGGCCAGACAATTCTGGACACGGTTCTTAACCAAGAAAAACTAAATCATCGACTGTCCGGATGCGGAGGCCCTCGCGGCCTTCAAGCATAACATCCGCGACGAGTGGCTTGCCAGGCACCTGGGACAGGAAAAGCCGAAATCCATGGCAGCCCTCACATCACTCATGACCCACTTCTGTGCGGGTGAGGACAGCTGGCTAGCACGCAGCAACAACCTCAGCAAAAATTCTGGCAGTCCGGATATCAAGGACCATAATGGCAGGTCGCGTCGCAACAAAAACAAACGCCGCAGTAACGGCGATAATAGTGAAGATACGGCAGTCAATGCCGGATTCAGAGGCTCTAAACCTGGTCAGCGAAAAAAGGCATTCAAAAGAACTACTCCGGGTCCGTCCAATTTGGACAGAATACTCGACCGCTCATGCCAGATACACGGCACTCCCAAAAAGCCAGCCAACCACACCAATAGGGACTGTTGGGTATTCAAGCAGGCAGGCAAGTTAATTGCCGAAAACAACGACAAGGGGCTGCATAGCGATGACGAGGAAGAGACCCGACCGCCGAACAATAGAGGACAGAAGGGTTTCCCCCCACAAGTGCGGACGGTGAACATGATATACGCAACACACATACCCAAAAGGGAGCGGAAGCGTGCACTCAGGGATGTATACGCGATGGAGCTAGTTGCCCCGAAGTTCAACCCATGGTCCTCCTGCCCGATCACTTTTGACCGAAGGGACCACCCCACCAGCATCCGCCATGGCGGATTCGCCGCATTGGTTTTAGACCCAATCGTCGATGGATTTCACCTCACCAGAGTCCTGATGGACGGCGGCAGCAGCCTGAACCTGCTTTATCAGGATACAGTGTGCAAAATGGGCATAGACCCCTCAAGGATTAAACCAAACCAAGACAACCTTTAAAGGCGTCATACCAGGTGTAGAAGCCAATTGTACAGGCTCAGTTACACTGGAAGTGGTCTTCGGATCCCCGGATAACTTCCGAAGCGAGGAGTTAATCTTCGACATAGTTCCGTTCCGCAGCGGCTATCATGCTCTGCTCGGACGTACCACGTTTGCAAAGTTCAACGCGGTGCCGCACTACGCATACCTCAAGCTCAAGATGCCAGGCCCTCCAGGAGTCATCACGGTCAACGGAAATACTGAACGCTCTCTCCGAACGGAGGAACATACAGCGGCTCTCGCGGTAGAAGTACAGTGCAGCCTCTTATGGCAATTCTCGAGTCCGGCCGTTAAGCGACCGGACACGGCTAAACGCGCCTGGAGTAACCTACAACAAGACCACCTGGCACGTTCCGAGCATGCGTAGCAGTGCGGCCCCAACCCCAGCCCCTGCAAAACGTCAAGACAGGTCCTTCGCGTACACCATTACGCTTTGGAGACACCATGGGCAAGGGGAGAGGGGCACGGCCACGATAGGCCTAGAATGCGGCTCAACCACACCAGGGGCTCTCAAGTGTGTCGTTCTCCCCCCTTTTTTATTTTTATTTTTACCCACAGGACTCCGTTCGTCAGAGGCCCTGTCCGGCAGCAGACCTGCCGAACTCACGATGCAACAGCCAGGGAAGGAGAAAGGCTACAACGAATATCCAGGTGGTCTCCATTACGAGCATTAAATCTGTTTTATACACCATTCCGCAGCCTACCCCCTGGAGGGGGACATGTTTCATAGTCCCATCCCTTGCTTATCGCACCATTTGTATCGTTCTGCATTCACAGCAGTCTTTTCTTGAATAAGTAATGCAGCACCTTTTTGCTTCCAATTGCATTTCTTTCTTATACATATGTTCATTTATGACATGTTGCATCCGTACATTTTGGTACGGCTAAATACACCAGGGGCTTATGTTTCCCGCATCATGGTGTGATAAGTCCAAACACTTTCACAAGTGCGGCACCCCGAACTTATAGCATTATATGCATCGGCTCCGAATCATGTCTTGGGTCAATAGTTGGGTTTGCCCGGCTCCCATGTTTTGGTACCTTACATTCCGTTGTATCGGCTAAGGTAGCACTGGGAGAACCACCGCGATTGCACCCTAGTTGAGCTGGGCGAGCGCCTCAGTGGAGAAAGCTAAAACTGACCGTCATGATGAGGCGAGAGCCGGTCGCTGTTTGAGAGGTTTTTTGCGAGTCCCTAAAGACTTATGCCGCTTAGAGCGAGGAGCCAACTTTTTCCGGCCCAGGCGTGGATAGCGCCCCAAATTCGGCCTTTCGAAGACTAGGGGCTTCGCCGAAATTTAAAATTATAGAATTCTATGGCTAAGTGAGAGTGTTCAAGCATTATAAGTCCGGTTGCCTTGTTCGTTGTGTTGAGCACCTCCCTAGATGGACCCAAAAATGGGAACAAGAGTGCTCAAGTTTATCCCGAACACCCCAGCACTCGTGACATGGGGGCTGAAGCCGACGACTTGCCATCTCTCAGATTTGATAAACAGCCGCACAGAAGGTAATATTTTAAATTAACAAGCGTTGCTTAGGGCATATGAACTAAGTTTTCAGCGCACAGGATAACAAAATGCGAGTCTACTCAAATATTACATCTTTGGAGCACTCACCCGCAATAATGCGGGCACCCTTCAGGACACTCTTATAATACATC
The DNA here is from genome assembly GCF_002162155.2 of Triticum dicoccoides. NCBI lineage: Eukaryota > Viridiplantae > Streptophyta > Magnoliopsida > Poales > Poaceae > Triticum > Triticum dicoccoides. The sequence continues at coordinate 492,220,580 of NC_041385.1, forward strand.
TCGGGCGTGCGATGCTCCTTGACCTGCGGTGGCGGGTCCGTCACAAGCTTCTGGGCATCCATCTTGCCCCAGTGCACCTTTGCGCGGGCAAGGGCCCGACGGGCACCTTCAATACAGGCGGAGCGCTTGATGACTTCAACCCACGGGCACACATCCACCAGCCGCCGCACCAGGCCGAAGTAGCTCCCAGGCATGGCCTCCTTAGGCCATAGCCGAACTATGAGGCCCTTCATGGCCTGTTCGGCCACCTTGTGGAGCTCGACCAGCTGCTTCAGCTGGTCGCTAAGGGGCACCGGATGTCCGGCCTCAGCATACTGAGACCATAAGACCTTCTCCGTCAAGCTCCCCTCCTCGGCCCGGTAGAATGCGGCAGCATCGGACACGCTGCGAGGAAGATCTGTGAACGCTCCTGGAGAGCTCCAAATTCAGGTAAGTAACAGGTAATTAACACTCACATGCTTACTTTGCATGAAAAATGCCTTACCCGCCGCTATTTTCTTCAACGCCTCGATTTCTTGGAGGGCCTTGTAGGCTTCGGCCTTAGCGTCTTTGGCACTCTCAAGAGCCAATGCAAGCTCAGACTCTCGAGTCTTCGAGTCACGCTCCAGGCTCTCATGTTTTTCCATGAGATCCTGGAGCTCTTGCTGTACCTCCGCCACCCGCGCCTCCTGCTTCTCTCGCTCGGTGCGCTCCGCGGCCGCATTACGTTCGGCCGCGGCCACCGCCTCCTTCAGGGTCGCCACCTCGTTAGTGGCCCCTGCAATACCCACGTTATCCTTGTCATTTTTCTTGCAACCAAAACCCTTTTCTGTAAGGTACAATTTTAATAAGGTGTTACTCACCTTCCTTGTCCTCGAGCTGCTTCTTGGCACGGCCGAGCTCGTTCTCGGACCGCTCGAGGCTTTGCTTCAAAGCATTGACCTCCGCAGTCAATGCGGCAGAGGTCAGTAGCGCAGCCTGCAATCCCATATTGACATATTTTTATGACTCCTGCGTATATCTTTTTAGATCCTCAGTCCGACTTTTCTTTCCGAACACCGAACTGAGCATCAGGGGCTACTGTCTATGCGGTACTATTTTACATATATCAAAATTCTTACCTCAAAGCCTGTTAGAAGGTTGCTGCAGGCTTCGGTCAGCCCGCTCTTGGCGAGCTGAACCTTCTAAATCACCGCACTCATAACAGTGCGGTGTTCCTCTTCGATGGAGGCGCCATTGAGCGCCTCCAACAAGCTATCCGGCGCCTCCGGTTGGACGGAGGCTGCCGGCGTCACGGTCTTGCCCTTCTTATGAAGGGGCCGCCCGCCGGACTCCGGAACCGCTATGGGTTCCGGGGCCGAGTCCGGTGCAAAGTCCGGGAGGTTGTTCTGCGACACCTCCAGGGCCTCCTCCTCCTGGTGGGTCCCTTCCCGGGATCCCACCTCGGCATCGTCCG
>NC_041385.1:492222299-492282426 GCF_002162155.2 Triticum dicoccoides
GGAGGCGGTCGGAAGAGAATCCATATCCGACGCACCTAAGGACCCGCTCGACGAAGCGGGAAGATCGTCCTTGGGCGGACTGCAGAGTTGTATGCGGCATTAGAAAGACATTATGCGGCGAAAAGAAAAACCATGAAGTTATTCGGGAGTCCGGATACTTACGATCTCGCCAGGGGCTTGGCCCTTGGGGGCCAGTCCTCGTCGTCGTCACTAGCGTTGGTGGAGCAGTCCGGGGAAAGAGTTTTTCCCTTCTTGGACCCTTCGGCCTCTCTCGTTGGGGAGGCCTTCCTTTTCTTCCCTCCCCCCGCTGGGGGAGAGGCTTTCTTCTTCTCCTCCTCGCCTTTGTGAGAGGAGTCGGCCTCGGAGTCATCATCCGATAACACCTGAAAACAGGAACTCTTCCGAGTCCCCGTGGCCTTCTTCTTGGCCTTCTTCTCCGGCACCACGTGGGGTGCCGGAACCAGTAGCCCGTTAAGCGGGCGTCCGCTGGGTCCTCTGGCAATGGGGCCGGACAGATAGTCCGCTCGGCCTTCGCCAGCCAGTCCTGTCAAAGGAAAGGGAGTTTAGATCCCGCATAGAGTCAAACTATGGAAAACAAGCGTCCCGTAAAGGACAAAATCACTTACCTCGTCAGCCGGACGCTGCGAGCTGAATCCGTGATCTTCGGTAGCGGATGCGGGAGCCTCGGCGCCCTTGAACAGCACCTTCCAAACATCTTCATACATAGTGTCGAAGAGCCCGCTCAAAGTCTGGTGCTGCGCCGGATCGAACTCCCACATGTTGAAGCCCCGTCGTTGGCACGGGAGAATCCGGCGGATGAGCATGACCTGGACTATGTTGACAAGCTTGAGCTTCTTGTCCACTAGCTTTTGGATGCAGGCTTGGAGTCCGGTCAGCTCCTTCGAATCACCCAATGTCTGGCCGCTCCTTTCCAGGAGGTGAGCCGTGTGGGGATGCTAGATCTGAATTCGGGGGCCGCTGCCCATTCAGGGTCACGCGGCTCGGTGATGTAGTCCGATTTCCACCCCTTAACGGTTTCCACAAAAGTGCCCCCAAGCCAAGTAACGTTGGACATCCTGCCCACCATGGCGCCTCCACACTCCGCTTGGCTTCCCTTCACAACCTTCGGCTTGACACTGAAGGTCTTGAGCCACAAGCCGAAGTGGGGCTGGATGCAGAGGAAAGCCTCACACACGACGATAAACGCCGAGATGTTGAGGATGAAATTCGGGGCCAGATCATGGAAATCCAGGCCATAGTAGAATATGAGCCCCCGGACAAAGGGATGGAGTGGGAAGCCCAGTCCGCGGAGGAAATGGGGAAGAAATACTACCCTCTCATGGGACCTGGGGGTGGGGATGAGCTCTCCCTCGTCAGGGAGCCGATGCACGATGTTGCTAGACAAATATCCGGCGCTGCGCAGCTTCTGGATGTGCCCCTCCATGACGGAGGAGGCCATCCACTTGCCTCCCGCTCCGGACATAGTTGGAGGAGGTTGAGGTGAGATGTGCGGACTTGGGCGCTGGAGCTCGAGTTCACGGAGATGGATAAGCCAAGGAGGAAGAAGGTGCAGGTAAAAGGGTTGGATCTTTATCCCCTTATATGTGCGGACAAAAACATGTGTCCCCACCGGCCTGATAAAACTCGCTTATCTCCCAAGCGCCGCAAACAATGGCGCGGTTGGGTTACCCACGTCCGTATTGATGGGAATCCCGGAATAAGGGGAACGCGAACGTGCCAAGGAAACCGCTTCGCTAAACACGCTGAGGTGGTACTATAAAAACGATTCACATAAAGGCTTGGTAGTGATGTGACGTCACGCCACCAAATACGTCAGCAGATTGAACTTATGTAAATATTATTCTCTCTACGGTGGTGCGTGGAATTTATTTTGCAGAGCCGGACACTATCCTGGTGTTCACAATCTTCCATAAATTATTCGGAGGAGGAACCCACCTTGCAATGCCGAAGACAATATGCGCGCCGGACTCGTCGTCATTGAAGCCTGGTTCAGGGGCTACTGAGGGAGTCCTGGACTAGGGGGTGTCCGGATAGCCAAACTATCATCATCGGACGGACTCCAAGACTATGAAGATACAAGATTGAAGACTTCGTCCCGTGTCCGGATGGGACTTTCCTTGGCATGGAAGGCAAGCTTGGCGATACGGATATGTAGATATCCTACCATTGTAACCGACTCTGTGTAACCCTAGCCCTCTCCGGTGTCTATATAAACCGGATGGCTTTAGTCCGTAGGACGAACAACAATCATACCATAGGCTAGCTTCTAGGGTTTAGCCTCCTTGATCTCGTGGTAGATCTACTCTTGTAACACACATCATCAATATTAATCAAGCAGGACGTAGGGTTTTACCTCCATCAAGAGGGCCCGAACCTGGGTAAAACATCATGTCCCTTGTCTCCTGTTACCATCCGCCTAGATGCACAGTTTGGGACCCCCTACCCGAGATCCGCCGGTTTTGACATCGCCAGCTGCTCTGGTTGCCCATTCATTCATTGTGTCAATGTTGCTTTCGTATTACCTTACCTGACTGATGATAGCTGTGCCATATTGTGTTAATTTGGTGTAGGCTAGTTGCCCAAATGTTCATTGTGTCAATGTTGCTTTTCCTATTATCTGACTTGGCCAATATAGCAATGCTAGTGTGTTAATTTGGTGCAGGCTGCTGAAGATAAGAAGACAAACTCTGAAAACAACAAGGCAACCCCATTGTTTCTTTCCATAAATCTAGGCCAGGTAATATGGCAATAACTCATGATTAATCTATTCGGTTCCCCACCTAATTTATGTTATGATGCAGTGGTCGAGACACTCTCCACTATCAATAATACAAGCCTGCCAAAATCGCCACCTGAATCTGTTTAGTTTCCTCTGTCTCGAATGCAACGGAAAAAATGTATGTTTGTGAACAAATTAATGGCTGAAGCAATGATGGAAATGGTGGAGGAATCATAGGTGCATTCGTGCGCAACAACAACTGATAAATGTTTCCAAAGACAGTGTAGCAAAGCAACAAGAACTTGCCCACATGCTTATGGGCGTCATCCGCACTGAGGTTGCAGATTGTGACATTGTAGATCGTTAGGTTCTATTCATTTATTTGCACTGGCATCAATCTTTGATTGCCCAGTGGATGTAATTTCCTGTAATATATGCTGGATGTGCAATGTTTTTCCATGTATGTCGTACCTTTGCTTGATCTGTTTTGGTCCTGTGCATAATTGCTTGTCGTAATGGGCTCAAATTATCTAATTTGGCCTAAAGACATGTACGAACTTTAGTGGGCCCATTAAGTTAATGGGCCGTTACCAGGCCGAAAGTTAATGGTCGACCCTCTTACCTCCCGGGTCGTTAACAGGCCGACATCGAAGTGGGCAATAGGTGGGCCCATTTGATTTCATGTGCCATTAACAGACCGTTACTAAGGTGGGGCTACATATGCCCCAACTACCGTGGGCCTTTAGCAGGACAAAAGAGACAGCGGGCTCGTACTGGACCATGAAGAGCATGGGCCGCTAAGAGGTCGAAAGTCAAGCCATACTGTAAATGGCACAACTGGGTTGTGGGCCTTTAGCAGGCCGAAAGAGAAACCGAACTGGTATTGGACCATGAAGAGCATGGGCCGTTAAAAGGCCAAAACTCAGGTCCGACTACAAATGGCCCAACTCATTTATGGGTCGTCAACAGGCTGAAAGACACACCAGGACGGGAATTAGCCCAACACTTAAATGGGTCGCTAAAAGGCCAAAACTCAGGTCCGACTAAAAATGGCCCAACTCATTTATGGGCTGTCAACAGGCTGAAAGACACACCGAGCCGGAAATTAGCCCAACACTTAAATGGGTCGCTAAAAGGCCGAAAGATGTACATCCTGAAAATTGCCCCATCCCTTGAATGGGCCGTTAGCAGACTGAAATCACACCGGGCCGATATTGAGCCCAAATATATAGCGGGCTGTTAACGGGCTCGAACTGACAATGGGCTGCAATGGTGTTGGGCCATTGACGGGCCGAATTGGCACATCTCATATGGGCCGTGGGCTTAAATGGACCTGACACAAGTAGGCCTTACATGGGCCGGCCTGCTAATTTTTATTGGGCCAGCCTTTTTCACCGGAATGGGCCACTGTTGGGCCGTGCCAAGTGTCGACCTATCATAGGCGCCTCCTGTCCAATGAGTGGATGACATCTGTCCCAATGGTGAGCCAACACGTGTTTCCTCCGGCCAATGAGAATTTTACACGTGGAAAATCCTCATGGGTCAGGGCTGTTAACAGGTTATCGGATCCAAAACCGGACCCAGTAGCTTAACGGCGACCCATTACGGTGGATGCCATGTGTTGGTCGCCCTTGATGAAAGCACTTTCATGACGCGCCATTTATCGTCATGGAAGTGGACACTTCCATGATGATAATTTTGGTAATTGTTGGATTTCGGGTTCCGACAGACCCTTGAGGTTCGAACACTGGGGTGCGCACGAAGATCTCTCCCCTACCAGCTCACGTCTCGAAGTCTCGCAAAGATGTAGGCAAGAAAGATGAACACACAGAGGACACGAGATTTATACTGGTTCAGGCCACCATTGTGGTGTAATACCCTACTCTAGTGTGTGGTGTGGTGGATTGCCTCAAGGGCTGATGATGAATAGTATAAAGGGAGAACAACCTCGCGAGGGGCTGTTCTTGAGCTGGTGTGATGAACTACTTGGGTGAGTTCAGTCGCTTCTCTCTCTCTCTGGTCGATCTCCAGATGCCTCTACCTTATGGTGGCTAGTCCTATTTATAGAGCGAGGCCCTGGGCCTCTCCCCAAATAATGAGCGAGAAGGGCGCCAACAATTGGCCATTTTGAAGGGGAACATCTGGTACACTTATCCTGACTAAAGTTGGTCTTCGGCTGCCAAAGGCTCTGACGGTGACGCCGCCCTGGGCTCCACGATGACCTCCATCCTGCCGTTCTGCTGGTCTTGGTCTTGTTGCACCGAAACGGTAACCTTTGCCCGATGCCTTGGCCTATGCTTGCCCCCTTAGCACCGAAAGGGAAACAAGGACACTACGCTGGCCGACGCCCGCCTGGCACCCGCCTGGCCTCCGATCGTCATGGCTTGCGTCACGGGCCCCTCGGGAGGTGCCCCGCCTTGATCTCTCCGCCTCCTTGCGAGCCCGCCTGAGGAGGCTGCTCCTGAGGAAGCTCCCTGTTGTCCGTCCCGCGAGGCTTGGCCCCTCGCGAGGGTCTTGAGCTTGAGCTGATGAATTTAGGCTGCATTGGGCCCCCACTTGAGCCACGCCATAGGCCGCAGACAAGCAAGTCTGGGAACCCCCGTTCCCAGAACACCGATAGTAGCCCCCGGGCCCAAGGCGCGCCCGGACTTGGCTTAGCAGAGAAGCGAAGGGGCAAGTGTGAAGCGCCGCGGGCCCCAACAACCTGCAGCCTTGGGTGCTGCGTGGCGGTTGATTGGACGTGGGCGTCTCCGCTTCCCCATGACGCCTCGACAACCGCACGACTTGACAAGTCCCTGCATGCAAAAATGGGTCATGATTACCTGCGATCGTGGAGGCCGACGGTTGGCCTCCTCCGGCTATATGTACGGAATGGCGCGAGCCCTTCCGGTCCATCTCTTCCTACTACTCCCCTTCTTCTTCTTCCTCGCCCTTGCTCCTCCTTACGCCAATGGCACCAATCCGCCGATTTTCTGCAGGAGAGAAGGGCAAGGCCCCCCGGGAGGGTCCCGACCCACTTCCGCCAAAGAAGCAGCTAGTCCTTTGCCGTCGAGACGAGGGTGCTCGGCAGGAGGTGTCGAGGCCTTGGTTCGAGCGGCCACCATGGGGGTTCCCGCTGCCCTTGTATGCTCGAATCGAGGGCTCTGGAGAAGAAGGCACCGAGCATCACCGACAGTGCCGCCGTCGACGTCGGCGAGTTACGGTGGTGCGCGTCGTTCCTCCTGGAGTCCACGCTGAGGGCTCCTCTTGCGAGCTTGTGCTCCACGCTGCCATGCCTCCTCGATCCTGGATTCGCCTTCCTCCCTCCTTTGCCTTCGAGATCCCGTCGAGCGGCCCTCTTGAGCTCTGGCTGCAGCACGTTGACTGCGGCACCCCCGCGACCGGAGCGGAGGTCGAGGTCGTCGCTCTGGGCGAGGTCTACATGATCCACGGCTGGGGTGAGATCACCCGGGTCTGCCGGACAGGGGGCACCCTCGTAATCCACCTCATCTACGATGGCGCCTCCCTGATGTTCTTCAAGGTCTTCGACGCGGAAGGACGCCGGCTAGAGTGCTGCCCTGAGAAAGGCGGCTGGGGCATCGCCGTAGCGAGGACCTGGCCCGCCAATCGCTCCCCCAGCAGCTCCTCCGGTGGCGGCGAAGGTGATGGAGGACCCAGCGACTCCGCCAAGCTTCACACGACCCCGGAGACAAGCGACGACAGCTACGAGCCCCCGAGCTCGCGTCGTGCTCGGAGCAGGGCAGGCTCGTCAGGTCGTCGACGCCACTGATCTGGATGGGGTTGGAGCTGGTGCCTGACGGCCCACTATTGATGATGACGTCTCCTATGGAGGCGTGCGTAGTTAGCGCTCCTTAGGATTAGCACCTTTTGTTTCCTGCAAGGAATCGAAGTACCACCCCGCAGGGGCATGTAAGGCGCTGGCCATGTCTTTTGTGAATATTATATCCTTATTATGAATCAATGTGAGATGCTTGTCCTGTCCTGGCTTGGCTCCCCCTTTCTTTCCTCACGAGGGCTTGGTGCTCTATGTTGATAGGTCCCGGTCCCCAGGAAGGCTTCAGCCGTCGCTAGTATGCCAGGTCGCGATGCCGTGGTCAAGGCCAGGAGGTGAGCGGCCCAAGGTCCAGTAAGAGCCCCTGAGTCGCGATGCTCAGGAGGCCCCCTTTAGCGCTCAAGCAGCCTCCACTGGGCGAGAAAGGCAAGCAGCATTGCCATGACAGAGCTGCAGTAGGCGAGGGTTAAGCGCTGAGTCGGATCAGTTTTCGCGTGACTTATCTCGTAGGCTTGGGGTAGTTTCCATTGAGGTGTCGGGCTTGCGCAACGGCAACTGAGGTGCTGCTGGGTTAGCCCCTCGCAAGCTTCTTCCCTCTCCCCCGCGCTTCCCTTAATGCTCTACATCCTCAGGTCCCGACCCTTGAGCAAGCTCAGCCGCCGCTGGTATGACAAGTCGCGATGCCGTGGGTCAAGGCCAGGGGGTGAGGGCTGGAGAGCCAGTAAGAGCCCATGAGTCGCGATGCTCAGGCGCCCCCCTTTTAATGTGCAAGTGGGTCGTGCCGAAGAGGAGGAGAAGAAGGCTCGCGATGCCACCATCATTACTCCTGGAGCGGGTCCTGCATATCAACCACGTGGGGAAACAAGGTCTGCCGTCACGGTTGCCAGCTAACCATTGGTCGCTCCGAGGGAGTTATTGGGGCACTGAGAGCCTGGTGAGGTGGCGCCTCGCGGGGCTGCCGCGGCCAGACCTCGGCTACTCAGATTTTTTGGTGTTACAGGGACGGGCCCGTGTGCAAGTGCCGTGCCAGAGCAAGTGGCTCTAAAGGTAGATGTCAATCGAGCAGGCGGTTAAGTCGAGCAGGTTAAGCATGAAGGAGCTAATCCATTTAGATAGAAGCATGGAAGGAAACGCCACTGTGTCTAGCCCGAGCAGCCTGGGGATAATGCAGCCCGAGGGGCGCCCCCAACAAAGCAGATGAAAAACATTAAGCAAAATGGATACATGCCGCAGGGACGGACCCACGCAACCTGGGAATGATGCGGCCCTGCGGGCGCTCCCAGCTGAAGATAAGACTTAAAAAGATGTCACCTGATACCATTGCAGAGCGAGCATCAGAGTAGCTGGCGAAGGGTGGTGAAGAAGCCGCTCCTCATGAGCCTTCGGAGCCCAGAGCCTCGGGAGGCTCTGAGGGTCCGGGCGGCTCCTCGAGGTCCATCTCCATCTCCTCCAGGAACGCGCGGTGCCTGGCCACCTGAGCTTCCAGGATGCTCCTCACCAGGCGCTGGTGGGCGACAGCCGCGTTCGGCAGGCCGAAGGGCATGCAAACGTAGCTATGAGGTGGGCCCTCACAATGCCCCACGTGTGAAGGCCAGAGGTGCTCCCGAGACGCGGCTCGGTTGAGCCCTGGTACATTGATGCAGACGCGCAGCCCACCATCCTCACCGAGATGTGGGGCTGCGGCGGGTAGGCGGCGACTGCCATGCATGACTCTTGACTCCTGTAGCTCTTGAATGTTCCTTGCGATGAACTCCTGGTGGTTTTACCTTCCCTGCCTTATACCTTCCTAAGGGAAACGTGCCTTGAAGCACGCCTCCAAGTGGTGCCCGAGCGCCTCCCTCGTGACCTTGGCGAGGTCGGTGGCCCTCCAGGAGAGAGCCCCCAAGCCCTTCCCGAGGAGGGTCTCGGGCACGCCTTCCTATGCGGTAGAGGGTGGCGCCCCTTGAACGAGCGCGAGTCCTGATGCGGCGCCTCCGGAGGCGCCTTCCTCGCGGGCGCTTGGGCCAGGTGAAGCCTTCTTCTTTTTAGGGACCGCCTCAGGGAGCCTCCCGCTCCTGTGATATGGGTCTTCGATTGCCGCAGCCTGGAAGGCACACTCAAGAGAGCACACTGCATCCCTCTCCTCGCAAGGCACTGTGATGATTCCACCGCTTCATGGCATCTTGAGGACATTGTAGCCATGGTGAGTCACTGCCATGAACTTGGCCAAGGCTGGATACCCGAGGATGGCATTGTACGGCAGGCGAATGTGGGCGACGTCGAAGTCAATGAGCTCGGTGCGGTAATTGTTGCGCTGCCCAAAAGTGACGGGAAGACGAACTTGCCCTATTGGAACAGTGGAACCATCAGTGACTCCTGAGAAAGGCTTGGTTGGCTGAAGCTGATCATATGGCACTTGGAGATTGTTGAACGTTTCGATGGACAGGATGTTGAGCCCAGCTCCGCCGTCGATGAGGGTCCTGGTGACTTGCACATTGCTGATGACTGGGGAACAAAGCATCGGGAGGACCCCGGCCGTTGCCTCACACTTGAGCTGATCCGCTGAGCTGAACATGATAGCACATGCAGACCACCTGAGAGGGCGTGTGGCCTCAAGCTTGGGAAGGACTGCATTCACCTTGCGAGAAAACTGCTTGAAGATGCGCTGAGAGGCTGGGGCCTGAGCGCCGCCCAGGATGCAAGCGATTGCGCGCGGCTCCTGGAAGCCCCCAGCCCCCTCGTCCTGGTGATGGTCTCCATTCCTCCTTGGCGGCGGTGGAAGAGGAGGGAGGCCTACGTTGCCTTGAGGGCGGTCCTTGCAAGGCTGATCCCTCCAACCTCCCTCGCGAGGCTGGTCCTGCCAACGGTCCTTGCAAGGTCGGTCACGCCACCCTTGGCGAGGGCCCTAGTCTTCCCATCGTCCTCCACCTCTTCCTCCTCCTCGGCCATAGCCCCGGTCGCTTCGGTCGGGGCGTCGGCCGATACGCCCATCTCGCACGGGCCTGAGCTCCTAACATTCATTGGTGTTGTGGGTGTGGAGGTCGTGGTACACACAGTACCAGTTGCCCTTAGATGACTCAGGCTGATCCCTGCCTCGCTTGGTGTCCGGCTCCGCTGCGAGCACAACAGCCCACTTGCGCTTCACGTCCTTGACCTTGGGCTTCTTATCTTCTGGGTCGGCAGCTGGGAGCTCGAGGAGGGAGAGGCGCCCTTCCTCAGCCCTGGCGCACTTGGTAGCCAGGTTGAACAGCTCCAGCGCCGTGCGCAGGTCTTCATGGATCGCTAGCTCCTCTTTCATCTTGATGTCGCGCACGCCATCGAAGAAGGCTGAAATGATGGCCTCCTCAGTCACCCTGGGGATCTTGAGGCGGGTGTTGTTGAAGCGCTGGATGTACTTCTGCAGGGTCTCCCCCGGCTGTTGCTTGATGCGGTGCAGGTCACTCATGGCCGGGGGCCGGTCGCGAGTACCTTGGAAGTTGGCGATGAAGCGGGTGCGCATCTCGTCCCAGGAAGAGATCGTGCCTGGAGCCAGGTGCGGGCACCGTCCTTGAGCGCCATGGGAAACCAATTTGCCATGACCTTCTCGTCTCCGTTGGCGGCCTCGATGCCCAACTCACAGAGCTGGAGGAACTCCGCGGGGTCTCCAGTGCCGTCGTAGCACGGAGGCAGGTCTGGCTTGAACTTGCCGGGCCATGCGATGCTACGCAGCTCGGAGGTGAAAGCGCGGCAACCTGCAGTGGCCACCGGAGCTCTCTGCTGGTGCGGGGCTTGCTCCTAGAGATTCCCGCGCGCCGCCGCCTGGAGCAACGCGGGGTCTTGACGTGGCGGCGCAGGGAAGCGGTCATGGCGCACCGGTGCTGGGAGCACGCGAGCACCTTCTTGGGGGCGAGGGATCTCTTGGCAGCTCCTTTCTTGTCGCGCAGGCGCGGGACGCGGCGGGTCTCGTCCTGGGACCGTGCGCCTGGGAGCCAGGGCGCCTTCTTGGGGTGGAGGTGGTGGAGGCACCTCCCGCTTCTCGCCTCCTGTGCAGGATGGGGGGCGAGGCAGCGAGAGGGACAACATGGGAGAGCCCCCTGCGGCGCTGACGAGCTCGGTGATGCGGGCGAGCCAGTCCTCGTAGAGGTCATCAACGGGGCGGTAGTGCAGGAGCTCACGCGCCAGGAGCAGCACGGCGTGCGCGTCCGTGGGGGCGCGACGGGCATGGGACGACGAACCGGCTGGGGTCAGCGACGGGGTGGCGGTGCGGCCATCGCTTCGCACCGAAGGATCTAGGGATGAGGCATGCTGCTCGTTCCCTGACGGGCCGGTGGCGGCGTTGGAAGCAGGCGACGCGGAACGACGAGGGGCCGTCTGGGCGACGCGGGTGGCGAGAGCAGCCCGACGCTTAGCGCGAGCTCGGCGAGCGTCAGCAATGGTCACGGCGGAAGATCACACGCGGCTAGCGGAAGAAAAGATTCTGGCGCACCCCTACCTGGCGCGCCAGATGTCGGATTTCGGGTTTCGGCAGAGCCTTGAGGTTCGAACACTGGGGTGCGCATGAAGATCTCTCCCCTACCAGCTCACGTATCGAAGTCTCGCAAAGATCTAGGCAAGAAAGATGAACACACAAAGGACATGAAATTTATACTGGTTCAGGCCACCATTGTGGTGTAATACCCTACTCCAGTGTGTGGTGTGGTGGATTGCCTCAGGGGCTGATGATGAATAGTACAAAGGGAGAACAACCTCGCGAGGGGCTGTTCTTGAGCTGGTGCAATGAACTGCTTGGGTGAGTTCAGTCGCTTCTCTCTCTCTCTGGTCGATCTCCAGATGCCTCTACCTTATGGTGGCTAGTCCTATTTATAGAGCGAGGCCCTGTGCCTCTCCCCAAATAATGAGCGGGAAGGGCGCCAACAATTGGCCATTTTTAAGGGGAACATCTGGTACACTTATCCTGACTAAAGTTGGTCTTCGGCTGCCAAAGGCTCTGACGGTGACGCCGCCCTGGGCTCCATGATGACCTCCATCCTGCCGTTCTGCTGGTCTTGGTATTGTTGCACTAAAACGGTAACCTTTTCCCGATGCCTTGGCCTGTGATTGCCCCCTTATCACTGAAAGGGAAACAAGGACACTGCACTGGCCGACGCCCGCCTGGCATCCGCCTGGCCTCCGATCATCATGGCTTGCGTCACGGGCCCCTCGGGAGGTGTCCCGCCTTGATCTCTCCGCCTCCTCACGAGCCCGCCTGAGGAGGCTACTCCTGAGGAAGCTCCCTGTTATCCGCCCTGCAAGGCTTGGCCCCTCGTGAGGGTCTTGAGCTTGAGCTGATGAAGCTGGGCTGCATTGGGCCCCTACTTGAGCCACGCCGCAGGCCGCAGGCAGGCAAGTCTTGGGACCCCCGTTCCTAGAACGCCGACAGTAATGTCATGAACACTTTTACGACAGCACAGGTATGACTATCTTGATTCTGTCATAAAATGATCATGGTGTACATGCATGACAGAAAACGTGACCTACTGTGACAAACACGTATCATCACGGAAGTGTATTTTTTTGTAGTGAAGGGATGCGACACAATAAGAGCTTGCACAAGTAAAGGTAAGGGATAACCAAGAGTGGAGCCGGTGGAGATAAGGATGTGTTACAAAGTTCCTTCCCTTTGAGAGGAAGTACGTCTCCATTGGAGCGGTGTGGAGGCACAATGCTCCCCAAGAAGCCACTAGGGCCATCGTATTCTCCTCACGCCCTCACACAATGCGATATGCCGTGATTCCACTATTGGTGCCCTTGAAGGCGGCAGCCAAACCTTTACAAACAAGGTTGGGGCTATCTCCACAACTTAATTGGAGCCTCCCAACAACACCACGAAGCTTCACCACAACGGAATATGGCTCCGCGGTGACCTCAACCGTCTAGGGTGCTCAAACATCCAAGAGTAACAAGATCCGCAAGGGATTAGTGGGGGGAATCAAATTTCTCTTGGCGGAAGTGTAGATCGGGGCCTTCTCAACCAATCCCTAGAAAATTAACGAGTTTGATTGGCTAGGGAGAGAGATCGGGCGAAAATGGAGGTTTGAGCAACAATGGAGCTTGGGGAGGTAAGAGGTGGTCTTCTTGGGGAAGAAGACCCCCTTTATATAGTGGGGGAAAAAGATCCAACCGTTATCCCCTCTCTCAGCCCGCGTGGTGCGGTACTACCGCATAGAGCCGCTGTACTACTGCAAAGGGTTGTGGTACTACCGCTTCAGGGTGCGGTACTACAGCTAGTGCGGTAGTGACCAGGTGAGGGCCTGTTGCATAGGGCAATGAGCGGTTGAACCGCCGGAGCGGTACTACCACACGCCCCTATGATACTACCGTAAGGCAGGGCTCAACTGGCATTGGAACTGCATGGAAGAAATAAATTGCTTCCGTAACTACTTCCATTGAGGTTGGAGCTGTGCAAAAAATCTGGCACGGTACTACCTCTCACAGGGAGCGATACTACCACGTAGGGGCGGAAGTAAAAAATTACATCCGCGCCTAGTTCCGCATGCATCAGCGTCAGGGCTGGAGGCAGCGGTACTACTGTTGGGCGCGGTACTAATGCTTGCTTGAGCGGTAGTACCGCACGCCCCTACGGTACTACTCCTCCCTTGAGCAGTACTACTGCACGCCACAGAGTCTTTAGCATTTGGCAACCTTCATATCACAGAGACATGGATAAACGGAAGGTGCTCCATCGAAGCGAAGGAAAGGTGGTGCAAAGGAACATATGTGTACGTGTTGATTCCACCCTAACCTTTCTGAAGCGGTCCCCCTCTTAATAGTACGGCTTTCCTACGACTCAAATCCACCAAAAAGAAACGTAGAGAACCGCCGTCTTTGATAGGCTCCGAGGGCCACCGAATCGTCTTGTGCCTAGACATCAGATAGCTGAAATGCTCAATGACACGATTAGTCCGCAAATGCACTGTCATCAATCACCAAAACCACTTAGGGAGAAATATGCCCTTACAATCTCCCCCTTTTTGGCGGATTGATGACAATACAGGATTTGCACATAGAGATATAAAATGATCATAAGCAAACCCAACATCTATAAAATATAGGTAGGCTCCCCCTAGATGTGTGCATTCTATAGATATGCTTTGGACTGCATAACACACACACTAGGATCAACACTCCCCCTATATTTTATAGACAAGGAAATCCTTGCAACAATACAAGTGACACTAAGCATGGAAGCAAGGTATAGTAAGTGAGAATGATGTAAAGGGCACAAGACAAAATAAGCTCACAAGCTACTAATCATACTAGACAATAAAAGGATAAGATTGAATATGTCTAACACCATATGATAGAATAAGTCTCCTGGTCTCTGATATGTTCATTTTGCATCATGCTTTTATATTGATATTTATTGCATTATGGGCTGTTATTACACGTTATTTCACAATACTTATGGCTATTCTCTCTTATTTTACAAGGTTTAACATGAAGAGGGAGAATGCCGGCAGCTGGGATTCTAGGCTGGAATAGGAGCAAATATTGGAAACCAATTCTGCACAGCTCTAAAAGTCCTGAAACTCCACGAAAGTCATTTTTGGAATTAATGATAATTATTGAGCGGAAGAAGTACCAGAGGGGGCCCACACCCTGGCCACGAGGGTGGAGGGCGCGCCCACCATTACAGGGCGCACCCCCTGCCTCGTGGCCCCCCTGGTGGCCCTCCGTTGCCCATCTTCTGCTATATGAAGTCTTTTACCCTGTAAAAAATCAGAAGCAAGCTTACGGGACGAAACTCCGCCGCCATGAGGCGGAACCTTGGCGGAACCAATCTAGGGCTCCGACGGAGCTGTTCTGCTGGGGAAACTTCCCTCCGGGAGGGAGAAATCATCACCATCGTCATCACCAACAATCCTCTCATCGAGAGGGGGTCAATCTCCATCAACATCTTCACCAGCACCATCTCCTCTCAAAACCTAGTTCATCTCTTGTATCCAATCTTTGTACCAAAACCTCATATTGGTACCTGTGGGTTGCTAGTAGTGTTGATTACTCCTTGTAGTTGATGCTAGTTGGTTTATCCGGTGGAAGATCATATGTTCAGATCCTTAATGCATATTAATACCCCTCTGATTATGAACATGAATATGCTTTGTGAGTAGTTACATTTGTTCCCCAGGACATGAGTGAAGTCTTGCTATTAGTAGTCATGTGAATTTGGTATTCATTCGATATTTTGATGTGATGTATGTTGTCTCTCCTCTAGTGGTGTTATGTGAACGTCGACTACATGCCACTTCACCATTATTTGGGCCTAGAGGAAGGCATTGGGAAGTAATAAGTAGATGATGGGTTGCTAGAGTCATAGAAGCTTAAACCCTAGTTTATAAGTTGCTTCGTAAGTGGCTGATTTGGATCCATATGTTTCATGCTATGGTTAGGTTTACCTTAATACTTCTTTTGTAGTTGCGGATGTTTGCAATAGGGGTTAATCATAAGTGGGATGCTTGTCCAAGAAATGGCAGCACCCAAGCACCGGTCCACCCACATATCAAATTATCAAAGTAACGAACGCGGATCATATGAGCGTGATGAAAACTAGCTTGACGATAATTCCCATGTGTCCTCGGGAGCGCTTTTCTCATTATAAGAACTTGTCCAGGCTTGTCCTTTGCTACAAAAAGGATTGGGCCACCTTGCTGCACTTTATTTACTTTCATTACTTGTTACCCGTTACAAATTACCTTATCACAAAACTATCTGTTACCGATAATTTCAGTGCTTGTAGAGAATACCTTACTGAAAACCGCTTGTCATTTCCTTCTGCTCCTCGTTGGGTTTGACACACTTACTTAACGAAATGACTATGATAGATCCCCTACACTTGTGGGTCATCAAGACTCTTTTCTGGCGTCGTTGCCAGGGAGTGAAGCATCTTTGGTGAGTGGAACTTGGTAAGGAAACATTTATATAGTGTGCTGAAATTTATTGTCACGTGTTACTATTGAAGCTAATCCTTTGAGGGGCTTGTTCGGGGTATCTTCACCCCGACCAGTAGAGCAAAGAGTTGCTCCTCAACCTACTGAACCTACTGAAAATGTTTACTTTGAAATTCCTTCTGGTATGATAGAGAAACTGCTAGCTAATCCCTTTGCAGGTGATGGAACATTGCATCCCGATTTACACCTTATCTATGTGGATGAAGTTTGTGGATTATTTAAGCTTGCAGGTATGCCCGATGATGTTGTTAAGAAGAAGGTCTTCCCTTTATCTTTGAAGGGATACACATTGACATGGTATAGGCTATGTGATGATATGGGATCTTGGGACTATAAACGATTGAAATTGGAATTTCACCAGAAATTTTACCCTATGCATCTTGTTCATCGTGATCATAATTATATATATAACTTTTGGCCTCGCGAAGTAGAAAGCATCGCTCAAGCTTGGTGGAGGCTTAAGTCAATGTTATATTCATGCCCCAATCATGAGCTCTCAAGAGAAATGATTATTCAAAAATTTTATGCTCGGCTTTCTCTCAATGATCGTACCATGCTCGATACTTCTTGTGCTGGTTCTTATATGATGAAGACTATTAAATTCAAGTGGGATTTATTGGAAAGAAATAAACGCAACTCTGAAGATTGGGATTCCGACGATGGTAAGGAGATAGGTATGACACCTAAGTTTGATTGTGTTAAATCTTTTATGGATACCGATGCTTTTCGCGGATTTAGCACTAAATATGGACTTGACTCTGAGATAGTAGCTTCTTTCTGTGAATCTTTTGCTACTCACGTTGATCTCCCTAAGGAGAAGTGGTTTAAATATAATCCTCCCATTGAAGTAAAAGTAGTTGCACCTGTTACAGTTGAAGAAAAGACTATCACTTATAATGACCCTATTGTTCCTACTACTTATGTTGAGAAACCACCCTTCCCTGTTAGGATAAAGGATCATGCTAAAGCTTCAACTATGGTTCGTAAGAGTAATACTAGAACATACACACGTCCTGAGCAAATTAAAGTTGAACCTAGTATTGTTATGGTTAAAGATCTCTTGGCTGATAATATTGATGGGCATGTTATTTATTTCTATGATGAAGCTGCTAATATCGCTAGACCCGATGCTAAGATACATAGACCTGTTGTAGGCATGCCTGTTATTTCTGTTAAAATAGGAGATCATTGTTATCATGGCTTATGTGATATGGGTGATAGTGCTAGTGCAATACCTCATTCCTTATATAAAGAATTTGTGCATGACATTGCACCTGCTGAGATAGAAGATATTGTTGTTACAATTAAGCTTGCCAATAGAGATACTATTTCACCAATTGGGATTGTTAGAGATGTTGAAGTCTTGTGTGGGAAAGCTAAATATCCTGCTAATTTTCTTGTTCTTGGTTCCCCGCAAGATAGCTTTTGTCCCATTATATTTGGTAGACCCTTCTTGAATACTATTAATGCTAAGATTAATTGCGAAAAGGATGTCATTACAATTGGCTTGGGGGATATGAAACATGAGTTTAATTTTGCTAAATTCCATATACAACCCCATGATAAAGAATTGCCTAGTAAGGATGAAATTATTGGTCTTGCTTCTATTGTCGTGCCTCCTACTGATCCGTTAGAACAATATTTGCTACACCATGAAAATGATATGTTTATGAATGAAAGAAGGGAAATAGATGAAGTATTCTTTAAATAGGGTCCTATTCCAAAACACAACATGCCTGTTGAAATCCTAGGGGATCCCCCTCCACCCAAGGGTGACCCCGTGTTTGAGCTTAAACCACTACCTGATACTCTTAAATATGCTTACCTTGATGAAAATAAGATATATCCTGTTATTATTAGTGCTAACCTTTCAGAGCAGGAAGAGGAAAGATTATTGAAAACTCTGAAGAAGCACCATGCTGCCATTGGATATACTCTTGATGATCTTAAGGGTATTAGTCCCACTCTATGCCAACACAAAATAAAATTGGAAGAAGACGCAAAACCAGTTAGAGATCATCAACGACGGTTAAATCCTAAGATGAAAAGAAAGTAAATACTAAAGCTCCTTGAGGCAGGTATAATTTATCCCGTTGCTGATAGTCAGTGGGTAAGTCCTGTCCACTGTGTCCCTAAGAAGGGAGGTATTACCGTTGTTCCTAATGATAAAGATGAATTGATCCCGCAAAGAATAATTACAGGTTATAGGATGGTAATTGATTTCCGTAAATTAAATAAAGCTACTAAGAAAGATCATTACCCTTTACCTTTTATTGATCAAATGCTAGAAAGACTATCCAAACATACACATTTCTGCTTTCTAGATGGTTATTCTGGTTTCTCTCAAATACCTGTGTTAGCGGATAATCAAGCAAAGACTACTTTTACTTGCCCTTTCGGTACTTTTGCTTATAGACGTATGCCTTTTGGTTTATGTAATGCACCTACTACCTTTCAAAGATGCATGATGGCTATATTCTCTGACTTTTGTGAAAAGATTTGTAAGGTATTCATGGATGATTTCTCCGTTTATGGATCCTCTTTTGATGATTTCTTGAGCAACCTTGATCGAGTTTTGTAGAGATGTGAAGATACTAGTCTTGTTTTGAATTGGGAGAAGTGCCACTTTATGGTTAATGAAGGCATTGTCTTGGGGCATAAGATTTCTGAAAGAGGTATTGAAGTTGATAAAGCTAAAGTTGATGCTATTGAAAATATGCCGTGTCCCAAGGACATTAAAGGTATAAGAAGTTTCCTAGGTCATGCCGGTTTTTATAGGAGGTTCATTAAGGACTTTTCTAAAATCTCTAGGCCTCTGACTAATTTATTGCAAAAAGATATTCCTTTTGTCTTTGATGATGATTGTGTAGAAGCATTTGAAATACTTAAGAAAACATTGATTTCTGCACCTATTGTTCAGCCACCTGATTGGAATTTACCCTTTGAAATTATGTGCGATGCTAGCGATTATGCTGCAGGTGCTATTTTAGGGCAAAGAGTTGATAAGAAACTAAATGTTATTCAATATGCTAGTAAAACTCTAGACATTGCACAGATAAATAATGCTACTACTAAAAAAGAATTCTTAGCAGTCGTATTTGCTTGTGATAAGTTTAGACCTTATATTGTTGATTCTAAAGTAGCTATTCACACTGATCATGCTGCTATTAAATATCCCATGGAAAAGAAAGATGCTAAACCTAGACTTATTAGATGGGTTCTCTTGCTCCAAGAATTTGATTTGCATATTATTGATAGAAAGGGAGCTGAGAACCCCGTTGCAGACAACTTGTCTAGGTTAGAGAATGCTCTTGATGACCCACTACCTATTGATGATAGCTTTCCTAATGAATAATTAGCTATCATAAATGCTTCTCATACTGCTCCATGGTATGCTAATTATGCTAATTCCATTGTTGCTAAATTTATACCACCTAGTTTCACATACCAACAAAAGAAAAAGTTCTTTTATGATTTAATACATTACTTCTGGGATGACCCACACCTTTATAAAGAAGGAGTAGATGGTGTTATTAGACGTTGTGTACCTGAGCATGAACAGGAACAGGTCCTATGCAAGTGTCACTCCGAGGCATATGGAGGACACCACACTGGAGATAGAACTGCACATAAGGTATTGCAATCCGGTTTTTATTGGCCTACTCTCTTCAAAGATGCCTGTAAGTTTGTGTTGTCTTGTGATGAATGTCAAAGAATTGGTAATATTAGTAGACGTCAAGAAATTCCTATGAATTATTCTCTTGTTATTGAACCATTTGATGTTTGGGGCTTTGATTATATGGGACCGTTTCCTGCCTCTAATGGATATACACATATTTTAGTTGTTGTTGATTACGTTACTAAGTGGGTAGAAGCTATTCCAACTAGTAGTGCTGATCATAACACCACTATTAAGACGCTTAAAGAAGTTATTTTTCCGAGGTTTGGAGTCCCTAGATACTTAATGACTGATGGTGGTTCACATTTTATTCATGGTGCTTTTCGTAAAATGCTTGCTAAGTATGATGACTGTTAATAGATCTAGACAGAATTGGTCCAAGAAACTTGATGATGCATTATGGGCCTATAGAACTGGATATAAGAATCCTATGGGTATGTCTCCATATAAAATGGTTTATGGGAAAGCTTGTCACTTACCTCTTGAACTTGAACATCAGGCATATTGGGCCATTAAAGAGCTCAATTATGATTTCAAACTCGTCGGTGAAAAGAGGTTATTTGATATTAGCTCACTTGATGAATGGAGAACCCAAGCATATGAGAATGCCAAGCTGTTTAAAGAAAAAGTTAAAAGATGGCATGACAAAAGGATACAAAAGAGTGAGTTTAACATAGGTGATTATGTGTTGCTATTCAACTCTCTTTTAAGATTTTTTGCAGGAAAACTTCTCTCTAAATGGGAAGGTCCTTACGTTATCGAGGAGGTCTATCGTTCCGGTGCCATAAAAATCAACAACTTCGAAGGCACGAATCCAAGGGTGGTAAACGGTCAAAGAATCAAACATTATATCTCAGGTAATCCTATAAATGTTGAAACTAATATTATTGAAACCTTGACCCCGGAGGAATACATAAGAGACACTTTCCAGAATGTTTCAGATTCCGAAAAGGATATGCGGTACGGTAAGTAAACCAACTCCAAAACAGTTCTAATAGCAATTTTTCTCCATTTTGGAATATTTAAGAAAATAGGAAAATAAGAATAGTCCAGGAAGGACACGAGGCGTCCACGAGGGTGGAGGGCGCGCCCCCTGCCTCGTGGGCACCTCGTGTGCTCTCCGGACTCCGTTTTCTTGCACGTTACTTCTTACGGACGGTAAAAATTCATTATATAATCTCCCGAAGGTTTTGACCACCGTATCATGCAAAAATCTTCTGTCTTTGTTTCGAGTTGTTTTTCTGATAGATCTAGAGCACCATGACGTCTTCAAGCGCTCCCAAGGACAAGTTTTTGAAGAGGGTCATCAACCCCTATCTCGCGGAGGTGTTGCATCACCCTCAAACCATTGAGACGCATGAGGGGGTGCTGCACATCCGTGATGTGGAGGGACCAAGGAGTACCGAAAGCGTGGAGACAAAGCTCAAAGCGATGGAACAACAAGTTTTCAAGTGCCAAGGGATGGTGGAGCACGGACTTAACACCAACCGATGATGATCGTGGAGTTCACCAACAACCACAAGCTGGACGCCAAGAACATTGGGGGGACCATCTTCAAGCTTCATGAGAAAATCGAGCACCTCCAAGCCCATATCTATGACTTGCAAAACCAAAACTATGAGTATGAATATAGATTCAAGAGGATGAGTTTGGCTGTAGATTTGAGCATCCCGGAGACTCGATCATCCTTCTATGATGGTGAGCCTATGCCTTGGAAGATGGACGACAAGCCTACATCATCAACAACTCCTTCTTCACCACCTCCAAGGACATAATCACATTGGTATGGGCACTCCCCTTGGCAACTGCCAAGCTTGGGGGAGTTGCCCCGGTATCGTATCACCATCACACTCCTATCTTTATTGTTTTACTTAGTTCGATCCATTTGGTAATATCTTGATCTAGTAGAATAAAGTTTTGGTATGAATTAGTTTTGAGTTTTGCTCTGTGATCCCTCCATGTAATCGAGTCCGTGAGCTATATATAATAAAGATTAGTGTTGAGTCAAGGGCTTTGCTATCTTGCTATGATCTTGAGAAAATAGAAAGAATAAAAATAAATAAAAGAGTGTATATTGATCTTATGGATAGTAATGACTTCACGCATAAAGAGTATGAGGCATAAAAGTTGTTGAGAGTTGGCAAACATAGTTTTGGTCATCGTTGCAATTAATAGGAAGTAATAAAGAAAGAGAGGTTTTCACATATAAATATACTATTGATAACCCACAAGTATAGGGGATCATAACAGCTTTCTAGGGTAGAGTATTCAACCCAAATTTATTGATTCGACACAAGGGGAGCCAAATAATATTCTCAAGTATTAGCAGTTGAGTTGTCAATCCAATCACACCTGGATAACTTAGTATCTGCAGAAAAGTATTTAGTAGCAAAGTAGTATGATAGTAATGGTAACAGTGGCAAAAGTAAAGATAGCAGTTTTGTAGTAATTGTAACAGTAGCAACAGAAAAGTAAATAAGCAAAGCACAATATGTGAAAAGCTCGTAGGCATTGGATCAGTGATGGATAATTATGTCGGATGCGATTCCTCATGTAATAGCTATAACACAGGGTGACACAGAACTAGCTCCAGTTCATTAGTGTAATGTAGGCATGTATTCCGAATATAGTCATACGTGCTTATGGAAAAGAACTTGCATGACATCTTTTGTCCTACCCTCCCGTGTTAGCAGGGTCCTAGTGGAAACTAAGGGATATTAAGGCCTCCTTTTAATAGAATACCAGACCAAAGCATTAACACATAGTGAATACATGAACTCCTCAAACTACGGTCATCACCGAGAAGTATCCCGATTATTGTCACTTCGGGGTTGTCGGATCATAACACACAATAGGTGACTATAGACTTGCAAGATAGGATCAAGAACTCACATATATTCATGAAAACATAATAGGTTCAGATCTGAAATCATGGCACTCGGGCCCTAGTGACAAGCATTAAGCATAGCAAAGTCATAGCAACATCAATCTCAGAACATAGTGGATACTAGGGATCAAACCCTAACAAAACTAACTTGATTACATGGTAAATCTCATCCAACCCATCACTGTCCAGCAAGCCTACAATGGAATTACTCACACACGGCAGTGAGCATCATGAAATTGGTGATGGAGGATGGTTGATGATGACGACGGCGACGAATTCCCTTCTCCGGAGCCCCGAACAGACTCCAGATCAGCCCTCCCGAGAGAGATTAGGGCTTGGCGGCGGCTCCATATCATAAAACGCGATGAAACTTTCTCTCTGATTTTTTCTTCGTGAAACGGAATATATAGAGTTGGAGTTGAGGCCGGTGGAGCATCAGGGGCCCCACGAGATAGGGGGCGCGCCCAGGGGATGGGGGAGCGCCCCGCATCCTCGTGGACAGGGTGTGGGCCCCCTGGCCTTGATTCTTTCGCCAGTATTTTTTATATTTTCCAAAAGTTATCTCCGTGGATTTATAGGTCATTCCGAGAACTTCTGTTTTCTGCACAATAAACAACACCATGGCAATTCTGCTGAAAACAACGTCAGTCCGGGTTAGTTTCATTTAAATCATGCAAATTAGAGTCCAAAACAAGGGCAAAAGTGTTTGGAAAAGTAGATACGATGGAGACGTATCAACTCCCCCAAGCTTAAACCTTTGCTTGTCCTCAAGCAATTCAGTTGATAAACTGAAAGTGATAAAGAAAAACTTTTACAAACTCTATTTGCTCTTGTTGTTGTAAATATGTAAAGCCAACATTCAAGTTTTCAGCAAAGATTATGAACTAACCATATTCACAAGAACAGTTAGGTCTCATATTTACTCATGTCAATGGCATAATCAGCTAGCGAGCAATAATAATAAATCTTAGATGACAACACTTTCTCAAAACAATCATGATATGATATAACAAGATGGTATCTCGCTAGCCTCTCTGAGACCGCAAAACATAAATGCAGAGCACCTTTAAAGATCAAGGACTGACTAAACATTGTAATTCATGGTAAAAGAGATCCAATCAAGTCATACCCAATATAAACTAATAGTAATGAATGCAAATGACAGTGTGCTCTCCAGCGGGTACTTTTTAATAAGAGGGTGCTGACTCAACATAAAAGTAAATAGATAGGCTCTTCACAGAGGGAAGCAGGGATTTGTAGAGGTGCCAGAGCTCGATTTTAAAATAGAGATGAAACATTTTGAGCGGTATACTTTCACTGTCAACACAACAACTATGAGATGGCGATATCTTCCATGCTACATACATTATAGGCGGTTCCCAAATAGAATGGTAAAAGTTTATACTCCTCCACCACCAACAAGCATCAATCCATGGCTTGCTCGAAACAACGAGTGCCTCTAACTAGTAACAACCCTTGGGAAGTTTTGTTTAATTATTTTGATTTTCTTTGATCTTTTTGATCATGGGACTGGGCATCCCGGTTACCAGCCATTTTCTCATGAATGAGGAGAGGAGTCCACTCCCCTTGAGAATAACCCACCTAGCATGGAAGATACTGACAGCCCTAGTTGAAACATGAGTTGCTCGAGCATACAAAACAGAATTTCATTTGAAGGTTTGGAGTTTGGCACATACAAATTTACTTGGAACGGCAGGTAGATACCGCATATAGGAAGGTATGGTGGACTCATATGGAATAACTTTGGGGTTTATGGAGTTTGGATGCACAAGCAGTATTTCCGCTTAGTACAGGTGAAGGCTAGCAAAAGACTGGGAAGCGACCAACTAAGAGAGCGACAACAGTCATGAACATGCATTTAAATTAATCTATACCAGGTGCAAGCATGAGTAGGATATAATCCACCATGACCATAAATATCGTGAAGGCTATGTTGATTTGTTTCAACTACATGCGTGAGCATGTGCCAAGTCGAGTCACTCAATTCATTCAAAGGAGGATACCATCCCATCATACCACATCATAATCATTTTAATAGCATGTTGGCACGCAAGGTAAACCATTATAACTCATAGCTAATTATGCATGGCATAAGCAACTATAATCTCTAAATGTCATTGCAAATATGTTTACTTCATAATAGGCTGAATCAGGAACGATGAACTCATCATATTTACAAAAACAAGAGAGGTCGAGTTCATACCAGCTTTTCTTATCTCAATCACTCCATCATATATCGTCATTATTGCCTTTCACTTGCACGACCGAACGGTGTGTATATTAATAATAGTGCACGTGCATTGGACTAATTGGAATCTGCAAGCATTCAATTCAAGAGAGAAGACAAAGTAATATGGGCTCTAAGTTAAATCAACAATCATGCATATGAGAGCCACTAAACAATTTCATTATGGTCTTCTACTCTCGACCCCCAAAGGAAAGAAAAGAAATAAAACTATTTACACGGGAAGGCTCCCAACAAGCAAAAAGAAGAATGAGAAATCTTTTTCGGTTTTCTTTTTAATTACTACTACAAGCATGGAAATTAAACTAACATTTTTTTTGGCTTTTCTTAAGGTTTATCAAACACACAAGAAGAAAGCTAGAAAAATAAATTAAACTAGCATGGATAATACAATGAAAGAGTATGAGCACCGACAACTAGAATAGTGTGTGAACATGAATGTAAAGTCGGTGAGAAATACGTACTCCCCCAAGCTTAGGCTTTTGGCCTAAGTTGGTCTAATGCCAAGGATAGCCTGGCTAATATCCGAAGTTATAACTGGGGTCGTGCTGAGATGCAGCAGCCAATGCATACTGAGCTGCGGCATGTTGGCGAGCTGCCTCCGCTCTCCCCTCGTGTTCGGCTACCTCCTCCCTGGTAACAACATATCTTCGTTTTGCCTGGTAATCAAAAAGGGAAGGAGTAGGGAGAGTAACATGGACAGCGCGACGTCTGTCAAAGATTAGTCGATACTGGAGCAATTGTTCATTTCTCAAAAGAAAACGATGTTTGACCATCGTGTCATAATCTAAATAAGCAGGAGGCAACTCCATATCCTCCTCTCGTGGAGATATACCAATATAATTAGCAACACGGGTCGCATAAATCCCTCCAAATAAATCTCCAGATATACCATTATTATGCAACCTACGTGCAACTATTGCCCCCAAGTTGTAATCTTTATTATCTAACACAGCACTCTTGAGGACACAAAGATCAGGGACACACATGTGACATGCTTCATCTTTACCATTAATACATCTACCAATGAAGAGAGCAAAATAATGTATAGCAGGAAAGTGAATGCTCCCTATGGTAGCTTGTGTTATATCCCTAAATTCTCCCACAGTAATACTAGCGAGAAAGTCTTTATATTCAGATCTGTGGGGTTCATGAACATTGCCCCACTGCGGGAGTTTGCAAGCAGTAGTAAAATTTTCTAGGTCCATGGTATAAGATTGATCATAAATATCAAACAGGACATTCTGAGAATTACGCGAAGATGTATATTTAAACCTTCTCACGAATGAATCAGTCAATTGGTAGTATTGAGGACACTTATCTTGTATGAAGTCCTCAAGATCGGCGTTACGCACATACGCATCAAATTCATCTTTGATGCCTGCATTAACCATAAACTCTTCTGATGGCCATTCGCAAGCTCGCACTTCGGCTTCCCTTGGTCGTTCATCGTCTTGCTCGCGCATAGCACGCCTAGGTCCTCTCTTTGTTGAGGAACCACCTTGGTACATTCTCCTGGACATATTTCTTTCTCTGAAAAATTTCTGAAATTTTTAGTAACTTCAAAATAAAAGTGAATCAAACTAAACAAGATTGGTAGCAACTACTCCTACAAGTGCCTAGAGCCTATATCATGCATTAGAATTACTTGGGACCTCATAAATTTGACATGCAAGCTCAAGAACAGGGTCACCTATGCAGCAAAAATTTGCAATGAATAAAGCACTAGAACAAAAACTAATTGGACCAATGGAGGAGTCACATACCAAGCAACAATCTCCCAAAGCAGTTTTGTGAATGGAGCTTTGAGCAAGGAGATCGAAAATCGCAGCAAAATGAGCTAGAACTCGTGCTTGAGCTAGATGGGGATTTTTTTGGGAGGAAGATGGAGTGTGTGGGTGCAGGAATAAGTGGAGGGGGGCCACGATGGGCCCACGAGACAGGGGACGCGCCCAGGGGGTGTGGGCACGCCCTCCACCCTCGTGGCCAGGTGCTTGCCCCCCTGCAGTGTTCTCAGTGCCTAAAATCCTCAAATATTCCATAAAAAATCATACTAAATTTGCAGGGCATTTGGAGCACTTTTATTTTTGGGATATTTTTTTATTGCACGAATGATTCAGAAAACAAACAGATAATACTAATTTTGCTTTAGTTATTCTAAATAACAGAAAGTAAAAAGAGGGTACAGAAGGTTGCGCCTTCTAGTTTCATCCATCTCATGATCATCAAAATGAATCCACTAACAAGGTTGATCAAGTCTTGTTAACAAACTCATTCCGAATATCACGGATCCGGATAAATTTTGAATAACACTAGGTTACCTCATCGGGGATATGAACATCCCCAACAATAAGAATATCATACTTTTTCTTGATAGTAGGAAGAGGAAATTAAAAACCTCCAATAATGATAGTTGGAATTTTTCCAATAGAATTGATGCTATGAACTTGAGGTTGTTTCCTCGGAAAGTGTACCGTATGCTCATTACCATTAACATGAAAAGTGACATTGCCTTTGTTGCAATCAATAACAGCCCCTCCAGTATTCAAAAAGGGTCTACCAAGGATAATCGACATAATATTGTCCTCAGGAATATCAAGAATAACAAAGTCCGTTAAGATAGTGATGTTTGCATCCACAACAGGCACATCCTCACAAATACCGACAGGTATGGCAGTTGATTTATCAGCCATTTGCAAAGATATTTCAATAGGTGTCAACTTATTCAATTCAAGTCTATGATATAAAGACATAGGCATAACACTAACACCGGCTCCAAGATCACATAAAGCAGTTTTAACATAGTTTCTTTTAATGGAGCATGGTATAGTTGGTACCCCTGGATCTCCAAGTTTCTTTGGTATTCGACCCTTAAAAGTATAATTAGCAAGCATGGTGGAAATTTCAGCTTCCGGTATCTTTCTTTTATTTGTAATGATATCCTTCATATATTTAGCATAAGGATTTGATTTAAGCATATCAGTTAAGCGCATACGTAAGAAGATAGGTCTAATCATTCCAGTAGCTCAAAATCCTCATCATCCTTTGTCTTGGATGGTTTGGGAGGAAAGGGCATGGGTTTCTAAACCCATGGTTCTCTTTCTTTACCGTGCTTCCTAGCAACAAAGTCTCTTTTATCATAACGTTGATTCTTTGATTGTGGGTTATCAAGATCAACAACAGGTTCAATCTCTACATCATTATTATTGCTAGGTTGAGCATCAACATGAACATTATTATTAACATTATCACTAGGTTCATGTTCATCACCTGATTGTGTTTCAGCATCACAAATAGAAATATCATTGGGATTCTCAGGTGTGCCTACAATAGGTTCACTAGAAGCATGCAAAGTCCTCATTTTTCTTTTTCTTCTTCTTAGAAGAACTAGGTGCCTCTAAATTATTTCTCTGAGAATCCTACTCGATTCTCTTAGGGTGGCTTTCAGGATACAAAGGTTCCTGAGTCATTCTACCAGTTCTAGTAGCCACTCTAACAGCAAAATCATGTTTATTATTTAATTCATCAAGCAAATCACTTTGAGCTTTAAGTACTTGCTCAGCTTGAGTGGTAACCATAGAAGCATATTTGCTAATGAGTTTAAGTTCACCTTTAACTCTAGCCATATAATCACTCAAGCGTCCTATCTCGAAAGCATTATTACTTAATTCTCTACCAACATAAGCATTAAAACTTGTCTAGCCATAAAGTCATCAAATTCATCTAAGCATGGGCTATGAAATTTAGTAGACGGGATTTCAACCTTATCATATCTATAGAGAGAATTTACCTTTACTACCTGTGTCGAGTTATCAAGACAATGTGTTTCTTCAACAGGCGTCATGATACGTCTCCAACATATGTATAATTTATGAAGCATTCATGCTATTTTATTATCCGTTTTGAATGTTTATGGGCTTTATTATACACTTTTATATTATTTTTGGGACTAACCTATTAACCGAAGGCCCAGCCCATATTGTTGTTTTCTTGCCTATTTCAGTGTTTTGAAGAAAAGGAATATCAAACGGAGTCCAAACGAAATGAAA
Organism: Triticum dicoccoides; assembly: GCF_002162155.2. Classification (NCBI taxonomy): domain Eukaryota; kingdom Viridiplantae; phylum Streptophyta; class Magnoliopsida; order Poales; family Poaceae; genus Triticum; species Triticum dicoccoides. The sequence continues at coordinate 492,250,638 of NC_041385.1, forward strand.
CCTTCGTAAAAGTTATTTTTGCAACAGAAGCAATCCCGGGAACTTGGAGTGCAAGCCAGGCAAGCGTCGAGGAGGCCACGAGATAGGGGGGCGCGCCCACCCCCCTGGGCGCGACCTCCACCCTCGTGGGCCCCTCGAGGCTCCCCCGACCGACTTCTTTCGCCTATATATTCCCATATACCCTAAAAACATCGAATCACACAATAGATCGGGAGTTTCACCGCCGCAAGCCTCTGTAGACACCAAAAACCTCTTGGGAGCCCGTTCTGGCACCCTGCCAGAGGGGGGATCCCTCATCGGTGGCCATCTTCATCATCCCGACGCTCTCCATGACAAGGATGGAGTAGTTCACCCTCGGGGCTGATGGTATGTACCAGTAGCTATGTGTTTGATCTCTCTCTCTCTCTCTCTCTCTCTCTCTCTCTCTCTCGTGTTCTCTCTATGGAACGATCTTGATGTATCGCGAGCTTTGCTATTATAGTTGGATCTTATGATGTTTCTCCCCCTCTACTCTCTTGTAATGGATTGAGTTTTACCTTTGAAGTTATCTTATCAGATTGAGTCTTTAATGATTTGAGAACACTTGATGTATGTCTTGCCGTGCTTATCTGTGGTGACAATGGGATATCACGTGATCCACTTGATGTATGTTTTGGTGATCAACTTGTGGGTTCCGCCCATGAACCTATGCATAGGGGTTGGCACACGTTTTCGTCTTGACTCTCCGGTAGAAAATTTGGGGCACTCTTTGAAGTACTTTGTGTTGGTTGAATAGATGAATCTGAGATTGTGTGATGCATATCGTATAATCATGCCCATGGATACTTGAGGTGACATTGGAGTATCTAGGTGACATTAGGGTTTTGGTTGATTTATGTCTTAAGGTGTTATTCTAGTATGAGCGGAAAGAATAGCTTCATGTTATTTTACTACGGACTCTTGAATAGATAGAACAAAAAGGATAACTTTGAGGTGGTTTCGTACCCTACCATAATCTCTTTGTTTGTTCTCCGCTATTAGTGGCTTTGGAGTGACTCTTTGTTGCATGTTGAGGGATAGTTATATGATCTAATTATGTTATTATTGTTGAGAGAACTTGCACTAGTGAAAGTATGAACCCTATGCCTTGTTTCCTACCATTGCAATACCGTTTACGCTCACTTTTATCATTAGTTACCTTGCTGTTTTTATATTTTCAGATTACAAATATCTATTTCTACCATCCATATTGCACTTGTATCACCATCTCTTCGCTGAACTAGTGCACCTATACAATTTACCATTGTATTGGGTGTGTTGGGGACACAAGTGACTCTTTGTTATTTGGTTGTAGGGTTGTTTGAGAGAGACCATCTTCATCCTACGCCTCCCACGGATTGATAAACCTTAGGTCATCCACTTGAGGGAAATTTGCTACTGTCCTACAAACCTCTGCACTTGGAGGCCCAACAACGTCTACAAGAAGAAGGTTGTGTAGTAGACATCAAGCTCTTTTCTGGTGCCGTTGCTGGGGAGGTGAGTGCTAGAAGGTATATCTTTAGATCTTGCTGATGGAAATATGCCCTGGAGGCAAAAATAAAGTTATTATTTATTTCCTTATATCATGATAAATGTTTATTATTCATGCTAGAATTGTATTAACCGGAAACATGATACATGTGTGAATACATAGACAAACTTAATGTCACTAGTATGCCTCTACTTGACTTGCTCATTAATCAAAGATGGTTATGTTTCCTAACCATAGACATGAGTTTTCATTTGATTAACAGGATCACATCATTAGGAGAATGATGTGATTGACATGACCCATTCCATTAGCTTAGCACTTGATCGTTTAGTATGTTGATATTGCTTTCTTCATGACTTATACATGTTCCTACAACTATGAGATTATGCAACTCCCGTTTACCGGAAGAACACTTTGTGTGCTACCAAACGTCACAACATAACTGGGTGATTATAAAGGAGCTCTACAAGTGTCTCCAAAGGTACATGTTGAGTTGGCATATTTCGAGATTAGGTTTTGTCACTCCGATTGTCGGAGAGGTATCTCTGGGCCCTCTCGGTAATGCACATCACTATAAGCCTTGCAAGCAATGTAGCTAATGAGTTAGTCACGGGATGATGCATTACATAACGAGTAAAGAGACTTGCCGGTAATGAGATTGAACTAGGTATTGAGATACCGACGATCGAATCTCGGGCAAGTAACATACCGATGACAAAGGGAACAACGTATGTTGTTATGCGGTTCGACCGATAAAGATCTTCGTAGAATATGTAGGAGCCAATATGGGCATCCAGGTTCTGCTATTGGTTATTGACCAGAGAAATGTCTTGGTCATGTATACATAGTTCTCGAACCCGTAGGGTCCGCACGCTTAACGTTCATTGACGATATAATATTATATGAGTTATGTATGTTGGTGATCGAATGTTGTTCGGAGTCCCGGATGAGATCACGGACATGATGAGGAACTCTGGAATGGTCCGGAGATAAAGTTGAATATATGGGATAATGTTGTTTGGTCTCCGGAAGGGTTCTGGAATTCACCGGAAGGGGTTCCGGATGTTTCCCAAAATGGTTGGGTACGAGAACATGTTATTTGGGCCAAAGGGGAAAGCCCACAAGGTTTTTGGAAAGCGCAAAAGGAAGTTTTGTAGAGTCCAGGGGCCAGATACCAGGGTCCTTGGTGTCTGGGTCCAGACACCGGGAACCCTAGCGTTTGGCCCTGGAGTTCGAGAAGGACTCTTACCTTTCGGGTGAAACCAACTTTGTGGAGGCTTTTACTCCAAGTTTCGACCCCAAGGCTCAACATATAAATAGAGGGGCAGGGCTAGCACCAAAGACACATCAAGAAACACCAAGCCGTGTGCCGGCAACCCCGTCCCCTCTAGTTTATCCTCCGTCATAGTTTCTGTAGTGCTTAGGCGAAGCCCTGCAGAGATTGTTCTTCACCAACACCGTCACCACGCCATCGTGCTGCCGGAACTCATCTACTACTTCGCCCGTCTTGCTGGATCGAGAAGGCGAGGATGTCATCAAGCTGAACGTGTGTAGAACTCGGAGGTACCGTGCGTTCGGTACTTGGATCGGTCGGATCGTGAAGACGTCCGACTACATCAACCGCGTTGATAAACGCTTCCGCTTAGCGATCTTCAAGGGTATGAAGATACACTCCCCCTCTCATTGCTATGCATCACCATGATCTTGCATGTGCGTAGGAAATTTTTGAAATTACTACGTTCCCCAACAGTGGCATCCGATCCAGGTTTTATGTGTAGATGTTATATGCACGAGTAGAACACAAGTGAGTTGTGGGCGATACAAGTCATACTGCTTACCAACATGTCATACTTTGGTTCGGAGGTATTGTTGGATGAAGCGGCCCGGACCGACATTACGCGTACGCTTACGCGAGACTGGTTCTACCGATGTGCTTTGCACACAGGTGGCTGGCGGGTGTCTGTTTCTCCAACTTTAGTTGAACCGAGTGTGGCTACGCCCGGTCCTTGCGAAGGTTAAAACAACACTAACTTGACGAACTATCGTTGTGGTTTTGATGCGTAGGTAAGAACGGTTCTTGCTCAGCCCGTAGCAGCCACGTAAAATTTGCAACAACAAAGTAGAGGACGTCTAACTTGTTTTTGTAGGGCATGTTGTGATGTGATATGGTCAAGACGTGATGCTATATTTTATTGTATGAGATGATCATGTTTTGTAACCGAAGTTATCGGCAACTGGCAGGAGCCATATGGTTGTCGCTTTATTGTATGAAATGCAAACGCCTTGTAATTGCTTTACTTTATCACTAAGCGGTAGCGATAGTCATAGAAGCAATAGATGGCGTAAACGACAACGATGCTACGATGGAGATCAAGGTGTCGCGCCGGTGACGATGGTGGTCATGACGGTGCTTTGGAGATGGAGATCACAAGCACAAGATGATGATGGCCATATCATATCACTTATATTGATTGCATGTGGTGTTTATCCTTTATGCATCTTATCTTGCTTTGATTGACGGTAGCATTTTAGGATGATCTCTCACTAATTATCAAGAAGTGTTCTCCCTGAGTATGCACCGTTGCGAAAGTTCTTCGTGCTGAGACACCACGTGATGATCGGGTGTGATAGGCTCTACGTTCAAATACAACGGGTGCAAAACAGTTGCACACGCGGAATACTCAGGTTAAACTTGATGAGCCTAGCATATATAGATATGGCCTCAGAACATGGAGACCGAAAGGTCGAGCGTGAATCATATAGTAGATATGATCAACATAGTGATGTTCACCATTGAAAACTACACCATCTCACGTGATGATCGGACATGGTTTAGTTGATTTGGATCACGTGATCACTTAGATGACTAGAGAGAAGTCTGTCTAAGTGGGAGTTCTTAAGTAATATGATTAATTGAACTTAAATTTATCATGAACTTAGTCCTAGTAGTATTTTGCAAATTATATTGTAGATCATTAGCTCGCGTTGTTGCTTTCATATGTTTATTTTGATATGTTCCTAGAGAAAATTGTGTTGAAAAATGTTAGTAGCAACGATGCGGATTGGATCCGTGATCTGGGGTTTATCCTCATTGCTGCACAGAAGAATTATGTCCTTAATGCACCGCTAGGTGACAGACCTATTGCAGGAGCAGATGCAGACATTGTGAACGTTTGGCTAGCTCAATATGATGACTACTTGATAGTTTAGTGTATCATGCTTAACAGCTTAGAATCAGGACTTCAAAGATGTTTTGAACGTCATGGACCATATGAGATGTTCCAGGAATTGAAGTTAATATTTCAAGCAAATACCTGAGTTGAGAGACATGAAGTCTCCAACAAGTTCTATGGCTAAAAGATGGAGGAGAATCGCTCAACTAGTGAGCATGTGCTCAGATTGTCTGGGTACTACAATCGCTTGAATCAAGTGGGAGTTAATCTTCTAGATAAGATAGTGATTGACAAAGTTCTCTAGTCACCATCACCAAGTTACTAGAACTTCGTGATGAACTATAGTATGCAAGGGATGACGAAAACGATTCCCGAGCTCTTCGTGATGTTGAAATCGACAAAGGTAGAAATCAAGAAAGAGCATCAAGTGTTGATGATTGACAAGACCACTAGTTTCAAGAAAAGGGCAAAAGGAAAGAAAGGGAACTTCAAGTAGAATGGCAAGCAAGTTGTCACTCCCGCGAAGAAGCCCAAAGCTGGACCAAAGCCTAAAACTGAGTGCTTACACTGCAAAGGAAATGGTCACTGGAAGCGGAAATGCCCTAAATATTTGGTGTATAAGAAGGATGGCAAAGTGAACAAGGGTATATTTGATATACAGGTTATTGATGTGTACCTTACTAGTGTTTATAGTAGCCCCTGAGTATTTGATACTTGTTCGGGTTGCTAAAAATTAGTAACTCGAAACAGGAGTTACAGAATAAATAGAGACTAGTTGAGGGGGAAGTGACGATGAGTGTTGGAAGTAGTTCCAAGGTTGACATGATCATCATCACATACTCCCTGTACTTTCGAGATTAGTGTTAAACCTAAATAAATGTTATTTGGTGTTTGCGTTGAGCATAAATATGATAAGATCATGTTTATTGCGATATGATTATTCATCTAAGATAGAGAATAAGTTGTTATTCTGTTTACATGAATAAAACCTTCTATGGGCATACACCCAATTGGTTTATTGAATCTTGATCATAGTGATACACATATTCATAATGTTGATGCCAAAAGATGCAAAGTTAATAATGATAGTGCAACTTATTTGTGGCACTGCCGTTTGGGTCATATCGGTGTAAAGCGCATGAAGAAACTCCATAAATATGGATTTTTGAAATCACTTGGTTATGAATCATTTGATGCTTGCGAACCGTGCCTTTTGGGCAAGATGACTAAAACTCCGTTCTCCAGAACAATGGAACGAGCTACTGACTTGTTGGAAATAATACATACTGATGTATGAAGACCAATGAGTATTAAGGCTCGTGGCGGGTATCGTTATTTTCTCACCTTCACAGATGATTGGAGCAGATATGGGTATATCTACTTGATGAAACATAAGTCTGAAATAGTTAAAAGGTTCAAAGAATTTCAGAGTGAAGTGGAAAATCATCGTAACAAGAAAATAAAGTTTTTGCGATCTGATCGTGGAGATGAATATTTGAGTTATGAGTTTGGTCTTCAATTAATACAATGTAGAATAGTTTCACAGCTCACGCCACCTGGAACACCACAACGTTATGGTGTGTCCGAACGTCGTAACCGCACTTTATGGGATATGGTGCGATCTATGATGTCTCTTACTAATTCACCACTATCGTTTTGGGGTTATGCATTAGAGACAGCTGCATTCACGTTAAAAGGGCACCATCTAAATCCGTTGAGACGACACCATATGAACTGTGGTTTAGCAAGAAACCTAAGCTGTCGTTTATTGAAGTTTGGAGCTGCGACGCTTATGTGAAAAAGTTTTAACCTAATAAGCTTGAACCCAAATCAGAGAAGTGCGTCTTCATAGAATACCCAAAGGAAACTGTTGGGTACGCCTTCTATCACAGATCCCAAGGCAAGATATTCGTTGCTAAAATGGATCCTTTCTAGAGAAGGAGTTTCTCTTGAAAGAAGTGAGTGGGAGGAAAGTAGAACTTGATAAGGTAATTGTACCTTCTCACGAATTGGAAAGTAGTTCATCACAGAAATCAGTTCCAGTGATTCCTACACCAATTAGTGAGGAAGTTAATGATGATGATCATGAAACTTCAGATTAAGTTACTATAGAACCTCGTAGGTCTTCCAGAGTAAGATCCGCACCAGAGTGGTACGGTAATCCTATTCTGGAGGTCATGTTACTTGACCGTGTCGAACCTACGAACTATGAGGAAGTGATGATGAGCCCAGATTCCGCGAAATGGCTTGAGGCCATGAAATCTGAGATTGGATCCATGTATGAGAACAAAGTGTAGACTTTGGTGGACTTGCCCGAAGATCGGCAAGCCATAGAAAATAAATGGATCTTCAGAGAGGAAGACGGACACTGATAGTAGTGTTACTATCTACAAAGCTAGACTTGTTGAAAAAGGTTTTTGACAAAGTTCAAGGGGTTGACTACGATGAGACTTTCTCACCAGTAGCGATGCTTAAAGTTTGTTCGAATCATGTTAGAAATTGCCACATTTATGAAATCTGGCAAATGGATGTCAAAACTACATTCCTTAATGGATTTATTAAAGAAGAGTTGTATATGATACAACTAGAAGGTTTTGTCAATCCTAAAAGTGCTAACAAAATGTGCAAGCTCCAGCGATCCATCTAGGGACTGGTGCAAGCATCTCGGAGTTGGAATATACGCTTTGATGAGTTGATCAAAGCATATGGTTTTATGCAGACTTTTGGAGAAGCCTGTATTTACAAGAAAGTGAGTGGGAGCACTACAACATTTCTGATTAGTATATGTGAATAACATATTGATGATCGGAAATAATGTAGAATTTTTCTGGAAAGCATAAAAGGATACTTGAAGAAGAGTTTTTCAAAGAAATACCTCGGTGAAGCTGCTTACACATTGAGCATCAAGAGATATAGAGATAGATCAAGACGCTTGATAATTTTTTTCAATGAGTACATACCTTAATAAGATTTTGAAGTAGTTCAAAATGGAACAGTCAAAGAAGGAGTTCTTGCCTGTGTTCCAAGGTGAGAAGTTGAGTAAGACTCAAAACCCGACCATGGCAAAAAATAGAAAGAGAATGAAAAGTCATTCCCTATGCCTCAGTCATAGGTTCTATAAAGTATGCTATGCTGTGTACCAGACCTATTGTATACCTTGCTCTGAGTTTGGCAAGGGAGTACAATTTTGATCTAAGAGTAGATCACTGGACAGCGGTCAAGAATATCCTTAGTGAGGACTAAGGAAATATTTCTCGATAATGGAAGTGATAAAAGAGCTCATCGTAAAAGGTTACAACGATGCAAGCTTTTACACCGATCCCGATGACTCTAAGTCTCAATCTGGATACATATTGAATATGGGAGCAATTAGCTAGAGTAGCTCCGTGCAGAGCATTGTAGACATAGAATATTTGCTAAATACATATGGCGCTGAATGTGACAGACCCGTTGACTAAACTTCTCTCATGAGCAAAACATGATCATACCGCAGTACTCTTTGGGTGTTAATCACATAGCGATGTGAACTAGATTATTGACTCTAGTAAACCCTTTGGGTGTTGATCACATGACGATGTGAACTATGGGTATTAATCACATGCAGATGTGAATATTAGTGTTAAATCACATGGTGATGTGAACTAGATTATTGACTCTAGTGCAAGTGGGAGACTGAAGGAAATATGCCCTAGAGGCAATAATAAAGTTATTATTTATTTCCTTATATCATGATAAAATGTTTATTACATGCTAGAATTGTATTAACCGGAAACATGATACATGTGTGAATACATAGACAAACTTAATGTCACTAGTATGCCTCTACTTAACTAGCTCATTAATCAAAGATGGTTATGTTTCCTAACCATAGACATGAGTTGTCATTTGATTAACGGGATCACATCATTAGGAGAATAATGTGATTGACATGACCCATTCCGTTAGCTTAGCACTTGATCGTTTAGTATGTTGCTATTGCTTTCTTCATGACTTATACATGTTCCTACAACTATGAGATTATGCAACTCCCGTTTACCGGAAGAACACTTTGTGTGCTACTGAAAGATCGAGGATGTCACCTAGAGGGTGGGGGGGGGGGTGAATAGGCGCTTTAAAATAATTACGGTTTAGGCTTGAACAAATGCGGAATAAACCTAACGGTTAATTTGTCAAGCACAAAACCTAAAACAACTAGGCTCACCTATGTGCACCAACAACTTATGCTAAGCAAGATAAGCAACTATGTGATAGCAAGATATATGACAAAGAACAATATGGCTATCACAAAGTAAAGTGCATAAGTAAAGGGCTCGGGTAAGAGATAACCGAGGCACGCGGAGACGACGATGTATCCCGAAGTTCACACCCTTGCGGATGCTAATCTATGTTTGGAGCGTTGTGGAGGCACAATGCTCCCCAAGAAGCCACTAGGGCCACCGTAATCTCCTCACGCCCTCGCACAATGCAAGATGCCGTGATTCCACTAAGGGACCCTTGAGGGCGGTCACCGAACCCGTACAAATGGCAACCCTTGGGGGCGGTCACCGAACCCGTACACTTTGGCAACCCTTGGGGGCGGTCACCGGAACCCGTCAAAATGCTCGGGGTGATCTCCACAACCTAATTGGAGACCCCGACGCTTGCCCGGAGCTTTACACCACAATGATTGAGCTCCGAACACCACCAACCGTCTAGGGCGCCCAAGCACCCAAGAGGAACAAGATCAAGGGCACCAATCACCCAAGAGTAATAAGCTTCTCAAACTTCACTTCCACGTATCACAGTGGAGAACTCAAACCGATGCACTAATTGCAATGGCAAGGGCACACGGAGTGCCCAAGTCCTTCTCTCCCAAATCCCACCAAAGCAACTAATGCTAGGGAGGAAAATGAGAGGAAGAATGAAAGAAGAACATGAAGAACTCCAAGATCTAGATCCAAAGGGTTCCCCTCACAAAAAGGAGAAAGTGATTGGTGGAAATGTGGATCTAGATCTCCTCTCTCTTTTCCCTCAAAAACTAGCAAGAATCCATGGAGGGATTGAGAGTTAGCAAGCTCGAAGAAGGTCAACAATGGGGGAAGAACACGAGCTCAAAGGATAAGGTTCAATGGGGAAGAAGACCCCCTTTTATAGGTGGGGGAAAATCCAACCGTTATGCTCAGAACCCGCACAGAGCGGTACTACCGCTCGTCCTCACGGTACTACCACTAGGGATCGCGGTACTACTGCTTGCGGTACAAAAAAAATACTTCCGTACCTACCTCCGCAGGACTTGGGACGAGTTTTTTGGTCCGGAGCGGTACTACCACTGTAGGAGCCGCGGTAGTACCGCTATGGAGCGGTAGTAAAAAATTACATCCGCTCCAATTCGCGGTAGTACCGCTGCAGCCTTTTCAGAACACCAAAACTGCCGCAACTTTTGCAAACGGACTCCGAATTCGATGAAACCAAGTTTGTTGGAAAGCTAGCGACAAGGGCTAACACAATCTTGAAAGAAATATCAATAAGAAGCAAATTAGAAAAGGCCCATAATAAAATGGTGAGAACCCTTCCTCGGATAAGACCGGTAAAACCTCCAACACCGAAAACATCATAGAAGACGCATGCGAACTCCGTTTTTGATGAACTCAAGCTTGTCATCAAGATGACCATAAGCTCTAAGACTCACAAAGAGAACCAAACAAGAACCAAGAAACAAGATGCAAGGATGCAATGGTTTGAGCTCTCTACTAACGATACGATCAAGCTACCAACTTGAGAGCCCCCCTTGATAGTACGGCAAACGATCCTATAACCCGGTCTCCCAACTACCACCATGAGACCGGTAAAATAGAAAACCTATCAAGGGAAAACCTTTGCCTTGCACATGGTCCACTTGAGCTAGATGATGACGATCTTGACTCCCTCAAGTTGGACCACCTTTCTTGATTGCGATGGCTCGATAAAGACTAGATGATTTCTCCCCCATAGTCCACTATGGGTGAGCCACTCTTAGGCTCATCTTCACAAGTCGATTATCACCACAATGGGTGGCAAGCTTCAAGCACTTGATCTCTTAGTGATGCACCACTTAACCTTGCACACCGCATCCTAACCCCACAAAGAACTCTCACGAAGACCATGGGTTAGTACACAAAGCGTAATTGACAATGCTTACCATACCCCATGGGATCACTTGATCCCTCTCGGTACATCTTCTACGCATTGTGAGTTGATCAACTTGATTCACTCTTGACTTAGTCTTGATCAACCTTGAATCTTTCCAACTCTCATCATTTGGATGATGTCTTGAAGGTAAACATGAATGATCACACAATCTTCTTCTTCAAAACATGCTTGCAGTAAGCTCAACACTCACATGACCAATCTTTGGATAATTCCTTAATAGCACCTTGGTCAACTCATAAACTCCTTGAAACCAACACATGGACTTGAAGAAAAGCCTATGGACAAAACCTTCAAATATAACTCAAGGCAACCATTAGTCCATAGAGATTGCCATCAATTACCAAAACCAAACATGGGGGCACCGCATGTTCTTTCAATCTCCCCCATTTTGGTAATTGATGACAATCACTTTCAAGAGAGTTTATACAAGGAGTTATGCATCACCATGCAATGCAACAACCAATGATGCATGAGAATGGGATGCAAATGCTTAGGAACCAAAACCAAAGCAAGGAGAAAACTCTGAAGACTTCTCCACAAAACTCTCTGAAACTCCTCCCCCATTGGCATCGATTGCCAAAATGGGTGAAAAGCTTAGAAGGCCAATATAAAGAGTGTTCCTCCATAAATTGTGTATCTCTCAAAAAGAGAGTGGAATGCAATACACATATCCAATGGTAAATACTTGGAGGAAGACAAACTATATTGAGGCCCAAAGATTGCAAAAGAATGGTATACCACAAAGACATAACAAATAGAGAAACAAGAAATCGAGCAATCAAAAGATACCAATTGAAGCAAGCAATCAATAAACGCAAAAGGAAGTTTTGCGGAGTCCAGGGGCCAGACGCCAGGGTCCCTGGCGTCTGGGTCCAGACGCCGGGAACCCTGGCGTCTGGCCCTGGAGTCTGAGAAGGACTCTTGCCTTTCGGGTGAAATCGACTTTGTGGAGGCTTTTACTCCAAGTTTCGACCCCAAGGCTCAACATATAAATAGAGGGGCAGTGCTAGCACCAAAGACACATCAAGAAACACCAAGCCATGTGCCGGCAACCCCGTCCCCTCTAGTTTATCCTCCGTCATAGTTTCCGTAGTGCTTAGGCGAAGCCCTGCGGAGATTGTTCTTCACCAACACCGTCACCACACCGTCGTGCTGCCGGAACTCATCTACTACTTCGCCCGTCTTGCTGGCTCGAGAAGGCGAGGACGTGATCGAGCTGAACGTGTGCAGAACTCGGAGGTACCGTGCGTTCGGTACTTGGATCGTTCTGATCGTGAAGACGTACGACTACATCAACCACGTTGATAAACGCTTCCGCTTAGCGATCTTCAAGGGTATGAAGATACGCTCCCCCTCTCGTTGCTATGCATCACCATGATCTTGCGTGTGCGTAGGAAATTTTTGAAATTACTACGTTCCCCAACACTTGCAGTCGGATCTTTTTGTTTCTTGTTTTATAACTAGTTTAGTTTATAAAAGAAAACTACAAAAAAATGGATTTGAGTTTTTCTCCTATGCTTCATCTTTTTAATATCTTTCGTGAGTATGATGAAAAGGAAAATTGTGCTCAAGTGCTAGAAGAAGAAGTCATTAAAATGCTTGGTACTAAATCTTTGAATGATGAGCATGATTGCAATGTTGTTAGTATGAACTCTTTGAATATCCATAGTATTTATGATGATTGCACTAGTTATGATGAAAATATCTCTTATAAGCATGTCGATTTTTGTGGAGTAGATTGGGTTTGCAAGTACACACCAAATAGGGAAAATAGATATTGCAAGAGGCATAAGTATTTATAAACTAAAGGGTTGCAAGAAAGGATTAATGTTAGTGCTGAAAATTTAAAATATCTCCACCGTACTTGTGAACTTTGCAATGAGCGTGGTCATTTAAATCTCCGATGCAAATTGTTTCATGATCGAATCGTGTCCAAAAATTGTGATGAATTGATTTCCCTTGCACATCATAATAAACTTAGTTTGCTTTTGGGTTATGAAGAATTGAAATGTGCAACTAAGATTATTCCAGCATTTAACCTTGAGGAATTCCTTGATATTGATCTAGAGGAGATTTATTTATATTGTGCGGTGAATTGCATTGAAAATCCTTATATTGCCAATTACATAAAGAAAAGAAAGCAAATATAAGATGAAGAGAACACTAATGAAAGGGAAGATACTTCCCAATAACCTCCTATTATTTCTTATGATGAATCAGGTAACGAGGAGGAGCTTTCTGTTCAACCAATCTCATCTGTAAGGAGCTCGAAAAAGAGGGATGAACCTACACATAATGTGAATAAGAAAAAGAAAAGAAGGAGCAACAAAGGTAAAAATGTATCCCTCCCAATGATGTTGCTCCTACTACTCATTGTGCTGATGATAATTGCTATACTATTGGTGCTATCCATACTATTAATGATGAGAGTGATTATGCTTATGATATGAAAAGTCCCAAGCTTGGGGAAGCTATGTTTGATGAGGATGAAATTTTTGAGAATATATTTGCTGAAATTAATGTTTGTCCCAAGCTTGGGGATGCTATGCTTAATGAAGATGATATTTTTAGTCCCCCAAGTTTTGATGCGCAAATTTATTATGATGAAAGCATGCCTCCTATTTATGATGATTATATTGATGAAAGTGGATTTGGAGAGGTCGTGACTTTATTTAGTGATGAATCCACTATTTCGGAAGAGGTTCCAATTGATTATGAGAACAAGGTTGCTATCTATGATGATTATTGTGATGACTTGTATGCTATTAAGAATAATGATAACCATGAAACTTGTCATCATGATTTTAGTTTTCAATTGGATTATGCTTCACATGATAGTTATTTTGTTGAGTTTGCTCCCACGACTATTCCGAATGAGAAGAATTTTGCTTATGTGGAGAGTAGTAAATTTTCTATGCTTGTAGATCATGAAAAGAATGCTTTAGGTGCTGGTTATATTGTTGAATTCATTCATGATGCTACTGAAAATTATTATGAGGGAGGAACATATGCTTGTAGGAATTGCAATAATATCAAGTTTCCTCTCTATGTGCTTAAAATCTTGAAGCTATGCATGTGTTACCTTCCTATGCTAGTTGATTATTGTTCCCATGAGTTGTTGGCTCAAAAAATCCCTATGCATAGGAAGTGTGTTAGACTTAAATGTGCTAGTCATATGCTTCATGATGCTCCCGTTGTGTTTCAATTCTTATCTTGTATGTGAGCATCATTGTCATCATCATGCCTAGCTAGAAAGGCATTAAAGAAAAGCGCTTGTTGGAAGACAACCCAATATTTACCCTTACTGTTTTTGTGTGTCCACACGATTATGCTACTGTAGTAATCATGTTTTATAGCTTTTGTTTCAATAAAGTGCCAAGTAAGACCTTTAGGATAGCTTACGGTGATAGTTGTGTTGATCATGCTGAAAATCAGAAACTTTTGCACCCAGTAAATTAGTTTTGATAATTCATAGAAACGTTATTATGATCTGATTCGTTTTGCTATGTATTTGTACACATATTTCGTAGGACTTCCTAATTTGGTAGGATTTTTGGAGTTCCAGAAGTATACGTTTGACACAGATTACTACAGACTGTTCTGTTTTTGACAGATTCTGTTTTCTACGTGTTGTTTGCTTATTTTGATGAATCTATGAGTAGTATCGGAGGGTATGAACCATAGAGAAGTTGGAATACAGTAGATATTACACCAATATGAATTTATAATGAGTTCATTACAGTACCTAAGTGGTGATTTATTTTCTTATACTAACGGAGCTTACGAGTTTTCTGTTGAGTTTTGTGTTGTGAAGTTTTCAAGTTTTGGGTAAAGATTCGATGGACCATGGAATAAGGAGTGGCAAGAGCCTAAGCTTGGGGATGCCCAAGGCACCCCAAGGTAATATTCAAGGACAACCAAGAGCCTAAGCTTGGGGATGCCCCGGAAGGCATCCCCTCTTTCGTCTTCGTTTATCGGTAACTTTACTTGGAGCTATATTTTTATTCACCACATGATATGTGTTTTGCTTGGAGCGTCATTTTATTTTGTTATTATTTGCTTGATGTTTTTTAGAATAATGTTTTGCACCTTTAGTTTCAATATAAATGTCAAGGATAGCCTTTACCATGCTTATTTTGCTAGTATACATGTTGCTGTTTGAAAACAGAAAGTTTACCGCTGTTGCAAAAATTCCCTAGAAAAGTCAGAGAATGATATAATGTTATGATATAATGTTGAAACTTTTTGCATAATGATATCTGATAAATCTTCTACAGCATAGTATTTTTCTCATAATTTTTGGAGTTAGGGAAGTATTGATACTCTTGCATTCTTTACAAACTATACTGTTTTGGCAGACTGCTGTTATGTTTGCATTGTTTGCATATGTTTGCTTGTTTAATGATTCTATTTGAGGATAGGAGTATTAAATATGCAGAGGCATTTAGTATGAAATGTTGAATGATAATTTTAGTGATTTGTTACAGTAGAAAATGATAAAGGTTTTGCATTGGTTTATACTAACCTATCTCACGAGTTCTTGTTGAGTTTGGTGTGGATGAAGCTTTTTGATAAAAAAAGAAGAAACCATGGTATGAGAGGGATTAAGGAGACACAAAAGTTCAAGCTTGGGTTTGCCCAAGGCACCCCAAGATAATATTCCAAGAAGTCTCAAGCATCTAAGCTTGGGGATGCCCCGGTAGGCATCCCGCCTTTCTTCTTCAACAACTATCGGTTAGTATCGGTTGAGCCTAAGTTTTGCTTCTCCACATGAGTTGTGCTATCCTTGCAATGTCATTTTATCTTGCTTTGCTTGCTGTTTGAATAAAATACCAAGATCTGAAATTCTTTAATGAGAGAGAGTCTTCACATAGTTACATAATTATTTAACTACTCATTGATCTTCACTTTTATCTTTTTGAAGTAGTTTGTCATTTACTTGTGTGCTTCACTTATATCCTATGAGTAAATGGTTGAATGAGTTGAATATCATAAATATTAAATTATATATGTTTCATTTGCTTATCCCATGAGGAGTAATGACTTCACATCTAAGAAGTAGAGATTGTAAACTTATTGAAGGTTAGCAAGCATTGTATTGGTTATTTGAACAATTCATGGAAGAATATTGAAGGAAGAGAGATTTCACATATAAATATACTATCTTAGACATCTTTTATAATTGTGAGCACTCATTAAGTATGAAATGCTAAAGAGTTGATGTTGGATAAGGAAGACAACATAATGGGTTATGTTTTTCTCACATGTCAGTTAAAGTATATTGTCATGGATCATTCAAACATCTTGAGCTTGCCTTTCCCCCTCATGCTAGCCAAAATTCCTTGCACCAAGTAGAGATACTACTTGTGCTTCCAAATATCCTTAAACTAGTTTTGCCATGAGAGTCCACCATACCTACCTATGGATTGAGTAAGATCCTTCAAGTAAGTTGTCATCGGTGCATGGAATAAAAATTGCTCTCTAAATATGTATGATCTATTAGTGTGAAGAAAATAAGCTTTATACGATCTTGTTATAGAAGCAATAAAAGCGACGGACTGCATAATAAAGGTCCATAGACAAGTGGCAATATAAAGTGACATTCTTTTGCATTAAGATTTTGTGCATCCAACCATAAAAGCGCATGACAACCTCTGCTTCCCTCTGCGAAGGGCCTATCTTTTACTTTATGCAAGAGTCAAGGTGATCTTCACCTTTCCCTTTTTCAATTTATCCTTTGGTAAGCACTTCGTGTTGGAAAGATCCTGATATATATATCCAATTGGATGTAAGTTAGCATGAACTATTATTGTTGACATTACCCAAAGGTGAATACGTTGGGAGGCGAAATTATAAGCCCCTATCTTTCTCAGTGTCCGATTAAAACTCCATAACCATAAGTATTGCGTGAGTGTTAGCAATTGTATAAGACTATATGATAGTTGAGTATGTGGAGTTTGCTAAATCAAAGCTCTGACATAGACCCTTCCTGAAAATAAGATGAATTGTAATTGTTTGATGACTGAGAATGAAGTTTGCTAGTTTTCAAGAAAGTTTATGGTCTATGCTTTAACATGTGAATTGCTTGTTACTGGTTCGTGAGAAGTTTTATGAGATGAACTACTGTTATGACATATAATCATGCTAGAAAAGGTGATTGAAATTATCATTGATCAAACTTGTGCACCTTATAGCATTCACACTTCATAAATTCTTTCTTTTATCATTTACCTACTTGAGGACGAGCAGGAATTAAGCTTGGGGATGCTGATACGTCTCCAATGTATCTATAATTTATGAAGCATTCATGCTATTTTATTAGCTGTTTTGAATGTTTGTGGGATTTATTATACACTTTTATATTATTTTTGGGACTAACCTATTAACCGGAGGCCCAGCCCATATTGCTATTTTCTTGCCTATTTCAGTGTTTCAAAGAAAAGGAATATCAAACGGAGTCCAAACAGAATGAAACCTTCGGAAAAGTTATTTTTGGAACAGAAGCAATCCCGGGAACTTGGAGTGCAAGCCAGGGAAGCGTCAAGGAGGCCATGAGATAGGGGGGCGCACCCACCCCCCCTGGGCGCGCCCTCCGCCCTCGTGGGCCCCTCGAGGCTCCCCCGACCAACTTCTTTCGCCTATATATTCCCATATACACTAAAAACATCGAAGCACACAATAGATCGGGAGTTCCGCCACCGCAAGCCTCTATAGCCACCAAAAACCTCTCGGGAGCCCGTTCTGGCACCCCGCCGGAGGGGGGGATCCCTCACTGGTGGCCATCTTCATAATCCCGAAACTCTCCATGACGAGGAGGCAGTAGTTCACCCTCGGGGCTGAGGGTATGTACCATTAGCTATGTGTTTGATCTCTCTCTCTCTCTCTCTCTCTCTCTCTCTCTCTCTCTCTCTTATTCTCTCTATGGCACGATCTTGATGTATCGCGAGCTTTGCTATTATAGTTGGATCTTATGATGTTTCTCCCCCTCTACTCTCTTGTAATGGATTGAGTTTTCCCTTTGAAGTTATCTTATCAGATTGAGTCTTTAATGATTTGAGAACACTTGATGTATGTCTTGTCGTGCTTATTTGTGGTGACAATGGGATATCATGTGATCCACTTGATGTATGTTTTGGTGATCAACTTGCGGGTTCCGCCCATGAACCTATGCATAGGGGTTGGCACACGTTTTCGTCTTGACTCTCCGGTAGAAACTTTGGGGCACTCTTTGTAGTACTTTGTGTTGGTTGAATAGATGAATCTGAGATTGTGTGATGCATATGGTATAATCATGCCCACGAATACTTGAGGTGACATTGGAGTACCTAGGTGACATTAGGGTTTTGGTTGATTTCTGTCTTAAGGTGTTATTCTAGTATGAACTCTATGATAGATTGAATGGAAAGAATAGCTTCATGTTATTTTACTACGGACTCTTGAATAGATAGAAGAAAAAGGATAACTTTGAGGTGGTTTCGTACCCTACCATAATCTCTTCGTTTGTTCTCCGCTATTAGTGGCTTTGGAGTGACTCTTTGTTGCATGTCGAGGGATAGTTATATGATCCAATTATTTTATTATTGTTGAGAGAACTTGCACTAGTGAAAGCATGAACCCTATGCCTTGTTTCCTACCATTGCAATACCGTTTACGCTCACTTTTATCATTAGTTACCTTGCTGTTTTTATATTATGAGTTTACAAATACCTATTTCTACCATCCATATTGCACTTGTATCACCATCTCTTCGTCGTACTAGTGCACCTATATAATTTACCATTGTATTGGGTGTGTTGGGGACACAAGAGACTCTTTGTTATTTGGTTGCAGGGTTGTTTGAGAGAGACCATCTTCATCCTACGCCTCCCACGGATTGACAAACCTTAGGTCATCCACTTGAGGGAAATTTGCTACTGTCCTACAAACCTCTGCACTTGGAGGCCCAACAACGTCTACAAGAAGAAGGTTGTGTAGTAGACATCACGACATATTAAGACCATGTATTTCTTCAATAGGAGGTAAATTCTTAACATCTTCAGCTTTAATTTCAGGACTGAGAAATAGAACACCCCTCTTCTTCGGAGTTGGTTTAGGAATAGGCTTAGCAGTTGGCTCAATTGGCTCAGGAATTGCCTCAGGAATTGGCTCAGAAAGAGTCCAATTATTTTCATTAGTCAACATATTATTCAATAGTAATCCATCTTGGTCGACTGTTCTTTCCCTGAAAACACAACCAGCACAACTATCCAAGTAGTCCTTGGAAGCATCAGTTAGTCCATTATAAAAGATATCAAGTATTTCATTTTTCTTAAGAGGATGATCAAGCAAAGCATTAAGTAATCGGAGAAGCCTACCCCAAGCTTGTGGGAGACTCTCTTCTTCGATTTGCACAAAATTATATATTTCCCGCAAGGTAGCTTGTTTCTTATGAGCAGGGAAATATTTAGCAGAGAAGTAATAAATCATATCCTGGGGACTACGCACACAACCATGATCAAGAGAATTAAACCAAGTTTTAGCATCACCCTTTAATGAGAATGGAAATGTCGTAAGGATATAATAATAACGAGACTTCTCATCATTAGTAAACAGGGTGGCTATATCATTCAACTTGGTAAGATGTGTCACAACAGTTTCAGATTCATAGCCATAAAAAGGATCAGATTCAACCAAAGTAATAATCTCAGGATCCACAGAGAATTCATAATCCTTATCAGTAACACAGATAAGTGAAGTAGCAAAAGTGGGGTCAGGTTTCATTCTAGCATTAAGAGATTGCTTCTTCCATTTAGCTAATAACTTCTTAAGATCATATCTATCATTGCAAGCAAAGATAGCTCTAGCAGCTTCTTCATCCATAACATAACCCTCAGGAACAACATGCAATTAATAATTAGGGGGAGAACCTTCATCATCAGTATCATCAATAATTTCATCCTCTCTAACTCTAGCAAGTTGTTCATCAAGAAATTCACCTAATGGCACATTAGTATCAAGCACAGAAGTAGTTTCACCATAAGTATCATGCATAACAGAAGTGGCATCATCAATAACATGCGACATATCAGAATTCATAGCAGTAGAAGGTTTAGGTGTCGCAAGCTTACTCAAAACAGGAGGAGAATCTAGTGCAGAGCTAGATGGTAGTTCCTTACCTCCCCTCGTAGTTGAGGGAAAAATCTTAGTTCTTGCGTCTTTCAAGTTCTTCATAGTGATCAACAGATATAAATCCCAAGTGACTCAAAGAATAGATCTATGCTCCCCGGCAACGGCGCCAGAAATTAGTCTTGATAACCCACAAGTATAGGGGATCACAATAGCTTTCGAGGGTAGAGTATTCAACCCCAATTTATTGATTCGACACAAGGGGAGCCAAAGAATATTCTCAAGTATTAGCAGTTGAGTTGTCAATTCAACCACACCTGGATAACTTAGTATCTGTAGCAAAGTATTTAGTAGCAAAGTAGTATGATAGTAATGGTAAAGTGGCAAAAGTAAAGATAGCAGTTTTGTAGTGATTGTAACAGTAGCAACGGGAAAGTAAATAAGCAAAGCACAATATGTGAAAAGCTCGTAGGCATTGGATCAGTGATGGATAATTATGTCGGATGCGATTCCTCATGTAATAGCTATAACATAGGGTGACATAGAACTAGCTCCAGTTCATCAATGTAATGTAGGCATGTATTCCGGATATAGTCATACATGCTTATGGAAAAGAACTTGCATGGCATCTTTTGTCCTACCCACTCGTGTCACCGGGGTCCTAGTGGAAACTAAGGGATATTAAGGCCTCCTTTTAATAGAATACCAGACCAAAGCATTAACACATAGTGAATACATGAACTCCTCAAACTACGGTCATCACCGAGAAGTATCCCGATTATTGTCACTTCGGGGTTGTCGGATCGTAACACATAACATGTGACTATAGACTTGCAAGATAGGATCAAGAACTCACATATATTCATGAAAACATAATAGGTTCAGATCTGAAATCATGGCACTCAGGCCCTAGTGACAAGCATTAAGCATAGCAAAGTCATAGCAACATCAGTCCCAGAACATAGTGGATACTAGGGATCAAACCCTAACAAAACTAACTTGATTACATGGTAAATCTCATCCAACCCATCACCGTCCAGCAAGCCTACAATGGAATTACTCACGCACGGCGGTGAGCATCATGAAATTGGTGATGGAGGATGGTTGATGATGACGACGGCGACGATTTCCCCTCTCCGGAGCCCCGAACGGACTCCAGATCAGCCCTCCCGAGAGAGATTAGGGCTTGGCGGCGGCTCCGTATCATAAAATTCGATGAAACTTTCTCTCTGATTTTTTTCTCCGCGAAACAGAATATATAGAGTTGAAGCTAAGGTCGGTGGAGCATCAGGGGGCCCACGAGACAGGGGGGCGCCCAGGGGGAGGGGGCGCGCCCCCACCCTCGTGGACAGGGTGTGGGCCCCCTAGCCTTGATTCTTTCACCAGTATTTTTTATATTTTCCAAAAGTTATCTTCGCGGATTTTCAGGTCATTCCGAGAACTTTTGTTTTCTGCACAATAAACAACACCATGGCAGTTCTGCTGAAAACAGCGTCAGTCCGGGTTAGTTTCATTCAAATCATGCAAATTAGAGTCCAAAACAAGGGCAAAAGTGTTTGGAAAAGTAGATACGTTGGAGACTTATCAACTATCTTGGACATCTTTTATGATTCTGAGCACTCATTAAAGTATGACATGCTAAAGAGTTGATGTTGGACAAGGAGGACAACGTAATGGTTTATGTTTTCTCCCATCTCAGTTAAAGTATATTGTCATGGATCATTCAATCATGTTGATCTTTCCTTTCCCCCTCATGCTAGCTAAATTCCTTGCACCAAGTAGAGATACTACTTGTGCTTCCAAATATCCTTAAACCCAGTTTTGCCATGAGAGTCCACCGTACCTACCTATGGATTGAGTAAGATCCTTCAAGTAAGTTGTCATGTTGCAAGCAATAAAAAATGCTCTCTAAATATGTATGACTTATTAGTGCGGAAAAAAAAAGCTTTATACGATCGTGTGATATGGAAGTAATAAAAGCGACGAACTGCATAATAAAGGTTCATATCACAAGTGGCAATATAAAGTGACATTCTTTTGCATTAAGATTTCGTGCATCCAACCCTAAAAGCACATGACAACCTCTGCTTCCCTCTGCGAAGGGCCTATCTTTTACATTATGTCTTTTACTTTATGCAAGAGTCAAGGTGATCTTCACCTTTCCCTTTTTATTTTATCCTTCGGCAAGCACCTCTTGTTGGAAAGATCCCGATATATATATCCAATTGGATGTAAGTTAGCATGGACTATTATTGTTGACATTACCCTTGAGGTAAAAGGTTGGGAGGCAACACAATAAACCCCTATCTTTCTCTGTGTCCGATTAAAACTCCATAACCATAAGTATTGCGTGAGTGTTAGCAATTGTGGCAGACTAAATGATAGTTGAGTATGTGGACTTGCTGAAAAGCTCTATTATTGACTCTTTCCGATGTTATGATAAATTGCAATTGCTTCAATGACTGAGATTATAGTTTGTTAGTTCTCAATGAAGTTTCTGAATCATACTTGACATTGTGAATAGATTGTTACTTGAGCATAAGAAATCATTTGACAATATATATATATATATATATATATATATATATATATATATATATATATATATATATATATATAAGAATGATCATGATGCCCTCGTGTCCGTATTTTATTTTTATCGATACCTCTATCTCTAAACATGTGGACATATTTTTTGATTTCGGCTTCCACTTGAGGACAAGCGAGGTCTAAGCTTGGGGGAGTTGATACGTCCATTTTGCATCATGCTTTTATATCGATATTTATTGCATTATGGGCTGTTATTACACGTTATGTCACAATACTTATGGCTATTCTCTCTTATTTTACAAGGTTTAACATGAAGAGGGAGAATGCCGGCAGCTGGGATTCTGGGCTAGAAAAGGAGCAAATATTGGAAACTATTTTGCACAGCTCCAAAAGTCCTGAAACTCCACGAAAGTCATTTTTGGAATCAATGATAATTATTGAGCGGAAGAAGTACCAGAGGGGGCCCACACCCTGGCATCGAGGGTGGGGGGCGCGCCCCTGCCTTGTGGGCCCCTTGGTGGCCCTCCGATGCCCATCTTCTGCTATATGAAATCTTTTACCCTGGAAAAAAAATCAGAAGCAAGCTTACGGGATGAAACTCCGCCGCCACAAGGCGGAACCTTGGCAGAACCAATCTAGGGCTCTGGCGGAGCTTTTCTGCCGGGGAAACTTCCCTCCGGGAGGGGGAAATCATCACCATCGTCATCACCAACGATCCTCTCATCGAGAGCGGGTCAATCTCCATCAACATCTTCATCAGCACCATTTCCTCTCAAACCCTAGTTCATCTCTTGTATCCAATCTTTGTACCAAAACCTTAGATTGGTACCTGTGGGTTGCTAGTAGTGTTGATTACTCCTTGTAGTTGATGCTAGTTGGTTTATTCGGTGGAAGATCATATGTTCAGATCCTTAATGCATATTAATACCCCTATGATTATGAACATGAATATGCTTTGTGAGTAGTTACATCTGTTCCTGAGGATATGGGTGAAGTCTTGCTATTAGTAGTCATGTGAATTTGGTATTCGTTCGATATTTTGATGAGATGTAAGTTGTCTCTCCTCTAGTGGTGTTATGTGAACGTCGACTACACGACACTTCACCATTATTTGGGCCTAGAGGAAGGCATTGGGAAGTAATAAGTAGATGATGGGTTGCTAGAGTGACAGAAGCTTAAACCCTAGTTTATAAGTTGCTTCGTAAGGGGCTGATTTGGATCCATATGTTTCATGCTATGGTGAGATTTACCTTAATACTTATTTTGTAGTTGCGGATGCTTGCAATAGGGGTTAATCATAAATGGGATGCTTGTCCAAGAAAGGGCAGCACCCAAGCACCAGTCCACCCACATATCAAATTATCAAAGTAACGAACGCGAATCATATGAGCGTGATGAAAACTAGCTTGACGATAATTCCCATGTGTCCTCAGGAGCGCTTTTCTCATTATAAGAACTTGTCCAGGCTTGTCCTTTGCTACAAAAAGGATTGGGCCACCTTGCTACACTTTATTTACTTTCATTACTTGTTACCCGTTACAAATTACCTTATCACAAAACTATCTGTTACCGATAATTTCAGTGCTTGCAGAGAATACCTTACTGAAAACCGCTTGTCATTTCCTTCTGCTCCTTGTTGGGTTCGACACTCTTACTTATCGAAAGGACTACGATAGATCCCTACACTTGTGGGTCATCAGTCTCACACGCAAATAACACAAATCAAAGCAACGAAGGTTCAACGAAATGAAAGCAAGGAGATAAATACTCACAAATCCTACACTCTCCCCCCTTTGTCATCGATACACCAAAAAGGCAGAGAGGACACCTAAGACACAGGTGGTAGCTCCCACTGAAGTGATCACCCAACAATCTCCTCCTCTAAAGCAGCAGGAATGGACTCCTCATCTGACTCAGCCCACTGATAGCCTTGCTTTGTCATCCAAGCAGCCTCAGGAGTGATGTTCTTCTCCGACCCGCTCGAGACGTGCTCGCCAAGCTTCCTCAAAATCCGCTTGTCGTGCTGGCGACTCTCCTTCTGAGCAACGTGAGTCTGGTACTTCCCCTTGGCCTGCATGTAGAACAAGCCTTCACCTTGGCCTTGAGCTTCTTAGACCAAGATGGCTCAGTAGAGGGAGGTGCATACCCCTCAGAACTGTCATCCGCCTCCTCCTCAATCTCATCATCATCAGCATCCATGCGGGCAGCTTCTGCCTCAGCCCGGGTAGTGGTCTTAGCCCACTTGTTCTTCTGGCGCATCCTAATGGGCTCATGGTGAACCCAGTTGGGAGCATGAAACTCTTCACCCAGAAAGAGCTTCTCTGAAGTCCTCGAAATCAAGAGGTGCAAATAAGGTCCATAGATGGGAACCTTACGATGGAACACAACAGACTGAAGCTCACACCACATGATGTGAGAGACATCAAATGGTCCAGGTTGTTGAAGACGCGCTTCCTCACAAGTAAGCATCATGTCCGCAAGACAGGAATGCACCTTGTCCTTGTCACCCATGCGAGGAAAAAGAGAGTTGCGGAAGATAGAGTGCATGATGTCGAGAAATGGGTTTAGCACATAAGACTTCTTGCCATTGGGTAAAGTCTTCTCAACAAGGTAGGGTTCAAGCTTGTTCTTGGAAGCAGACTCTGGGTTGGCATGCGGGCAGATACCAACGGGCACATCAAGCCCCTCATCACGAACGTGCAACAGATCCATGAGCTCCTTCCACTCAGCAGTCATCCTCTTTCCATTTGTCATCCAGGTCATGCTCCGCTTCTCATCCGTGTGGAAGTGGACAAAAGCAACAAACTGAACCACAATCTCCAGGTCAAAGTCAAGGTGGAAAGTGATGATCTCCACAATACCAAACTGCTCCACCAAATCCAGAGGCTCACCAAAATATGCTTGGCTCTTCCTCAGATGGTCCATGCCAATCCTCTGAATGGGTACGTAGATGTTCTGCTTCGCCTTGATCACATCTAGGAAGATGAGATTTTGTTGCTTGATCCAAAACAAGTCATTGCCCCTTATGAGTTCCCTAGGCTTGATGTAGGGGCTGAGCTTCCTTCGAATCCGAAACTCTGCTTGAGGCATTTCTTCCAAGCTGACAACTGGCTCCTTGCTACCTCTTGAGCATGCGTTGGTTTTCCCTTGAAGAGGAAAGGGTGATGCAACAAAGTAGCATAAGTATTTCCCTCAGTTTTGAGAACCAAGGTATCAATCCAGTAGGAGACAACACACAAGTCACCTAGTAACTGTACAAATAGTCAAGAACCCTGCAACCAACACAATAAAGGGGTTGTCAATCCCTTCATAGTCACTTGCAAAAGTGAGATCTAATAAAGATAGCAAAGTAAATATTTTTTGGTATTTTTGTTGTATAGATTGGAAAGTAAAGATTGCAAAATAGTAAACAAGATGCGAAAAGAGATGTAATATAATAGGGAAGAGACCCGGGGGCCATAGGTTTCACTAGTGGCTTCTCTCGAGATAGCATGTATTACGGTGGGTGAACAAATTACTGCCGAGCAATTGATAGAAAAACGCATAATTATGAAGACATCTAAGGCAATGATCATGAACATAGGCATCACGTCCGTGTCAAGTAGACCGAAACGATTCTGCATCTACTACTATTACTCCACACATCGACCGCTATCTAGCATGCATCTAGAGTATTAAGTTCCTAAGAACAGAGTAACACATTAAGCAAGATGACATGATGTAGATGGATAAACTCAAGCAATATGGTATAAACCCCATCTTTTTATCCTATATGGAAACAATACAATATGTGCCTTGCTGCCCCTACTGTCACTGGGAAAGGACACCGCAAGATTGAACCCAAAGCTAAACACTTCTCCCATTACAAGAAAGATCAATCTAGTAGGCCAAACTAAACCGATAATTCGAAGAGACTTGCAAAGATATCAAATCATGGATATAAGAATTCAGAGAAGAACCAAATAATATTCATAGATAATCTTGTTCATAAATCCACAATTCATCGGATCTCGGCAAACACACCGCAAAAGAGTATTACATCAAATAGATCTCCAAGAACATCGAGGAGAACTTTGTATTGAGAATCGAAGAGAGAGAAGAAGCCATCTAGCTAATAACTATGGTCGGGAAGGTCTGTGGTAAACTACTCACGCTTCATTAGAGAGGCTATGATGTTGATGTAGAAGCCCTCCATGATCGATTCCCCCTCCGGCAGATCACCGAAAAAGGCCCCAAGATGGGATCTCACAGGTACAGAAGGTTGCAGCGGTGGAAAAGTGGTTTCGTGGCTCCCCCTAGTGTTTCTAGGGTATAAGAGTATATATAGGCGAAAGAAGTACGTCGGTGGAGCTATGAGGGGCCCACGAGGGTGGGGGGTGCGCCTACCCCCCTAGGCACGCGCTCCTGCCTCGTGGCCTCCTCGTGGCATTCCAGACTTCTACTCCAAGTCTTCTGGTTTGCTTTCGGTCCAAGAAAGATCATCACGAAGGTTTCATTACGTTTGGACTCCATTTGGTATTCCTTTTCTGCAGAACTCTAAAATAGGCAAAAAAATAGAAACTGGCACTAGGCCTCCGATTAATAGGTTAGTCCCAAAAATAATATAAAAGGCATATTAAAGCCCATTAAACATCCAAAACAAATAATATAATAGCATGGAACAATAAAAAATTATAGATACGTTGGAGACATATCACTCCTTGATCTTGGTAGTTGTGGTCTTGACGCTGCGTTGTGGGGCATTGGACCCCTCAGGAGCTTCTTGGTTGCGAAGGCCCTTTGAGCTCGTATCACGGCTGGGATTCGAGCACCTAGCACCAGAATCGGAGCCACCGCCTATGAGACACAACACAAACACACGAGAAGAGCGAGAAGGATTATTGCAAAGATCAAGGCCAAGAACAAAACAAAATAGAAGCGAGATTGGGTGTGACAAAACAAAGCAATTTTAAGTCAAACGGTAGTATTGTAATAGGACGCGGAAGTAAACTTTTACATCTGCTCTAACCGCGGTAGTACTGCACCGGGTCGACGCGGTAGTACCGCGCTTAGAGTGGAAGTAAATTTTTACGTCCACGCGCCTGGTGGTAGTACCGCTCCAGGCGGAGCGGTAGTATCGCACAAGGCGGATCTCGCATGAATGGATTTGAGAACATCCATAAAGTTAAATTGGTACTACTGTTGATCAAAGCTACGTTGTTGCATGACACCAAGTAGCATATCTACTGCACCAGCACTCTCCAACAATCTCCTCTTGCAGAGATTTAGCCAAAAATCACAAGACCTACTCATACATCCCCCAAAACCTAGAAGCAAAAAACAAGAGGCAAAGAGAGAAGGTCTAGGGGAGATACCGAGGTCCATGTCAAGAGGGCGAGGTGGGGAACGATCCCACCGGTTGGAATGAGAGGAGAGTGGCCGGAGAAGAAGACCCGGCGAGGTCCTCCGGTGCCGTTCGTGGGCAGGAGAGAGAGACGATGTGGGGGGGGGGGAAGAGATGAATCGGTATGGGGGAGTTGGAACTCCCCTGCCTGTGCTTAACCCCCACGGCTCTCGACAGTGCGGTATACCGCAGATCATCGCGGTAGTACCGCCCGGGCGGTAGTACCGCACACTGGGCGGTAGTACTGCTCTATCAGCGGCAGTAAAAAATTGACTACCGCGATGGAAGTGGTAGTACCGTGCCATGGTCACAGCTGTGGAAGCACATGAGCCACCCACCTCCAGCGGTAGTACCGTGGTGTGCCACGGTAGTACGGCATACCCAAGAAAGTGCAAGTTTTGTCAAAAAAGAAATAAAGGGCATTTGCAATACAAATTTCAAGCAACCAGACACACAAAAGAGAACACAAAAGAAGCAACTTAAACACGAACAAGGTCCAAAGGATAAACACGGAGAGAGAGAGAGAGGACTAAACATAGAACCAACACCTCTCATGAAGAGAGGGTGGTGGCTGAAGTCACCTATGTTTGAGTCAATTGGTATGGCACCGCGAAGAATTATCCTTGGGCCCATGACCAAAACTCGTCTTTGAAGCACAAGTATCATCAACAATGGCAAATGTGAAAGAGTTGATCAATTTATGCATAATGGAGAGAGGGAGAGTTCATTGAGAGAACAACACTCCCCCTATGTCCACACTGGTATGCGTCGGTGCTATACAAATGGTTTTTAACCCCTTTCCCTGACGACATTTGGAACTGTCGCCAAGTGAGTGTGGGCGATAGGGGGGGTCCTTCCCACACGACCTAGAAACCTTCGGGGATAGGCCCTCCTGGCACACAAGCTGGCTCGTGTGCGATCGGGCAAGGCATCAAAACCCAATTGTTTCCGTTCGTATGTACATCTCACACAGTGAATCCCGGAAAAACATTTCCGTTCATATGTATATCACACACAGTCAATCCAAGGAGTACATTTCCATTCTTATGTACATCCCACACAGTGAATCCAGGGAAAACGTTTCCGTTCATATGTACTTCCCACACAGTCAATCCAGGGAAAACGTTTCCGTTCGTATGTACATCCCACACAGTCAATCCAGGGAAAACGTTTCCGTTCGTATGTACATCCCAAACGATTAGGCCGCTATAGTCGTGTGAAAAAGGTAGACATCAACATTTAATCTGTCGATATGTTTGTGATAGGTACGTTATCGCACACGGTTCAAGATTGTAAAATATGTAAGGTGCGTCTACTAACGACAACGTGTACATTTTCATACTTGTGTGCGATTGGTATTCCTATCACACACGCACACCGGTTTGAAAGGTTTGTCGTATTACCATGAATCGCACACGCATATGAGACGAAACCGTGTGTGTTTCCGAAGGGCATCACAAACATTTCACATCAAAGAACCGCCTGTTTTCTTTTTTCATCGCACACGCTGTTTTCTTTCTAATTGTGTGCACATTATTTTATTCGCTCTTGTACATTTTTTTGGCTGTAATTTATTATTTGAATTGGAAATTTTGAAATATGAAATGTGCAGTTCAAATTCTCAGCACAATGGTTCAGCAACGAATCCATAAATAAAATTGTCAGTACATATGTTCAGTAATTACATGATTAGACAACAATTAACTATGATGAACCACAATATTTACATGCGGTAAAGGTGAAGAGACAAGTGTAAATCATTTTGACTGCCGATGTTGTTGAAGAAGCGGAATGCCCATAATGTGCCTTCCTGCATGCCATAGGCACGAACAACTTTTGTTCAACCCCTTGTGACGATCGCCCGCTCATCCTTCACCGCCTTCAGGAAGACTTCTAGAGCATTATCATGGTAGCATGAATTATATACTTTAACCTTAGTTGCCTCCACTCCGGTCATGTAGTTTGCAAGGTAATCATCAGTAAATAGCTTCGAAAACCACTAAAAAGAGAAAAATATCATATCATGAGGTCTAATGGAGTAACTTGTTGTGGGCAGGGGGAAAAGGAAACAGATTACTTACGATCCTAAAGTTCACTGATGTCTCGGACAAAGTGTAAATAAAGAGCTTAATTCCCATCACCCGTTTGTTTCGCCTAACAATCTTTCTTAGTTTCCTCACTTGACGCTTGTTCATGAATATCTCATTGCCCCATACACAAAAGGGATCGAAGCATGGATCAGTACCGCTCATATACGTACCTACAAGCAACCAGTAAATGTTAGAAGCTAAATGAGATTGCACAAATGATGTAAAATACAACTACCTACATTCCTAAGTACAAGTATTTTTTAGAGATTTCAATATGAACTACATACAAATGTATACAGAATTATAGATATAGTTTAGATTAGAATCTATATTCACTCATTTTTCTCCTTATGTACTCTATATTGGAATCTCTTAAAATACTTAAATTTAGGAATAGATGGTGTATAAGACATGGTATGTAGTTAACCTCGACGGCAAACAACAGCATGCCCCATTGTAGCCCTGTGTAAGTACATGGAAAGCCAATGTTAACTATAACAGGGTTAACATCCACCAAAAATAGCAAATGATAATAAAGCAACAACATCTGTAGTGATATCTTCATTGTGAAAGAGTAGCACGGTAGCAAAGGGACGGATTAAAAAAATGAATACAACTGTTAATTACAACAGGCTTAACGGCATCCTAATTCATGTTTTGTAAGTTTGTAGCCATTGAAATACAACTGTTTAAAAATGGATACAACTGTTAATTGCAATAGGCTTAATGGCCATTGAAACCGGTACTGATAAAAATGCAATTGGCAGAGTTAAACATCGCAAGGCAGGTGCTGCCAGAGAAGATAATGGCCCAGTTGTCTATAAATGGTAGGGAAAACAGCTAAAACATGTTAGGCATGTTTACTACAAGATGCTTAAGACATCGACCATACAAAACATAGCCATTAATTGTAACTGGTATTGGTAAGATTGAACTGGTGAGTTCATACTTGGTAATTCCTGAGAGGTAGTTGCTGGGGCACTTCATCTTGGCCAGAGCCCGCCCAAAGTCAACGGCGGCGGAGGCGAGCTCTTCCTCCAGGTCGAAGCGTGGATCAATGCCCCCGACATGTGTACCTACAAGAAGCAAGTAAATATTAGAAGCCAAACTGCAATTGCAGAAATGATGTAAAATACTGTAAGACATGGGATGCAGCTAACCTCGATGGCAAACAACATCATCGCCCATTATGGCCCTGCGTAAGTACATGGATAAGCATGTTAAGTACAACAGGGTTAGCATCCACCAAAAATAGCAAATGGGCAACATCTCTAGCATATCTTCATTGCAGAGAGTAGCATGGTAGCAAAGTTTGTTGCTGGTATTGGTGAAATTGAACTGAATAGTTAATACTTGAACATCACACAGTGTGCAGTACTAAAATAAACAAGACAAGAACATGATTAATACATCAACCGTACAAAACATAGCCATTGCAAGTGGTATTGGTAATATTTAGCTGGTCAGATCATACCTGTTAAGTCCTGGGGGGTAGTCACTGAGGCACTTCTTCTGGGCCAGAGCCTGCACCATGTCGTCAGCGGCGGAGGCGAGGAGTTCCTCTAGGTCAACACGCACAACGGCCATCACGCCATGGACCACCATCAGCTCCTCGACCTCCACGTGATATGTGGTTGGGCTTGCACCGTGATGCTCTGGAGGTAGGCACTGTGGGGATTTGGAGGCATGAGGATGTTTCGCAGGCGCCATTTAAGCAATCAGGACGGGGTCGTGATAGAGACCAGTGGGTTACCTGACTGGATCCTAGCAGAACGTAGATGTGGTTGAAGTTGTGGTTGCGATGGAGGCG
>NC_041385.1:492282994-492330964 GCF_002162155.2 Triticum dicoccoides
ATATCGAGGAAATTTGATGGGTGGTGGGGATGTGGTTGGAGGAATAAATTCTGAAATCGCGCGCCTAATGAAAATTGCGCTGCGAAACTTGAAACTTGGGCGGGGGAAACGAACAATGGAGACGAAGTGTGTAAAATACTCGTGTGCGAGAAAACAGAAAATTGGCAGTTCCTGTCTCCAAATAAATGTACACATGTATTCGATTTTTTGGGTCAATGGTACGCTTGGTTTATTAGGAACCATCGCACATGTAACAGACTTATGGATCATTAACACAAAAAACACTGGTACGGCATAGAAACCGCGTGTTTTGTGATCTTCTAATGATTAACGCAAAAAAGCGCACACGGTCACACATGCTAATCAACGCTCAAAGCCCTCAAAGGATGCTCTTACCAACATTGTACGTTAATACTACAAACTTAAAGTACTACTGGTAATTTTCTCTAATAGTACAAACTTAAACTACTTCTCACGTGCTGCCATCGGGGCATGCTGGCCATACGCCGGTGTTCTCCTTCCCAGCCTTGTAGGCGGTAGCCAACCGTGCTTCGATATCCACCAAGCTCTCCTCATCACGGCGTGTGGCCTCTTCTTTCTTGCGGCGGCGGGACTCTCTTTTCTTGACTGCTTTCTGCCTTTTTCCGATCCTCTTGCGCGGCTTTGGCCGCCTCTAGATCCACCGCCCATTCGGCATGGCAGCCTCAAAGTCCGCCCACGTAACTGTGTGGCAACCGGCAGCGATGAACTCGGCGAGGCGAGATGCCATCGCTTCCTTACCATGTGTGCAGTCGCGGGTGGCGAGGAACGCGGAGTGACGGGATGCCATCGCTTCCTTACCAGTTACTGTGCACCGCGGTGCCATGAACGACGCTTGGAGAGAGCTCTGGGACGGAGGGGCCGGGCAGCTGTACAGTGCGGTGGTTTTTAAGAGCTCAACGACAAATGACAAAGGAAATTTGGCTTCCCTTACAATTTTGCTTGTTCATTATCGCACACGGTTCATCTCGGTCGCTTCCGGAAACAGCGTGCGCTGAGGCTATTGTGTGTTGCGTTATGATTGGACGGAATCCCAGCCACGCAGATTCGCATGTGTGCATGGTAGGATGCGCCGCGATCGAACGTCAATCCACGTCCCTCACATCACATCCGTGCAGCTGTAGCTGGATTGGATTTATATGCGTCAAATGCCTAGAAAATGCACATAATCCCTTAAATATGATAAATGAGCCCAAAAAATGCCAAATATGAACACAGTGATTTGCAGGGTGTATGTTCTTCATAGAAAAAAAACTCCAGGGCAAAGAACAAAGAAAATTTGGATTCGCCTTCAATTTTGGTGATTTCCCTCTCGAAAGAATGGAACTTCCCCGACGATGGTTCGATTTATGAAGGGCGTGCATGGCGACATAAGCCAAACCTTCTCAAATTTTCACCAGGGCATGGTGAGGTCATACCATGGCACCATGCCAGGCGTCATGTTTTTCCATCATTTATTTCATTTTTTCTATAGTTTAAAACCCAATAAACAAACATTTGTGGTTGACTATTGCCACACATTTCATCGAAATATCTGTCCATTCCTTGTAAAAGACATGAGAATTTACTAAATGGCACGAGCATCATTTTACAGACAATTCTTGTGAACCCTTTCATGCACCGATTGTTTGAACTTTAATTATGTGCATTAATGCCTAGAAAATGCAAATAATCCCCTAAATATGATAAATGAACTCGGAAAAGTGTCAAATTTGAACGTGGTGATTTGCAGGGTGTATGTTCATCTTAGAAAAAAACTCATGGACAAAGGACAGAGGAAATTTGGACCCCCCTTCAATCTTGGTGATTTCCCTCTCGAAACCATGAAACTTCCTCGGTGATGTTCGATTTATGAAAGGCGTGCATGACGACATAAGGATAACATTCTCAAATTTTTACCAGGGCATGGTGAGGCCATACCATTGCACCATGCCAGGCATCATATTTTTCAAGCATTTATTTCATTTTTTGTATTGTTGTTACCCAGTAAACGACGCGTTTATGGTTGACTGTTGCCACACATTTCCTGGAAATATCTGTCCATTCCTTATAAAAGGCATGAGAATTTACTAAATGGCACGAGGATTTTCCAGACCATTCTTGTGCACCTTTTCATGCACCGATTGTTAGAATTGGAATTATGTGCATTAATGCCTAGAGAATGCAAATAATCCCCTAAGTATGGTAAATGAACACGGAAAAGTGTCAAATTTGAACGTGGTGATTTGCAGGGTGTATGTTCATCATAGAAAAAAACTCATGGACAAAGGACAAAAGAAATTTGGATCCCCCTTCAATCTTGGTGATTTCCCCCTCGAAACCATGGAACTTCCTCGATGATGGTTTGATTTATGAAAGGCGTGCATGACGACATAAGGAAAACATTCTCAAATTTTTACAAGGGCACGGTGAGGCCATACCATGGCACCACGCCACGCGTCATGTTTTCCAAGCATGTATTTCATTTTTGTATAGTTGTTAACCCAGTAAACGACACGTTTATGGTTGATTATTGCCACACATTTTCTTGAAATATCTGCCCATTCCTTGTAAACGGCATGAGAATGTACTAAATAGCATGACGATGATTTTCTAGACCTCTCTTGTGCACCTTTTCATGCATCGATTGTTCGAATTTGAATTATATTCATTAATGCCTAGAAAATGCAAATAATCCCCTAAATATGGTAAATGAGCCCGGAAAAATGTCAAATTTGAACACGTTGCATCTGAGGCAGTATGTTGATCGTTGGAAAAATCTAAATGACAAACTAGGACAGAAATTTGGATTCCCCTTCTATCTTGGTGATTTCCCTCTTGAAAGCATAGAACTTCCTCGGTGATGGTTCGATTTGTGAAGGGCGTGCATGACGACATTAATGAAACCTTCTCAGCTTTTAACCAGGGCATGGTGAGGCCATACCATGATGACACCATGCCAGGCGTCATGTTTTTCAAGCACATATTTCATTTTTCTATAGTTGCTAACCCAGTAAATGACGCGTTTGGTTGACTATTTCCACGCATTCCCTTGAAATCTCTGCCCGTTCCCTTTAAAAGGATTGAGAATTTACTAAATACTACAAGTATGGTTTTTTCAGACCGTTCGTGTGCACCTTTTCATGCATCGATTGTTTGAATTTGAATTATGTGGATTAATGCCTAGAAAATGAACATAATCTCCTAATATGATAAATGAGCCAAAAAATGCCAAATTTGAGCACGTTGCATTCGAGGGGGTATGTATTTAACACAAAAAAAGAGGCTAGCCAACTC
Organism: Triticum dicoccoides; assembly: GCF_002162155.2. NCBI lineage: Eukaryota > Viridiplantae > Streptophyta > Magnoliopsida > Poales > Poaceae > Triticum > Triticum dicoccoides. The sequence goes on from NC_041385.1 coordinate 492,286,310, forward strand.
ACCTCCAGGAGCCTCCCCTGATTTGAAGCTTCGTTGGCCGTCGGGTCTACATTCTATCGCGTTTGAGCCATCGGATCTTCACACCGGTTAAAACTATTTTTCACCTCGCAGTCGTTTTCATTGTCCAATGACGGGTGGGCTCATGCGGCGCGCTGGTTGGCTGGGTTGCCTGTTTTCGTGTGCAGGGCGTTTTGCCCAATCCGCACCGCGTGCTCTACACCCAATCCCCCGTCCTCTGGTCTCACTCCCGCACCAGCCGCCACACAACCCTAGGTCTCCTTGCGCTTCGTTCTCCGCTCGCTCGTCCCTTGGTTCTCCTCATAACTCCTCTGCTCCGGCTGCTATGCCACCTCTCCCTCCACAACGCGACCAGCTCGAGCTCCACCTCATCCATCTCCATCTCAAGGAGACGGCTGCACAAGACGTCCGGCGCCATCACCATCATCCTCGGCACAAGTGAAGCACGGGATGCTTGCTGCGTCGCCGTTGTCCTTTCGCTCGCTGCCACCACCACCCCGACCGAGCCATCCCTGTGCTCTCGTTGAGCCTTCCCCCCCCCCCTCCGGGCTCACTGACCCAGGTGGCGGAGAAGGAGAGGGTGAGCTCGAGTGGCAGGCAAGGGAGGAGGGCGTGAGCCCTCGTTGATGTGGTCTCCGTCAGAGGCGACGGGGGATGGATCCGCAGGCCGGGCAGCTGGAGGTGGAGGCCATGGCGGGGCGACCACTGGTCCACGGACTGGGCGGAGGACGGGGAGGGGAGGGCGAGTCGCCCCCCACCACCACCACGCGCAGGTACTTCCCCTTCCCTCCTTCTTCCCTTGATCTATCTCTCCCCCGCCCTATTTCTGTGCTGGATGAACCCCTCTAATTCATCTCTTCCTATTTTTTAGGTTCGCGTTGGGGATTGATTCCTACCAGTGAAATTTGCAAGGGAGCCGACCTACAGGTTAGTCCTTTTACATGACATGCGAAATCTTTAGTGGGTTCCTGTTTCAATGCTGAAGAAGCATAACTTCTGAGCGGAAGGATAATATTATGTTTTCTAGTTTCATGTATAGCTCGAGCTCGAGGCGGAGACAAGGAAGGTCGGAAAATGAAGAGATGGGATGAAGGTGCTCGCACTGAATATATATAGTAGCTGGTGCACGAGCTTGCATTCAACCAGTCTAGACTCAACTCCTCATATCGGTACGATCCCCTTCCAGTCTGTTTGAAGTCTTCTCTTTCTCCCTTTCTCCGTTTGTTTGAGCAGGTTCTGCTTGGGTGGATGCAGGGTGCGGACTGAGAGTTGGATGCTCTGTGCCAGCATATGGATGTATTGCGACCACTGTTGCTTCGGCTGTGAGGTATAATGCTAATTGGGCTTGTGAATTTATCATGTCTTGGAACGGATTGCCTAATTTTTGGGGTTCTCGGTATATAATTTCTTTTACTCGTTTTTTATTCTTAATTCAGCGGTCCAGGATTGCAACCTGGTGTCATCCACTTCCTACTCACAGGTTACCGTAGTGTTATGTAAAACATACCCAAGCTCTCGTTCCTTAAAATTATCCATCTATTAACTGGATTATGAATAATTGTTCTTGCAAGTGAATTTTCATTACGTGAGTTGAGGAGGATGCGCGGTCTTCAGACTCGGAGATTTCTGGTTTTTTCATTTGATCATTTCTGCAGAGATTGTCCTTCTATGCATTATTTGGTAACCATCTACTACAGATCAGCTACTACCCTGCTGCTGCCCTTATGGTGAATGATTGATGGTGCATGTTTTCCTGTTAGTTTTTGTGTATGCCAAGTATGAATTTTATCATTTTGCATTTCTCCAGCCCTTTCATTCTCACTGTGATTCCGTGAGATGCATTGTCCATAGGCAATGCACTTTCTAATAAAATATGACGGTGACCTTGAAAAGACTAATTTATCTAGCTACAAAAACCTGGTGTTTATGTTCCCTGCTTTTGCAAATACTCCCTCCGTCCGGAAATACTTGTCCTAGGAATGGTTGTATCCAAACTTATTTTAGTTATAGATACATCCATTTTATCCATTTTTAGGACAAGTATTTCCGGACGGAGGGAGTAGTAGTTTATGGTTGACACTTTAGTCTATATCTGTCATGCACCCATCTGGACTATAAATAGGACCCTCCACCACCACTTGCTAGCAAGTACTACATCATACAACAACAGACACCATGGATCTACTTCTGCTACTCATCTCGCTTCTTATGGTGAGTGCAAAAATCATTTTTTAATTGGATAGTTTCTTTCTGTGCAGCGCATCCGCATACAAAGTGCTTACGTCTGTAGTTAGTTCGTTAATTAGTTAGCTTGGGTGTTCATGTGTGTTTGCTACGAATAGCTTATCTATGTTGCTCGTTCTGATGCACGCAGGTCACTGCAGGATAGGGAATCTGGCTTGCGAGTTCTGCCGATGCGGCCATGACGGCAATGCCAAACTCTGAGGAGATACCAAAGGTGTACTGGTAGGTGGTGCTTCCTGAAGTCCCAATGCCTCCACCTATCATCAACCTGCTATTATCCCAGCAAAATGGTCACAAATTCCACCTTGGTAACCTCATTTAAGTGATTTCGGTAATCGGTGGTACAACTTACCCTCTTTGATACCTACAAATTCTTCATAATGACTCTTAGTTTGCAATCCATTACGAAACATTAATGAAGATAATATATGTGAATCTTTTGTTCTAATGAATGGTAAAAGTTAACTTAAAGCATGGTGACTATTGCGTATACAATATTATTTTCATGATATATGTACCATAAAGGATAAATTAAATTTGTCTCTACCATGTGAACATTGAACTTACTAAGGCTAATTTGGTAAGAAACATAGTACTTGTATCATGTGGAAAATGATCCTTCTGTATTCCATTTTCAGGGATAATCTTGTTGTGCTTTGTTTCTGTATGATCTAAAACTACAAGGATCTTGTGCAGTTCAGATGTTCTGGAATGAGTACGAATCTTACTATATCTGAACTTGTGAAATTAGTCCGAGTCTGACAGTGTTGCAACCAAAACCAAAACCAAAACCAAAACCATAGGGATCTTGTGCAGTTCAGATGTTCTGGAATGAGTACGGATTTTACTACATCTGAACTTTGTGAGTCTGACAGCCTTGCAACCAAAACCAAAATTACAGGGATATTGTGACAGCCCTCCAACCAAAACTAAAACTAGAGGGATCTTGTGCAGTTCAATGCTACCTGTTGTTTGTTGGAATATCAGTTATCTTGTTTGTGCACAATAACCTGCTTATCATGAAAACATAGAATATTTTAGGATGGGGCATCAAGTTGGTTGGCATTTGTTAAGATCTTCATGAGAAGCAGATCTTCTCAGCCGAACTTTTCTTGTGTGTGTGCGAGGAGCAGTTCTACTATCTCTTCATGGTTCGTCGTTTACATATTAGTTGGATGATATCTCTTTATTCTGTTGTTGTGACTGACCAGCTGCTTACTTATATGGATAGCTTGAACTGAAAGCAAGAGTAGAAGCCCATGAGATGAGCCACAAGGAAAATATGCAAGGTATTTTTCAATTCTAATGTTTCAGTTCCATATTCTCCTACTTTACTGGATATCTAATGTATATACTGATTTCCTGCTACTATTTTAGTTATAACATAGTATTTTTCAATTCTAATGTTTCAGTTCCATATTCTCCTACTTGACTAGCTATGTGATGTATATACTGATTTCCTACTACTATTTGAGTTATAACACTTTTTATGTTTCTTTGGCAGAAAATGGCACAATCATGATTCAGTTTGGTCAGCAAGTACCTAATTACAAGTCATCAGCTAGCGATTCTCCCCAAGAAGTGTTCGGAATGAGCAAAGGAAGCTTTAATGAGAAGAATATTGATGTTGTACAATAGCCGGAAGATCACAAGAGATCGACCTTTTGGGTGGTCTAATACTTCCTATATGGGCACATCGAAAAGCCACTACGTAAGTAGTTCAGTATTCTCTTTAAAAACTACTTTCTCTTACTACACAACCAGGCTCAATTCATATGTATGTAAATTTTACATCATACTTCTTCCCTTCCCAAAACAAGGGTATTATTTCTCTCCTTCCTGAATCAGTGTTTCAGACCTTTTTTGAATTGAGAATCTCACCTGCAGCACATCAATTGTTTGTAAATAAATGTAACATGAATTACTCTCCAAAATCCTTGAAACTTGAGCTTCGACGAATATGAAGGTCTTTGTGTTGGGCTGTTGGCATACACTCCTTTATTCCAAATGGTGCTGATATAAAAACACCATCAGGGATTCCATGTGTACCATGTATGTGTTGGGGAACATTGCAGAAAATTAAAATTTTTCCTACGGTTTCACCAAGATCCATCTATGAGTTCATCTAAGCAACGAGTTATGAGAGAGATTGCATCTACATACCACTTGTAGATCGTGTACGGAAGCGTTCGAGGGAACGGTGATGATGGAGTTGTACTCGTCGTGATTCAGATCACCGATGACCAAGTGCTGAACGGACAACACCTCTGCATTCAACACACGTACGGTACGGACGACGTCTCCTCCTTCTTGATCCAGCAAGGGGAAAAGAGAGGTTGAGGAAGAAGGCTCCAGTAGCAGCAAGACGGCGTGATGATGGTGGAGAGGCAGTACTCCGACAGGGCTTCGCCAAGCGCACAACAGAGGAGGAGAGGTGTTGGGGAGGGGAGGGGCTGCGCCTTGGATCAGGTGTTCAGCCCTCCCCTCGCCCCTCTATTTATAGGGGAAGGGGGAAGGGGGCCGGTCCCCTCTAGATGAGATCTAGAGGGGGGGGCGGCGGCCAGGGAGGGGGCTTGCCCCCCAAGCAAAGGGGGTGCGCCCCCCTTAGGGTCCCCCCCCAACCCTAGGCGCATGGGCCCAAGGGGGGGGTGGCGCCCAGCCCTCCAGGGGCTGGTGCCCTGCCCCACGCGGCCCATGTGGCCCACCAAGAGGGGTGACCCCTCACGGTGGACCCCCGGAACCCCTCCGATGGCCCCGGTACAATATCGATATGCCCCGAAACTTTTCGGTGTCCGCATGACAACTTCACATATATAAATCTTTACCTCCGGACCCTTCCGGAACTCCTCGTGACGTCCGGGATCTCATCCGGGACTCCGAACAACATTCGATAATCACATACAAGTCTTCCTAATAACCCTAGCGTCACCGAACCTTAAGTGTGTAGACCCTACGGGTTCGGGAGACACGCAGACATGACCGAGACGGCTCTCAGGTCAATAACCAACAGCGGGATCTGGATACCCATGTTGTCTCCCACATGCTCCTCGATGATGTCATCAGATGAACCACGATGTCGAGGATTCAAGCAACCCCGTATACTATTCCCTTTGTCAATCGGTACGTTACATGCCCGAGACTCGATCGTCGGTATCCCAATACCTCGTTCAGTCTCGTTGTCGGCAAGTCACTTTACTCGTACCGTAATGCATGATTCCGTGACCAAACACTTGGTCACTTTGAGCTCATTATGATGATGCATTACCGAGTGGGCCTAGAGATACCTCTCCGTCATACGGAGTGACAAATCCCAGTCTCGATCCGTGTCAACCCAACAGACACTTTCGGAGATACCTGTAGTGCACTTTTATAGTCACCCAGTTACGTTGTGACGTTTGGTACACCCGAAGCACTCCTACGGTATCCGGGAGTTACATGATCTCATGGTCTAAGGAAGAGATACTTGACATTGGAATAGCTCTAGCAAAACGAACTACACGATCTTGTGCTATGCTTAGGATTGGGTCTTGTCCTAATGATGTGATCCCGTTGTCAACGACATCTAATGTCCATAGTCAGGAAACCATGACTATCTGTTGACCAACGAGCTAGTCAACTAGAGGCTTACTAGGGACGTATTGTGGTCTATGTATTCACACGTGTATTACGATTTTCGGATAATACAATTATAGCATGAATAAAAGACAATTATCATGAACAAGGAAATATAATAATAATGCTTTTATTATTGCCTCTAGGGCATATTTCCAACAGTATGTCCATAAAAACAGCATCGATATATCAACATACTAATGTGCTGATCTAAAAACGTTTTTTTCTAAGTGACGGTTTTGAGTCGCAAAAATACAGTGTATGTCCATAATGTGATGGCAACTGAGTAGCCATGTGTATAGGGAAGGCATCAGTCTATATCAAAAAACACCAGCGATTTTATCCTAATTGTTATTGAAATTCTTGTTTATTGCTTCATATTACCAATTGCACCTGCTTACAGATATCCTTAAGTTTATTACCTCCTGTCCTTAGAAGCATCAGTTTGTCCTTATTTTTTGTATGCCCCGTTTCATCTAAATTGCGTGCATCCATTTCCAACAGAACTAGGGGAGTTCGTATAAATTAGATATGCTCATTTTCTTCTCAACAGGTGTCTATTATGAGTACTGCAATTTAGACATGATTAAGAATGGTACTGGAGTTTGCCTATCTATCATGATTTTTTAGTTCTGCTTAGTTGATGGCCTCACGTAATGTGCCTCCATGGATGGAGCTTTCCGGGTCTGCCTTGTTGAATGTTCTACCATGGATGGAGCTTTGGCTGATACCCTTTCTAAATAGCTGATATTTATTGTACCTCATCTTCGCTCCTGGTTGGCGGGGAACCCCTCATGGTCGAGCCCCTAGCCCCCCACCTTAGCAGCTGCCTGGAGAGGAGGATAGCTCATGGACAACTCCCAATGTGCCGAGGAGATGGGAACATGTGAGCTTCTTTGTTTCTTTCTTCCTTCTTTCCTCATTTTCCCAACCTACAATTTGTTTTCTAATTTCTCTACAAGTTTTTCACAGGGTATTTTAGGGTATAGCTTGATTTGGCACTATCGTGAAGTGGGGTAATTTTCCATATTGATGTGGTTGGTATGCACATCCCACTAAGAAGCAAGGCGCAATAAAAGCTCATTTTCCATTTTGCAAAGGTTCCTTTTAGTAACTGATGCGTCCATGTTGATGCAGCTACAACTATGGTAATGCAGGTTATACTGCAGGGTCCATGATGCCTTTCTAAGTAATTTTACCACAGATATTGTAGGTGTTGTGTCGCTTAGCAAACTTTACTCCAGTATATGCAACTTTCAGAGTTCTAATTCGTCTGTGTTATAACAGATTTGGTTTGATCAATTCAAATTTCTTATTCAGGCATGTATACACAAATTGCAGGGTGTATTAGCGGTTAGGAAACTTGCTTTTAGTATGCATTATTTTCAAGCTTCAAGGCGTATTATTATTCATTTTTATGTTAGTTGTCTGTACTTGGCTTACATTTTTGTTTTCAAATAGTTCTGCCTCTCAATTTGATATTTCTATTTGCTTTTGCTTAGTAATATGATGTATTGTTTTCTTGCTCTAGGCCTACTTGTGTTCAAGGTTCAGTTGATTGTGTTTCTTAATTGTGTTTTTTAATGACATCAACATGTGGCACTAATTCCATTCTGCATTGTACTGTGATTTTTCCAAGGAACACCATTATGGCAATTTTTTGCTCCATTTTAAGTTTCGCTTGGATCACTGGCCTACTTGTTCTCACCTCATCATCATGGCCTTTCTTAAGGGTGTTCAGGCATTTTGTCCTTCTGTAATTAGTGGCATTAAATTAGTGGTCTTCTATTCGTGTTGCGAACCCCAATATGGCATCTCACCATTCCCCATGTTAACTGTGGATTTATTTAATGATAATAGGATATCAATTGCCTTTTCTTTAGGATAAGCCGACGCCTAATAAGGATCAGGAGAACAACAGATATGCTAAGAGACAACCTTTTGGGGTTAAGGATATAAACAACAACAGGGCTTATGAAGCCGAAGAGAGCTCACGTGGCGTCTTTTGGTTCTTGAAGACCTGCACGTTGCTGGTGGAGTAGAGCAAAATAATTTGGAGGCTTTAAAGCTACTACACTTCATGTAGTTAGGATCAATTCTCTGTTTCAGTTTGAAATATTCCCCATTTCCTCCTATTTGATTGATTCATCTGATGGACATTTTGTCAGGCAAATAAACAAAAGGCATAAGTATTGTTATGAGTGAAGCCATCCATACTCCCATATGGAATTCAAGAAATAGAGAAATGTTATTGTTCTTCTACTAATTGTTTGCTTGGCCAAATGTACTGTAAATGATTTATTATTGTTCAAGGTATAGAGAAATGTTATTGTTCTTCATTGTAGTGGATGATATCTATCCCAATTATTGAGGTGATGAAAGTACTACTCAGGAGTTTTGTCTTTGACTGAATGAAGCTGTCAAGGAAGAAGGAATAGGTGTTGAGGAAGAAGGGATAAATAAATCGCTTGATTCATGGGCCGAACTAGCTGCCATACAACTGCTTGGAAATATACATGTGTCTAAGAGACACATGAATACTTTTTTTCAAACACACAAAAACAAAGTTGATAGAAACACTACTCTTTTGAAATGTGTTTTTTAATACATATTTCATAATAGGCGTATCTACACCTAGGAGCCAAATCTCTCTCTCCTTAACTAGTTTTCTACATGGTGTTTAGTATACATATATTCTTAGGTTTCTTATCTTTTCCCCTCTTTTTTTGCAGGAAAAAATATGCATGGTCAGGTTTCTCATCATGATAACAATGTTTCCAAACTTGCTAAAAAAATACAACCATGCCAACTTTGCTCTCTCATCATAGTGCCCATATTTTCAAACTGAACATATTCATATTATGCAAAGTTTCCCTTTCCCCAGACTATTATTTAACAACATAACAAACATGTTTAAAAAATAGCATGATTTAGTTGAAGGTTCTTGCAGCATGAAACTATTTTCATCGACAACATGTCTTCAGCAAGTCTCTGCGCCATTCGGCGCAACGGGTCAAAAGTTGTAGAAAAAACTGAATGACAAGCTAGGAAGGAAATTTGGATTCCCGGCCCCTTCAATCTTGCTGATTCCCCTCGAACCCATGAAATTTCCTAGGTGATGGTTCGATTTATGAATGGCATGGATGCTGACATAAGACAAACATTCTCAATTTTTTACCAGGGCATGGCGAGGCCACACATTTCCTTGAAATATCTGCCCATTCCTTGTAAAAGGCATGAGAAATTACTAAATAGCACGACCATGGTTTTCCAGACCATTCTCGTGCACCTTTTCCAATTGTTTGAATTTGAATTATGTGCATTAATGCCTAGAAAATGCACATAATCCCCTAAATATTGTAAATGAACCCGGAAAAGTGCCAAATTTGAACACGATGATTAGCAGGGTTTATATTCATCGTAGAAAAAAAAACTCATGGAGAAAGGACAAAGGAAATTTGGATTCCCATTCAATCTCTATCGCACATGATTCATCTCCATCGCCACTGCGAACCATGTGTGTTCACTCACACATGCAAAAGGAAAAAGGAAACCCTCGCCTCCTTCGTCCCACCCACTCGCCGCGGACTCCTCCGCAACTCTGCACCTCATCAACTTCTATCGCGGCGTCCACCCTAAGCTCAACGGCGCTGTTGTCAGTGGGCGGAGGTCGCGCTCCAAACGACACGGGATTTTGCCCCTACTGCTTTCTGCCGCCTATCTGCACCAACATTTGAGACTCTGGTCGACTGGGGTTTTCCGCGGAATTGGCCCAGGGATTTTTCTCATGGAGAAGGTAATCAACTTAGCAAAAAATTCACTCATCTCTTATCGCAGTCCGTCCATCGCCGTTAATCAACCGGTGGAAATTATCATGGAATCATTTTTGTTCTAGCTGATTCGTGGGTGTTCATTCATGTGTCCACTATGCGAGCACAAATCGGGCAAGTGTGGTCGCGGCCAGTCGGAAATGAAGTTCTATCTCACCGTTCCAGATGACTTCAGGGAGCGCTCGCTATGTTCAATCTCAACCTACCACGGTCGGCATGTCCTAAATATGTGAACATATACCGTCTGTTGCTACATTATCTATATATTTGCATCAAATCTTTGTTACATGATCTATTTTTAATTATATATTTTTGTACTTTGCTTTCATCTATATATTGATCTGTTCTATCAGTTACTCCCACATTTGCATCTTGCTATGTTATTTCAATATATCTAATTTACGATCTTAATTTTCATTTCAAGTAGTACATCCCTTGCTTTGCAAGAACAGGAGTAGAAGGAAATCTTGGGCTTTACTTTGTTGATGACTCCTAGGATGTCATATTGACAACGCAACATGGACATACAATGACGGTTAGCGTAAAACTTGATAAAGATGGTCACTCCTATTTTAATGCGGACCTTTGGAGAAAAATGTCTAAGTGTTATGAATTGAAAGCTGGCAATAAAATTCTAGTGCGTCCACCACAACTTGGTCTAACTAACATGGATGTTTACTTCCCCAACATCATCAGCCAATCAAAGTCTGATTGAGGTTAGTGTCCTTTCAACTTTCTCCATGCTGTCATATTACTTAGCAAAATTGGGGTATTTATTCTGACTAATTGATCACTATTTAAGCAACCAATTCTGATTTTATTTTCTAACTCCGTTCCTAGGCAATAACATATTCTATTTACCAAATTATGCACATTATATATTCTTCTGCCATGTTCGGAATAAATAATACCTTTCCACCTTTTAAGCAGGATATGTTGGATGCATAGTGAACGATCTGTATGTTACTAAGCGTACCAAATTTCACTGGAAGGACTTGAAGCATGTCATAAACTTTGTTGATAATCTGACAAAGATAGCACAGCGTATGAATGCAGGATTTTGGATGGAATTAATTATACCTATGGTGCACACATTGAACAAGACCAATTGTGTGCACAAAACGCTGGTAAAAAGTCTTATTTTAATGTTGATGCTCATAAAATATATATATCTTCAACGATATGTTACAATTGGTTTTTATTCTACATTCAACAGAAATTGCCCGCTGTAGCAGTTCCTGGTTCGATTTCCCGGCGTGGTCGAATTACACTTGTGCCTGCTAATAACGCCAAAGTGATTGCAAGGTACTGCATTTCCCACAGAAATGGAACAATTGAAATTGACAAGTTCTCGCTTGTCGTGGCAATGCATCCATATTGAAAAATTGGAGACACTGTTCTCCTCATGCCCTATCAAGGCACAGGAGGGCTCTTCCTTTTCATTGACGAGATGCCGAGTCGCCGTGATCAAGCTGCTTCCAGTGGATAGTTGTGGTTGTTGGCCGTCAGCCTCTTAAAATGCGCTAGCTGTTACCGATACGTCTCCAACGTATCTACTTTTCCTAATGCTTTTCCTTTTGTTTTGGACTCTAATTTGCATGATTTGAATGAAACTAACCCCGGACTAACGTTGTTTTCAGCAGAACTACCATGCTGTTGTTTTTTTACAGAAATAGAAGTTCTCGGAATGGAACGAAACTTTGCGAGGATTTTTATACAATAAAAGAGAATTTCTGGAGCCAGGATGGACCTGAGGGGGCACCTGGGTGGGCACAACCCACCAAGGTGTGCCAGCCCCCCAAGCGCGCCCAGGTGGATGCTGCCCACCTGGTGGCCCCGCTGACCCTCAAACCGACGCTATAAAATCCCATATTTCCAACAAAAAATCAGGGAGAAAGAATCATCGCCTTTCACGAGATGGAGCCGCCGCCAAGCCCTGTTCTTTCTCAGGAGGGCAAATCTAGAGTCCGTTTGGGGCTTCGGAGAGGGGGATCTTCGATCTTCATTATCACCAACACATCTCCATCGCCAATTCCATGATGCTCCCCACCGGGAGTGAGTAATTCCTTTGTAGGATCACTGGTCGGTGAGGAGTTGGATGAGATTCATCATGTAATCGAGTTAATTTTGTTAGGGCCTGATCCCTAGTATCCACTATGTTCTGAGATTGATGTCGCTATGACTTTGCCATGCTTAATGCTTGTCACTTTGGGCCCGGGTGCCATGATTTCAGATCTGAACCGTTTATGTTATCACCATTATATCCATGGTCTAGATCTGATCTTGCAAGTTATAGTCACCTACTACGTGTTATGACCCGACAACCCCGGAGTGACAGAAGTCGGCGGTGATGACCGTAGTTTGAGGAGTCCATGTATTCACCATGTGCTAATGCTTTGTTCCGGTTCTCTATTAAAAGGAGGCCTTAATATCCCTTAGTTTCCAATAGGACTCCGCTTCCACGGGAGGGTAGGACAAAAGATGCCATGCAAGTTCTTTCCATAAGCACGTATGACTATTTACGGAATACATGCCTACATTATATTTATGAACTGGAGCTAGTGCCGTACCGCCCTAGGTTATAACTATCTCATGATGAATATCATCCAACGAGTCACCGATCCAATGCCTACGAATTTATCATATATTGTTCTTGCTAAGTTACTACTGCTATCGTTATTGCTACAATATCACTGCTATCATTGTTACTGTTACCGTTACTACTGCTGCTATCATCAAAACTATCATACTACTGTGCTAGTAATCACTTTGCTGCAGATAATTAATCTCCAGATGTGGTTGAATTGACAACTCAACTGCTAATACCTTCAAATATTCTTTGGCTCCCCTTGTGTCAAATCTATAAATTTGGGTTGAATACTCTACCCTCAAAAACTGTTGCGATCCCCTATACTTGTGGGTTATCAAGACCTTTTTCTGGCTCCGTTGCCGGGAAGCATAGCTATATTTGTTGAATCACTTGGGATTATTATCATATTACCACTATGAAGACTCCGAAGGACACTAAGACTACGATTTTCCCCTCAAAGACAAGGGGAGGTAAGGAACTGCCGTCCAGTTCTGCTTTAGATTCACCTTTTGTTATAAGTAAACTTGCAACTCCACAACATGCTATTAATTCTGATATGTCACAAGTTATTGATGATGCTACTTTTGATGATGCTAGTACCTTGCTTGATGATGTGCCACTAGGTGAATTTCTTGATGAACAAATTGCTAGAGTAAGACAACATGATATTGTTGAATCTGATGATGAACTTGAACTTGAAACTATTGAAACACCTACTAGAACTAGTCCTCCTAGATATGAATTACAAAAGGTACCGAAAGGTTATACTATGAGTGAAGAGGCAACTAGAGACATTCTTGCTTGTAAGGATAGAGATGATCTAGAGAAATTACTATGCAAGTATAAAGAAAGATCTTTGAATGCTAAAATGAAATGTGATCCTGAGTTTGGTACTTCACCTATTGTTATTGCTGATAAGTACTATGAATTCTCTGTCGACCCAGAGTTAATCACTTTGGTTGAATCTGATCCTTTCCATGGTTATGAAACTAAAACCGTTGTAGCACATCTTACTAAATCGAATGACATAGCTACCCTTTTTGCTCATGATGAGAGATTCGCTATTATTATATTGTCAAGTTATTTCCATTCTCGTTAAAGGGTGATGCTAAAGCTTGGTACAATACTCTTGCTCCTGGTTGTGTGCGTAGTCCCCAGGATATGCTCTATTACTTCTCTGAAAAATATTTCCCTGCTCATAAGAAAGAAGCTGCCTTGCAGGAAATATTTAACTTTGTGCAAATTCAAGAGAGTCTCCCACAAGCTTGGGGGAGGCTTCTCCAATTGCTTAATGCTTTGCCTGATCATCCTCATAAGAAAAATGAAATACTTGATATCTTCTATAATGGACTAACCGATGCTTTTAGGGACTTCCTAGATAGTTGTGCTGGTTGTGTTTTCAAGGAATGAACTATTGAGCAAGATGAGGAATTATTGAATAACATATTGAAAAATTATGATAATTGGACTCCTCCCGAAACACCTATTAAACCCACTCCGAAGAAGAGGGGTACCTTATATCTCAGTCCTGAAGATATGCAAGAGGCAAAGAAATCTATGAAAGAAAAAGGTATTAAGGCTGAGGATGTTAAAAATTTACCACCTATCGAAGAAATACATGGGCTTGAAGCACCACCACCACCTAAGGTGGTAGAGGTAAAATCTTTAATGAAATTCAATGATAGTGATGATCCTCATAATAAACATCCTAGTCAATGCATTTATGAGTTTGATAATTACATTAGAAAGCAAGATCACTTCAATGCAACTGTTATGAAACAATTGAAATACAACTATGATATGATTGCTCGCTTAAGTGACTTTTTATTTAGAATATCAAATGATGTTAGAGGTGTAGGAAAACATGCCTCTATGGTTCAAACTCAATTAGAACAAGTTGCTAAATATCCAAAGAGAGTTACTTGATGAAATGAACAACATAAGTGACTTTGCTGTTATAGTAGCAACTAGAGGAGCTAAAATGACTCAGGAACCACTTTATCCTGAGGGACACCCAAAGAGAATTGAACAAGATTCTCAAAGGAACAACACCACTACACCTAGTTCTTCTAAAAAGAAAAGGAAAAAGAAAAATGATAAGACTTTGCCTGCCTCTAGTGAACCTGAAATAGAAAAACCTCCTGATAATGATAATGAAGTTTCTATCTCTGATGCTGAAACTCAATCTAGTAATGAACACTCACCTTCTGATAATGAAAAATATAATGATGAGGTTCATGAAGACACTCAACCTAATGATAAAGAACCAGATAATGATGTTGAGATAGAACCAACTGTTGATCTTGATAACCCACAACCTAAGAATAAAAGATATGATAAAAGAGACTTTGTTGCTAGAAATCATGGAAAGGAAAGAGAACCATGGGTTCAAAAGCCTATGCCCTTTCCACCTAAGTCAACTAAAAAGAAAGATGATAAAGAATTTGAACGCTTTGCTGAAATGATTAGGCCTGTCTTTTTGCGCACACGCTTGACTGATATCTTGAAAATGCCTCCTTATGCAAAGTACATGAAATACATCATCACTAATAAGAAAAAAAATACCTGAAGCTTAAATCTCCACTATGCTTGCTAATTACACTTCCAAAGATGGAGTACCTAAAAAACTCGGAGATCCGGGAATACCAACTATACCTTGCTCCATTAAAAGAAATTATGTGAAAACTGTTTTATGTGATTTGGGAGCCGGTGTTAGTGTTATGCCTTTCTCTTTATATAAAAGACTTGATTTGAATAAACTCACACCTACTGAAATATCTTTTGCAAATGGCTGACAAATCAACTGGCATACCCATCGGTATTTGTGAGGATGTTGCCCATTTTGTTGCTAATGTTACAATTTTGACTGACTTTGTTATACTTGAGATGCCCGAGGATGAAAACATGTCGATTATCCTTGGTAGACCCTTCTTGAATACCATATGGGCTGTTATTGATTGCAATAAAAGCAAGATCACTTTTCATATCAATGGTAATGAGCATATGGTGCACTTTCCGAAGAAACGATTCCAAGTGAATGGTATTAATGTTATTGAAAAATCTCCGACAATCACTATTGGAAATTTTCAACTACCTATACCTATTGTCAAAAAGAAATATGAAATTATTATTGTTGGGGACATTCATATCCCCATTGAGGTAACTTAGTGATTACAAAAGTTCTTCGGTTTCATGCTAATCGAAAGCAGTTGTTAATAAGACTTGATCAACCTTATTAATGGATCATTTTTTAGAGGTATGAAGTTGATGAATTTAGTAAGCACTACCTTCTGTCCCTACCTTTTATTTTCTGTTTTTGTTAGTTAAATAAAATAAAATGACATGCCTTGTCTGTTTTCTATTTTTTTTGTGCAATAAAAAATGGCCCAAAAATAAAAGTTCTCATAATGCTCTGAAAACCTGAAATGATTTTTTTCTAAATATTTATGAATTTCTGGTGCAAATAACACCTGAGGGAGGTGCACCAGGTGTGCACAACCCACCTGGCGCGCTAGCACCCCCAGGCGCCCCTGGTGGGTGCTGCCCACCTGGTGGCCCCCTCACTTACTTCTTCCTCCCACACCACTCCATTCGCCCAGAAAGAAATCACCAACACACACTCTCTCGTGTTCTTGCTCCTGAGACCGCGGATTTTGATCTCTTTGCTCGAAGCTCCATTTCCGAAACTGTTTCGGAGATTTGTTGCTTGGTATGTGACTCCTCCATGTGTCCAATTAGTTTTTGTTTTAGTGGTTTATATTTAGAATAATTAGCTACTCTTGGTGCTGCTGTAGATGAGCTTGCATGTTGAATTCTTAGAGTTCTAAGTAGTTTGAATGCTTGCTATGGACTCTATACATCCCTATGAGTAGTTGCTATCAATCTTGTGAAATTTTGTTGAGAAAAATATTGTGGACTAAAAATTTCATAATTTTGTTCATAGGAAAAAGATGAATATCTTCAGGAAGTTTGCTTCCAAGAAGAACTCCAAGGGGGCTATTGGGCAGTCTTCTGACAATGATCTTCATACCCCGAGGTTGGCGGAAATACAGCCGTGTGAGTGGCTGGACAATGATTTCATGGAAGAGTCCAGAATCCTCCAAGAGTTCAACCAATATGCTGCTAATGCCGGCCTCACGAACTTCATTGCAGCTGAATGCGAATGGAACAGATACAGAATCATGCCCGAGGACATTGTCACTTACCAGAACAACCTGGCGGCAGCACAGGCGGAGCCCCAGTAGTGGGACCCTATGGTGCCTGCTCCCCAACACTTGAACATCGGACCTCACAGCTTCTACGACTGGTGATTACCAAGATAGGCTAAAAGCCTAAGCTTGGGGGAGTACGTATCTCCACCGACATTACATTCATGATCATACATTTCATTCCAGTTGTCGGTGTCCACACTTTTTCATTGTATTATCCATGTTAAATTTATTTTCTTGCTTTCTTCTTGTGTGTTTGAAAAACTTTGAGAAAATCCAAAAATATGTTTCTTGCTTCTTTTTGATTTTTCTTCCTAGTTTGAATTGCTGTAGTACTAAAAAGAAAACCCAAAAATATTTCCTTGTTCTTCTTTTACTTGTTGGGAGCTTTCCCCTGTAAATAGTTTTTCTCATTTTTTGCTTTTCCCTTTTTCGTTTGCTTGCTTTCAAAAAACCAAAAACTCCAAATATTTCAGCGTGTTTCTCTGAATTTCTTTTCTTTTATCGAGTCATACCAAGGAGAAGACCACGATGAAAGTGTTGAGGGGCTCTCATTTGCATTATTGTTGATCTAACAAAGAGACCATATTACCTTGTCTTCTCCTCTTGAATAAAATGTTTGCAGGTTCCAGCTTAGTCCACGGCACTCTTGCACTATTATTATCTCAAATCGTTCGGTGGTGCAAGTGAAAGGCAATAATGATGATATTAGATGAACTGGCCATGGCAGAGAGAAACGGATATGAACTCGACTTGTTCTATTTTTGTAAATATGTTTAACCTAGTATCCATGCTTCAGCCTATTATGATCGAACATGTTTGCAATGACAATTAGAGATTATAGTTTCTCATGCCATGCATAAGTAGCTAGGAGTGAATAATGATTTATCTTGGATATCAACATTGCGTTAAAATGATTGTGATGTAGTATGATGATATGGTATCCTCCTCTGAATGTTCGAGTGGATTGACTTGGCACATGTTCATGCATGTACTTGAATCAAAACCAACATAGCCTCTATGATATTTATGTTCATGGTGCATAATGCATGTTCATGACTGTTGTTGCTCTCTAGCTGGCCGCTTCTCAACCTATTTGCTAGCCTTTGCCTGTACTAAGTGGGAACTCTGCTTGTACATCCAAAAGCCTAAAACCCAAGTTATTCCAGATGAGTCCACCATACCTACGTATATGCGGTATTACCATGCCGTCCTAAGTAAAGTTGCATGTGCCACCTCTAAAACTTCAAATAAATATCATTTTTGTGTGCCTGGATCGTTCATGGAACGGCAGGAGGTGGTCGATATCTTCCACGCTAAGCGGGTTATTCTCAGTCGAGTGTTTATTCACTCGCCATCACAGGAGAAAAAGGGCAGTAATAGGGATGCCCAATCCCAAACTGCAAAAAGAAAAGAGCTTACAAATAATCAAACAAAAACTCCCAATGGAGTCATAACCTTTACCTTTCCGCTTGGGAACCGCCACTAGCGTGCTTAGCATGGAAGATGTTGATAACTGATGGTCGTGAAGTGAATAAGAAGGGTGCATGTCTAAAAATAGCATTTACCTCTGTTTTAAAAACTTGAGCTCTGGCACCTCTGCAAATCACTGCTTCCCTCTGCGAAGGGACTATCTATTTACTTTTATGTTGTGTCATCACCTTCTCAAATAAGCGCTAGAACTTGAGAGCACTGTTGTCATGCTGATGCATTGTGTATAGCTAATGTTGGATGCATCATGACTGGATCTTTTCTACCATGAATACAATGTTTAGTCGCTACTTGAACTTTGGGGGTGCTCTGCATTTATGTTTTGCTCTCAGAAAGGGCTAACGAGATACCACTATTGTCATATTATATCATGGTCATTTTGGCAATGTGTTGCTATTTGAGATATCTTATTATTGTTCTCCAGTTGTTTATGTCATTGATATGAGTTAATATAATCTTTAAGAGTTATTGTCGACTGATGTTTGCTAGAGCTATGCCGGTATTTACCCAAAGAGGAAGGGATGATGCAGTATAGCGAAGGTAGGTATTTCCCTCAGTAATGAGACCAAGGTTATCGAACTAGTAGGAGAACCTCCTCACACAACGTAAACAGCACCTGCACAAAAATAACAAATACTTGCAACCCAACGTGTTAAAGGGGTTGTCAATCCCTTTTGAGTATGACACCTTAAGTAGGCAAATAATGTGAGGTAAAAAGTGGTAGATAAGATAAATAGATCACGGAACAAATAAATTGCAGCAAGGTATTTTTGTATTTTTGGTTTAATAGATCACGGAGAAAATAGATCGCAAAGGCAAATATGATGAAAAGAGACCCGGGGGCCATAGGTTTCACTAGTAGCTTCTCTCGAGAAAAAATAACAAACGGTGGGAAAACAATTATTGTTGGGCAATTGATAGAACTTCAAATAATAATGACGATATCCAGGCAATGATCATTATATATGCATCACATCCAAGATTAGTAGACCGACTCCTGCCTGCATCTACTACTATTACTCCACACATCGACCACTATCCAGCATGCATCTAGTGTATTAAGTTCATGAGAAAATGGAGTAATGCATTAAGAATGATGACATGATGTAGATGAGATCCGTTTATCTATTGCAGCAGATATAGATCTCATCTTGTTATCCTTAGTAGCAATAATGCACACGTGTCGGTTCCCCTTCTGTCACTGGGATCAAGCACCGTAAGATCGAACCCACTACAAAGCACCTCTTCCCATTGCAAGATAAATAGATCAAGTTGGCCAAACAAAACCCAAATATTGGAGAAGAAATACGAGGGTACGAGCAATCATGCATATAAGAGATCAAAGAAGACTCAAATATCTTTCATGGATAAAAACATAGATCTGATCATAAACTCAAAGTTCATCGGATCCCAACAAACACACCACCAAAAGACTTACATCATATGGATCTCCAAGAGACCATTGTATTAATAAACAAGAGAGAGAGAGAGGGGAAGCCATCTAGATACTAACTATGGACCCATAGGTCTACAAAGAACTACTCACACATCATAGGAGAGGCACCAATGGAAGTGGTGAACCCCTCCATGACGGTGTCTATATTGGATCCGGTGGTTCTGGACTCTACGGCAGATGGATCAATATTTCGTTGACTCCCCTAGGGTTTCTGGAATATTGTGGTATGTATAGAGCAAAGAGGCGGTTCGGGGGGCACCCGAGGTGGGCACAACCCCCCAGGGCGCGCCTGGGCCCCCTGGCGTGCCTTGGTGGGTGCTGCTCCCCTCGAGCAGCCCCTCGGGTGCTTCCTTGGCCCATTGGCTTTCTTCTGGCCCAAAAAATTCCTCCAGGAGTTGCGTTGCATTTGGACTCCATTTGATATTGATTTCCTGCGATGTAAAAAACATGCAGAAAATAGCAACTGGCATTGGGCAGTATGTCAATAGGTTAGTACCAAAAAATGACATAAAATGACTATAAAATGATTGTAAAACATCCAACAAATGATAATATAACAACATGGAACAGTAAAAAATTATAGATACGTTGGAGACGTATTAGCATCCCCAAGCTTAATTTCTGCTCGTCCTTGAGTAGGTAAATGATAAAAACAGAATTTTTGATGTGGAATGCTGCCTAACATGTTCATCACATTCTTTTCTTTTTAGTATGGACATATGTACTTTTATATGATTCAAAGCAATAGTCTATTTTTGACATGAAGACTTTACACTACAAAAAAAATACACTTCCGTGATGATACGTGTTTGTCACAGTAGGTCGCGTTTTTTGTCATGCATGTACATCCATGACAAATTTATGACAGAATCAAGATAGTCATACCTGTGATGTCGTAGAAGTGTTCCATGACATTACCAAAATTATCATCACGGAATTGTCCACTTCCATGACGATAAATCCCGCGTCAGAGAACTGCTTTCGTCAAGGGTGACCGACACATGGCATCCACCGTAACGGAATGCCGTTAAGCTATCGGGTCGGGTTTTGGATCCGATAACCCGTTAACAGCCCCGACCAATGGGGATTTTCCACGTGTAAAATCATCATTGGCTGGAGGAAACATGTGTTGGCTCACCGTTGGGACAAATGTCATCCGCTCATTGGACCGAAGGCGCCTATGATACGGCGACACGTGGCACGGCCCAACAAAGGCCCATTCCTGTGAAAAGGCCGACCCGTTTGACTTGGTCAAAAGGTGGCGGCCCGGCCCACGGAAAGCCTGTTAACGGCCTGTTCGCATATAGCCCATTTATAGCCCGCTAACCCAGGGCCCGTTACGCCCTATCCGAATTAGGCCCAGTAGCTTCATCTGGGCCGTCCAATATGATTCAGCCCGTTTTAACTTCCGGACCGTGTGTGGCCCATGACTTCTTTCGGCCCATATGAGGACCTTTCTAACTCTTGGCCCATTAACGGCCCGTGGTGAAACTGGCCCGTAATGAACAGTGTATCACTTTATACCCATTAACGGCCCGTTATTCCATTGGGCCGTTTCCAGCCTAAGTTATCTTTCGGCCTTCTCAAGGCCCATTGATTCTTGGGCTCATTTGCAGCATTCGGTTACATACGGCCCGTTACTGTCATTTTCTGCTTGTGGGCCAAATTCAGCCCGTCGTTACAGTCGGCCCATTTGCGGTCCGTTAATACGTTGGGCCGTTTTCATGTCAAAAAAACCCGTTGGGCTGTTTTCATAGAGTTATCAAATACGGCCTATTAACGGCCCGTTATGGTCCATGAATAGTACGGCCCATGATTGGCGAAATGATGATACGCCCCGTAGAAGGCCCATGGATCCTACGGCCCGTATGAGGTCCATGGATAGTACGGCCCATAGAAGGCCCATGGACCCTACGGCCCGTAGAAGTCCCATTGATCCCTAAGGCCCGTATAGAAGGCCCATCGATCCCTAAGGCCCGTATAGAAGGCCGATGGATCCTACGACCCGTATAGAAGGCCAATGCTCCTACGGCCGAACAAAGGCCCATGGATCATACGGCCTGCAGGAGGCCCATGGTTACAACAGTCCGTGTGTTGCCATGATTATTTTGGCCTAGTTACCAAAAATAGGCTATTGTGGCCACTAGAAAAACACAGAAAAAGAACTGTAGTGACTACAAGCAAACAACTAAACAAGACAATAAGGAAATAAATAAGCAAGCAATTAAGGCTAGCCTATTACCGCTATCACACATATTACATCCACTGGGCATCAAAGTTCGCCACCAGTGCAAATATAGGGAACAAAGCAGCATATTACATACACTTGGTCGTCAAAATTGGCCACCAGTGCAAATAAACGTGGCAGCAAAACAAGAGAATAACTGAAACAACTTCAGAAGAGCTCAAGAAACGTTATCCTGGGTATCCACCATGCTGGCAATAAGCTTAGCAAGCTGATTAGCTTTGTCTTGTTTGGCGCTAAAATCCTCCAACGCTTGCTGTTGCACCAGAAAGTATGCATCTGAATGCTCCAGGGACTTTCGCAGTCCTTCCGCTTCTTGTCGCAGCACAGTTGATCGATGTCTCTCAGCTTGTAGTTGAGACTCAAGAAACCGAACTTATTCAGATAGTGAGTTTGAATAGCTTGTGCAAGCGGTAGTGGCCAGTAACTCGAACACTAAACCAAGACAGGACTTTGGGGTTGTCTCGCTGTCTTCAAGATAGTCTTCCTTAGCTGTTTTATCAGCGTTGTTGGAGACCAACAAGGATGTGTCACTATCCTGAACCTTATCTGCATTACTTCCTTTACCATTGCTTAATAAGGCACTCTTCCCCAATATTCTGTCAGCATTCTAAAAGAAGAAACAAGCAGACACATAACAAGTTTAGCATGTACTAGTATATGAAACTCATTTCGGTGAACCAGTTCATTAGTAAGGTGGACAGGATTAAACTACCAAGTCTTCTATTGCCAAGTACTAGTACATAATAAAAGCATCAAACAAACATATATCCATGTCCTATGGTCACTGCATTGTCTTGCCAAATCAAAATAGAGACACGGTTCAAATCATATCAGTTCAAGACAAAGCAGCAGTGAAAGAATACAAAGCGTGGGAAACTACACGGTGCAACAAGATTTCAGATGGGTACCACGGGTCTACATGTACAACAACACTATTGGCTCTGTTGTGATGCTAGTAATGTGCATGATATGAAAGTCAACTGTATACACAATTGAAATTGAAATCAAAAGAGCTATTGATAAGAGCAAACCTGTTAAAGAAACATGCGTGAACATACCTGCTGTGCCATTGGAGTTTCGATTGGATCCTTCAATTTAAAAATAAGTTTGTATGAGTAAATACAATGATACAAGAGCAAAGCAATCATAGTTAAAAAAGGCGCACCTAAGTGAGCGCTTAAGCACGCCTAGGCTCTAGGCATTGGCAAAACGCATTGCGCATAACTACGCTTAATCTGTGCATAACTGCGCATAAGCATGCACTTTGGTCAGTAAAGTGCAAGGCGGTGGCAAAACACACAATTAACGCCTAGCACTTTTTTGAACTATGATAGCAATGGAATCTTAAATTAGAACAGTTGTTCTTCAGGTTTAGGCACTTGTTCTACATGCACAGAGTACAGTAAGACGCAAGAATATAATACTTAAAAATAGAAAATGAGCTCATAGACCTTACCACATTCTTGGTTCGGGACCAGTACAGAACAAGGCGTTCCCAGTCATCGTCCAGTAAATGTGTCTCAGGAGAACGTAAGGGAATTTGATGAGTTTCTTTGCCGGTGAAGTACGCTTTCTTCAGGTAATTCCGATACTGCCACCAAGCATTCTTGAAGATAGCAGAGGTATTAGCACAGGTTACCTCATCCCGAGTTTCCAAATCGGTCCTTCTCTATAGAGAAAAATGGGAAAATTTGTTGTATTATAACCATCATGGAGGTAGGATGTATGGGACGAAGCAAAGTAATTGCCATGAATGACATTACTTACACATAACTCCTGGACAAACACCTACAACTGGCATTTTCCTTCATCTTTAGTATAATATTTCCAAGATGGGAAGATACACACATACGATTTAACAACATCAAATGCGATAGATGCTAAACTACGACTGGCTGGTTGTGCTTCCTCCACGGGAATAGGCATACTAACTGGTGGAGCTGGGGTTCGCCGTGATAGTACTGGCCCTTTGGGCACTGGAGCTGCCTTACTAACTGCTCTTGTTTGGGAGCTCTGTGGTGGAGATGGTGCCGTGTCAACATGAACTGGGTTACTATCGGCTGGGGTTGGGGTTAGATTGGGTGAAGCTCGTTCTTTGTCCATCGCAGTAGGGGTACAATCTGCGAGAGTTTGGGTTATGTGTGGTAGGGCTGGTTCTTGTGCATGTACAACCGGGGTGCTATCTCCACCAATAGGTAGCACTGTTTTATTTGAAGACCGTGTTTTTATTCCGCTAGATACTGGCATCACCCGCTCCAATTCAAATGGCTGATAAACAGGAAACATAGTTGAATGTACGGACATTGTATGAGAGATAGGTGCAATAGATAGTGTGGAAAAAAGAGGGCATGAAATAGTTGACATGTATATTGTTTAACTAAAACGGATAGCATGACATAGTTTCACATATATGATGTCTATCTAAACTGGATAGCATAGCATAACATAATTCAAAGATATGATGAATAACAAAACAGGATCGCATGACATAATTCACCTACATGTTATCTAAGTAATCAGGATTGCATCATTTAATTCACATATGTGATTTATATGCTAAACAGAGGGCATTCGATATGATGTCTGAACTAAGAACATGGTGTTGAATATTGTGTATATGATGTCTAAACTATGCAATGCAAGACACCGTACACATGATATGAGCAGTATAACCGTGCCAAGTTAGAGCATACACCACAGTAGGGGAATAGGACTGGTCATCTGTCTCTAATCCAGCTCTGAGGAGCTATCGGACCCAACAAGAGATCTGCTTCGACAAGTAGCACTGTCTGCTCCGAAGGCCTTGTTTTCACTCCAGATTTTTCCATCTCCCACCCAAATGGCTGATTCATAGGAAGAGTAGTTTAATGTACAAACATTGTCGACAAATGGAAATGTAATGAAGAAAAGGATGGGCAAGATATCATTCAAATATATGATGCCTGGTTAAACAGGATGGCATTGCACATTTCACATATATTATGGCTGGCTAGAAGACATGAGACTGCATAATTCCCATATATGATATAGAAACTAAACAGGTGGCATTACAGAACATGTCTAAACTAAGTAGATGACATATATGATGTCAAAAGTAGGCACTGCAAGGCAACATATGCATGATATGACTAACATCATCATGCCAAGGTAGAGCAAACACATTGGGGGGTAAATAGGAGTGGTCAGCGGCGTCTGAATCCGCCTCAGAACAGATATCTTCCTCTGGATTACAATCTGGAGAGGGGTGGGGAGGGTTTGCCATTGAACCCACCATGGAGCGATGTCTGCATGACATTGTATTGCTGCACAAAACTCTTCTCTTTTTCTCTACATGTTCAGCATGACTGTGTACAATATCTGACATGCATACAAAAAAACATGGTGAGATTATGTAAGGAGAGCATGCAGAAATTTAGAGTGATGGTAACAACCAGTGGATGGATCCAAAAATAATGATAGCAGGCTGATGATTGCTTTAAATTAATAAAAAGACAGATGATGATTGCTTTACTATTTGTTTCCCACCCAAGATGAACAACATAGGCATACCCTAGGTGAACCAGATATTAGACAGACATACTATTCATTGCTGCCTCGATATGTGCCCCACAACTAATTTAGAACTCAAGTTTGAACATGAATTTGGACCTGAGTTGGGAGTCCAAGAGCCGAACATGACGATAAAGTAGCACATAAGTTTAAGCAATGCATAACATAAGCAGAAACAAAAGAGTGCGACCTCTCTTGTGGACCCGTGTACTCCTCAGGTTCATCTGCTGAGTCGATGATGGTGATGCCGTTGGGGTGCGTGCCGGTGGCAGGGAAGGAGATCTGAGGTGGCGAAAGACGGTCAGGAGTTGTGATATCTGGTTTGGTGGATGCTTCTGTTGATGGAGCAGCTCAGGTGAGGTGGACGATGTCGCGGCAGGAGCAGGACAAACCACACAAAGTTTCCTTCGACATGTACCTGTAACTGAAGTAATTCTATAAGGGCTCATTTGGCTTGCATGATTCTTAAAACGCAGGGATAGGAAAAACACCGGAATAGGATAGGAAAATGCACATGGTAAACAGAGCATTTGTAAACACAGGATTTCTATCAACTTGGGTGTTTGGTTTACAGGAATTGGAAGAGCAGAGGAAAGCAAAGAAACATGGCCAAAATAAAGAGAAACCATATGAAAGCGTGTACAGTTAGAATGTTATTCTGGCACTAATGCACTTGGTCTTGTTTTCATGCATAGGATTTTGAAAAGTAGGTCTAGGTGGATGTTTTGCTTCATTCCTTTCAAAAAAAATGCATGAATAATTGAATAGTAGAGTGCCATTGGAAATTTCCCTATTGCTATGTTTTTCCGTTGAACCAAAATAGCCCTAATGGATCGACGTGAATGTATAGTAATAAGTGACGCAACAAGTGTACAACCTCTTTGCCGTAGCCGTGTCGACCTCAGCATCATTGGGTTGGTCGCTGAAGCAGTTGAGGCAGAGGTGGCTGTCGGAGGTGTGGAGGAAGATCTGAGGAATCTATAGACGGCGTCCAGGGCACTGCTCTGTTGTGATGGATTGTTCTGTCGTTGGAGCAGCTCCGGTGAGCCGTAAGACGTCAAGGCTGAAGCAGCACAAGACAGACATCGTCAATCTCAAGTGGGATTCTAATAGCATCTCCAATAGATGATGAAAAATGGATGTAAAATTAACATCACCAAAAACCACCTGACTACAACAGATGAGGTAAAAACTGTTGACTCTGAACTTAACTATCGAAACTGAAATTAACTGTGGAATCTGAATGCTACTGTTGAAACTGAATGCAATGGTAGCAGAGAGACACTTGACATGTAGTTTAGGGAGGGCCTGCAGTTTATCTTCAACCTGCACACCCCTGAGCCGCCTGCCACCACCGGCCGAACCGCCGGCCCCAGCGCCGCCTCGCCGCCCCGAAACAACTCGCCACCGCCACCCCGGCCAGCCCTCTAGGCCCCCCGCCCACCCACCTTGAACCCTAAGATAGATAGTGGGGTACCTCTCCGGCAAGCCCCCGTCCCCGCTGCGGGTGGTTCTTCCTTAACTCCGGCGAGCCCCCCAACCCCTGAAAATCGACTGACCCAAAAGTCGATTCAGTTGACTGAAGTGTGGCTTAATCGGACCAGAGCAGCAGCACAAGCGAGGGGGAGAGCAGTAGCAGCATCTGGGCGAGCGAGCGATCGAGCGAGAGCCGGAGCAGCAGCAGCAGCGCGAGCGAGCGAGCGAGAGCCGGAGCAGCAGCAGCAGATCCGACTGGTATGGCCACCGCCGCCGAAGGGGCCTCGCACTGGGGGAGAGCCGCCGTGGAGATGTCGCCCGCGGCGCTGGCTTCAAGGTAGCCGCTCCATGGGGGTGCGGGATGGAGCACCGTCGGTGCCGGGAGGTCGAGTTAAGGAGAAGGTGCGATGCGATGAGTGTACAACCTCTTTGGTGGCGCCGAGTAGGCCTCGGCTTCGTCCGAGAAGTCGGTGAGGATGCTGCGGTTCCGGTGGAGCAGGTTAAGGCGGCGCTGTGGGGATGGAGCAGCCGCGATAGACGAGGCGATCGTCGGAGCAGCTCCTTGGAGGTGGAGGACGAGGCGGCTGAACTAGCGGGACGGCGAGATGGACGACGGATCCTCATTCGGGGAGGTGGACGAGGGACGTCGAGCTGTTGCGGCGGACGACATCATCGGGGAAGAGGCTCTAGTTGGGCAGCGGTGATGTGGCGAACAAAGGAGGGTGGGGTTTCGCGGCCGGAGCGGAGAGGTTATGGCGGCCTGAGATTTCGAATGGCGAAAAGGGGGCGATGGGAGGGGGTGAAGCATGACTTAGGGATGTGCTTATCCAAAATGTAGGGTGTGTTACAAAAGTACCCCCCACCGATTTGAACTAGCGGCCCTTTTGGCTCAGGGTTAGAAGGGGGATTTCACGTGTCGGGATTTGGCAGCTGGAGGGAGTTTTCGCGCGTGTTGTAATTTCAGGATAGCAAGGCGCGGGTTGTGAAGGCGCCAGTTTTGGGAGCACGATATGTGAATTTTCGGGATATAACAAGACGTGGGTTGAATTTTAGGGACAAGCCTAACGTGTAGTAATATTGTACTTTTTTTGACTGCATAGTAATATTGTACTTGTACGTACCAAATCAATTCGCACTTCCCTCAACCAAAAAGAAAACGAAAAAAATAAAACTATTCACACCACACAAAGAGAGAGTCTTGCCCCGTTTTACTATACAAATGCTATTCAAAGCTACTCCCTCCTTCCATCTATATAGGGCCTAATGCATTTTTCGATGCTAACTTTGACCAAATATTAGAGCAATGATATATGACATGCAACTTACACAAAGCACACCGTTAACTTCGTCTGTGAAAGTTTCTTTCAATGATATAATTTTCACATTGTGCATGTCATGTACTATTAATCTTGTCAATAGTCAAAGGCGGTCTTAAAAATCTCATTACGCCCTATATAGATGGAAGGAGGGAGTATGAATACATGTTATGTCCGATTAATTTTTTTCGCTTTGCTGTATAATGCATGTAACCTACTCATACCAACATTTTAGTGCATTCCAAATGTCTATACCACCGCTGCAATTCGAACTTAATTCGAATTCGTTTCTCTATTTCAATAAGAATCTACAATCATGATTGTTGCCAACTTCAACCATCATTCGTGTATTACCTTAATAACACACCACATGATCACTATAGAGATAGATATGAACTATGTGTACTACATGAACACGAATTCTATTTTTTTGAATACACTTGATGTTGATTCCAAATAATAGCACATTTGATGTACTAACTATATATCCATAATCTAAACCATGTTCCATACGTACACCGTGTTTATCACACAAAGTATAGTGCCCCGCCCCCTACATTATGTCAAGTATTTAGACCTGAGTTGCAAAAGCCACACATTAGCCCAATTATAATCAATGTTGTACATTATGATATCTTCTTCAAGTATTCGTATCCACCTTTTTATAACGAATTATGATCTTTGTTCGTCTTTTAGACCTTCACAATCCTCTTCTATTTGTAGCTAGCTAGCGCTAACTTTCTATCGTGCATGCACACGCCCGCCCCCCTCACACACCCTTAGCGTCCCCTCCATCGCGCACGTTCATTATTTCTCTTTACGTCGTCCACCAGCGGTGTGTGTAGGCCCCCGGCTCCTTCTTTCTGGCACACACCGGTCGATATACCTCTCTAGCCAAGTGTGCCTACAACAAACACATATATACTTCCCCTCTTCTCTTCTCACCGTCCATGCCCCCATATGTCCAATATGATTCCACGCAGGTGCACACTCCCACCCCTCTTTTCATTAGTCACATGCTCGCACACTCCTCCCCCCTCGACATGGTAGGCCTCTCGCACCACCTCCTAGCCACACTCTCTCCCCCTGTCTGCCTCTCCGGACCTTATTTGCTTCTAACACATGCAGGCGTGTATATGAACTGATCTCCCTACATATATCCAGGTCGACTATAATTCGTTTTTACCAAGCACCGATACACTTACCTCGCTAGTTATGTCTCTCCTTCTCTCGGACACACGATAGTTGATCTTCCTATGTAGTTACGCATGCTTACCACAACCATATCTTCTCCCCTCATCATCCTTGAATACCTCCCGACCTGTCTCTCACACGCACATGCATAGACAGACAGACATGCATCCCCCGCCCTCTCTTATTGATATTGCACTCATACCCTCCGTTTGTCTAGCAGGCCTCTCCCACCATTTGTGAGACGCCACTCCACCACCAACCCTCCGACGCTCTACCTTGTCTTTTTCCCAACCTTATTCCTCTGCTACACATATCCATGGATGTCGATCGATCTCCCTCAATACATAGCTAGGTCTCTCTCCTTCCCCAGACATATACTAGTCGACCGGTCTCTACCCCCCCACACACCGATAGTCGAACGTTGTAGGTAGGTATCCATGCCACAGAGAAGAACTGCACCTCTTCCCTCTCAAATTTCAGTAGGCCAGTCGCCCTGTATCTTTGACATGGGCAAACACAAATTCGATGGCACTCTTTATCAATCACGCAGCCACACACTTCATCCCTGTTTTCAATTCTATCGATATCTCGCGTCCATGACTCCGTTTCACACACATTGCATATGTTATGTTTTTCTGATTGAGATATCATCAACATATTGCCTCTGTTTCGCACAAACCATGTCTCTCACACCCACCCACGTATGTACCTGCACCTAAAGAAGAAGTGCACGCAGGATGCACGTACTCATGTCTCGTTCCCGGCCACACCCACACGGGTACACGGTGGAGTTCGTTTCTGTATGAAAAGGCAGCCCACGTGATAATTTGACGCATGTAGCGGTTGTTTACTCGAAGGAGGGTCGGGTACCACGCCCAGAATATAAAATGATTGCCGTGGGGAAAATGGAAAAATGGGTTTGTCTCTCGTGAGTCTCGTCACACAATCTCACACAAGGCCGCCGTGGCCTCTCTCTCTCAGCGTTGGTCAGTGATCCGGTCGCATCCCATCAGCTGGTGGAAAGGGAGGATGTGCATCGTCTCTCCCTTCGACGGTGTTGAGGCAGCTTGTCCCGATCTGCGGTACCCGCCGTTCTCTCTGACCAAGCTCCGGCGCGGTAGGGCCTTTGCCACTTGCTCGCTGCCATAGTATGGGCAGATCCCGGCCGCCGGCGCCCCTCTAGTAACATCCCGACAACCCTCAGGTACAGCTTCCTCCGGCCTTGCTCCACTGCCCATCTTCCCACGTTGCTGCATGTGGATCTTCTTTAGTTGTTTGCTTAAATCGTATCTCGGCCGGCGTACTTTCCATCTTGCAATCTCGTCCTCAAACCATTTTTGATAAATCACCATGTGCTATCTTTCCCTTTTTACATGGAACATGCTTCTTTTTTGTCCGCGTATGTGTCTTCAACTCATGTTATTGGGCAGTAATTGTTTCCTTTCGACCTCCTTTTGCAAACAGGGCTATCCATTTTCACCTCGTTGCTATTGCGACCTTTTGGTGAACTGCACAAATCACTTTTCTAAAGAGTGTTTTGTGCAGTTCCGCCAAAATGTCACACGGGCAACGTTTTTACATTTCTGTGGGATTGCGGAAAGGGAGATTGGTTTTGCTATCCTCCTCATCTAACTCCATGCCTAATATTCTCCGACAAGAAGTTAGTCCTAAAGAGAGATCGTAGAGGTGATCGGCTTCTATTTATGTGTGTTATGTTTCATCATCTAGTTCCACTATTATTGTAATCACACTGACTAGATATCTTTGCAAACAGGGATGGTCCGCCCGATTTTAGTGGAGCTGCACAAAATGATCGGATTGTGGTGTCCTTCATACACCTCTTTTTTGGCTACAGAGCTGGGTGAAACTAGCTGCCAAGCAATGAACACTGTGCCAAGGAAATGGAGCCATGCCTACGAACATCATCGATCAATTATATTTTTTTCTTTATTTGTACACCTTCTCACAACTTTGTCTTCAGTTGTGATGTGAATATTGGCGCTGATCTGTGAACCATTGAGATGCATTAGCCATGGTAGTTTCATTTGTATTTGATGGAATGTTGTAACGAGATAATCTCGAGGCAAGACACATGAATCCTAAGTTGAAACCTTTTTTTGCCTGCGGGAACCAGAGTTGAAACCTTCATAGCATCACAGTATAATTTCATCAAAATTATGCGTACATATAAACAGATCCTGAAGGATTGATAGCAATGCCAGAAACAATTCAACTTTGTTTCGCCGACATGTTGGACATCCTTCATCCGGCTCCACCTACCATGCAACAATATTGAGTGCACAACACAACTTCAGGGAAAGATTCACCCCGGTCGTTGCGCTGCAGTAGTAATGACTAGTGAGCAGTCAAATCACAGAGCCCCACCTTCGCCACAGTAAGTTGCTCGGACGAAGCAACCATCATTTCTCTGTTCCTTGAATCCGCTGGTACTCCCATATTCCCACAGTAAAGTTGCTCGGGCGAATCAACCATCACTATATCCTCTCACGTGTGATGACCACATGAGCTATCCATTCAGATTGCATGTTAAAAAAATAAAGGTCGATAACTAATGCGACAAACTTTCAAAAAAAAACTAATGCGGCACTTCGGGCCAACGCGGCCAGATCGCATTTTGCACGAGAAATTACACACCATGTCTCGTTGACATGTGGTCCCATTCCACATATCAGTGAGACGACTGCGAGTAGTAGGAGTATTTCCGAACCAATGTGTAGGTCAGGGCGCCCCTTCGTGAACCGTGGGAAACTAGCAATCATCCACCGACGCTTCGCCTTTCCCTCTCAATTTGGAACTGCTGTTGCACGCTCTTCCTCCCCCTCCTCCATTTTCCTTCAGCCCTTCACGCTTTCTTCTGCCATTGTTTGATCGTCTTCTCCATGGAGGGAACAGGACGAAAACGACCCCGTTATTCTTGCCCCGATCTGAAAGATGACGTGGTGGAGGAACTCATTGATCGGTGCGACGTCATCACCTCGGCTAGCATGGCAGGTTCGTTCAAGCCCATTCTTGACTCAACTAATAACATCATTACAAGGAACCCAAGAGTCAAGGAACGGTTTGATCTCCCCTATCTTCTTCGTCGTGACCCTGATGACCGGCGCCGTCATGACGGAGGCCTCGCCCTGTGCAAGTTGATGCCGCTTGATAATGATACGTATGATGTTAAGATGCCATCGCTTGAGGGCAAGGCCTGGGCAGGCACAAATGGAGATTGGGTTGTTTACATTGGGTCCAACTGCGAGTGGGAACTTGTGAATGTGTACACTCGTGACCGGGTTCCACTTCCAAAAATCTCAGCAGACCGCCCAGAGGTTGAGCACACCGGTATTGTACGCACGTTCAAATACAATCATGGTGACTGTCTTCTACGGAAGATAGCAATTTCTCGAGTCCCCACCCGCTCTTGGAATTACAACAACTATGAAGTTGTTGCCATCTTCGACAAGCTTGTTGCCGTCGTTGCTGGTTTGACTCGATGGACATTGCTCAAAAATCAGTTTCTGTACACGGATGAGTACTGTGATGCAATTGAATACGAGGGCCTTGTGTTTGCTGCCACCACTCGTGGCACTGTTTTTGCATGGAATCGTTATGATTTTGGTACGTTTGTCTTCCACCGTAATTATAATTGTTTCATCCACATGCATGCGGGTTAGCAAGTTTCCCTTTACTAATTAACCTTCTTCTTGTGTTTCCATGGTCCTGTGAAAATTCCACCACCTATACTTGAAATTTTTTATAACCAAGGGGGAGATGACGATGGTGATGATCACGAGCAAGAGGACGAGCAGCGCCCATATACTCGTTGGCGCCTAACAACTAATTCCGATGGATCACCTCTTCTCGTGTGTATACAGCCCACTGATGATGTTACTGCTAAGGAAGCAGGTGTAGTCTCCCATGGTTGCACTCTCCGGACCTATTCCAACACTCGTTGCATGGTATTCGGGATGGATACTAGTGTGCTACCGCCAACACCTTCTCCCTGGTACAGAATTGATAGTCTTGGAGAAAACTCGCTCTTCCTTGGACAAAACTATCCGATGATGGTGAAAGGCGATCCAACTGTTGTTGACACAACGTTACTAGCACCATTTATGAGAAGCAACTGTGTCTATACCTCGGACATTTGGGTGGTTCCCCACCCTGGTACTGATATAGTAGGCCGCTTCAGCCTGGATGATCAGTCCTGTGTTGGTCTCGAGATCGACAATAGATGCCCCGTCCCAGAGAATCACTTGTGGTTCAAAGCAAGCGTTTCCAACGCCGAGGAATGGTTGAAGTGAAGTTCATTTCATTGCTTGTTATTTGTTGTGTGGTGAAAACTTTAGTATTTATAATGTATCCTCATTGTCGATGTGGGTTGATGACCTGTTGTATGTAATAAAATGATATGCCTGTGATAAACTTACTAAATTTATGAATGGCTTTCGAGTTGCTTCTGTGAGTGAGTGGTGCGACGAGGCAAAAAAATATTTTCCGAATACATAATTGTACGTGCATTGCAATAGGTTATCGGATGAGGCCAATCATCAACAATAGTAGTACACTATTTGTACTAGCTTCACATGCTTCGCGCGTCACGCGGGTGTTTTTACTGTAGCCATACGTAACCAGCACCTCGAATCCTCGATACTACTAGTACTATATACTACAGTAAGTAGTAGGAGTAGTAGGGTGGCATGGGCCAGAACAAGCATTCACGTCCAGTAGTACGGCACACGCCACCAGCACGACTTCCATCTGACACCAAATTTCTTGGAGTCCGTGCTAGAGCAATCTCTTCAACCTCATCGTTTCTCTAACTCAGCCATCATGTGGCGGGCGAGGTGGGGGTTTGCCGATAGTCGGTTTCCTCAATTGCGGTCCCACTTGTAAGGCCAACTCCAACGCTCTATCAATATATGGATGTACTCTTCTTCCCAATACAAAAACTTTCATCCATTCTACTCCCTCCTTGCACAATACATGGCTTCTACACATGTATCTAGACATGTTTGTCAAAATATATATGTATCTAGACATGTTTTATTATATAGGCACATCCATTTTTGGACAAATGGAAGTCAAGTATTTTGGAACGGAGGGAGTACACAATAAAAATTTTAAGTTAGCACAACTAGTCTAATCCGAGAGCACAACCGAAGATTTGGTCGGGTTCTTCCTCCTTTTGCCGACACATGGGACATCCAGCATCCAGGTCGTGTCATGAAAGAAAATATAGTGGTAGTTGATAAGTTGAAGCCACGAGATGTGCATCTTGGGTTAAACTGTAAATAAAATCTTACTACTCTTGAGTAACTCCAAAAGCAGCCACCGAAGATCTTTCTTGGATTTGTTTTTCGTGACCTGCACGTCGAGGTGAAAGATGTGCAGGTTCAGTGGGTCCTCTTGCATTTTCGCTGACATGTGGGGCCACATGTGAGCAAACAGATGATGGGCTCCGCGCGTCCGCTGGCTGGCTGAGAAGAGAGATAGAGGAGTGCAGAGCACAGACTACAGGAAATTTGTTCTACGTAACCAGCACCTTGATATTTGCGTGTGGTTGTTTCTAGAATAAAAAAAAGGAGATACCTCTACTTATGTTACTCCCACTACGCCTAGCCTAAGGGTAGTAGGTGACCTTGCGCCTGGCTCTTCACCTCTTCCGGAAGTCGATGGTTCTACAGTAGTGCTTCTGGCAATCTGACACCAAATGAACTGTTGCACGTCCACCGCTTGTAAGCAAAAGTTTCTCCTCGTGCTGCGAGCCACCACGCACGCGTTGGTGAGGGAGAAGGCGTAATCAAGCTTCTCATCGTTCTGCAAGTTGACGGGACACATCAAAGTTATTTACTAGTAGTATGTACTCTCTCCAAAATAGGGCTGACCATGTCATTGCTACCATCTCGTGCTCCGTCGTTGAGTACGTGCACTATTCACGTGCCATCGAGGAGAAAAAATATTGCGTAGGTGCCATCGAAGTGCACAACTCACTTACGGAAAAGGGTTTCCCCCCGCTTTCCTTCCCCCCGCACGACTCACTTACGCACTGCTTATCTAATTATCTCCATTTTCTTGCATGACACGTGCACCTTGATGCTAGATGTCTCGCGTGTTGGGAAAAGGATGAACAAAGCTCACGTAAAAGAAAAAAGTTGAAGAGCATAGATTCCCGACGATCGAGGAGGAGCAAGGAACCTCGCGGTGGAGCGTCTGCAAGGAACCTTGCGCGTTTTCCCCTGTTTTTTTGCCGCCTTCCCACCTATAAACAACTAAAAGAACATGAACTAGTCGCTAACCACTAGAAACGGTACATCAGGATGCTAAGTTGAAGATGTTTTATACTCCCTCCGTTCCCAAATATAAGTCTTTTTAGATATTTCAATAAGGGACTACATACGAAACAAAATGAGTGAATCTACACTCTAAAATATGTACACAAGCGAACGCACTTACTCCATCCGATCCAACTCATGCACATACGCGCACAACATGGAGCACACAACGCACGTACACAAGACGTGCATGCACACACGCTCGGCCGCAGAATGCACGTGAATAACACATGCATGCGCACACACTCGGCTGCATGGAGGCGTGCGCCATCCGCGGCAACATCCGGCTCGTCGTGCTACAGCGAAGCTCACACGCACGGCGCATACACATCTCTTGCAGCACCTCTTTGCCGTCGTTGCTCAACTACTAGTCAGAGACAAAGACGACCACAGCCTCGGCCTTAGAGCTAGCACCGATGAAAAAACACGCACGCTGCACGCACACGAGCACATACGGAGTGCCCACAACGTGGTGGTGGTGCGTCCCCAGTCGCCTCTACTCCTTCTGCGCACGTTGTCTATCAAGGCGGCTGCATGCTAATGATGATGTGGGTGAGATCTTCTAGGACTCAGATGATGATGAGGAAAATGATGAGACACAAGGTGACGTACACCGTTAAGGTCCACGGTCAAGGGGGTGCTAGCAAGTGCTTAGATGTGCTTAGAGTGAGTATAATAGAGCTGAGTCAGCGGGCTATAAGGAATAAATAGTAGTATATTTCTGCTTAGTTGGAGGAAAGAGAAGAGGAGAGAGAAGGTAAGTGGACTCTTTGTGAAGAGCCAGCTCTAGCACGTGCTCTTAGGCACTTGGTAGTACATGTTGACTATAAGATGGGTTGTAGGCTTATAGCCAGCAGCTGGCTATACTAT
This sequence comes from Triticum dicoccoides, assembly GCF_002162155.2. Classification (NCBI taxonomy): domain Eukaryota; kingdom Viridiplantae; phylum Streptophyta; class Magnoliopsida; order Poales; family Poaceae; genus Triticum; species Triticum dicoccoides. Next base: position 492,322,753 of record NC_041385.1, read on the forward strand.
TAATGCTCTTTAGATGAGGTGCTAAGTGCATTAAATGGCTTAGTAACTCAAGTGTTCAATGCATAGTTGCTTAGTTTATTGGTGCCACATCATATTTTATGCCTACGTGGCAGGCTTAGCAGCTATACATGGTGGAGTACTGGGAGAGGCCAAGGCTGGTCATAGTGGGGAGTAACTTGTACTGTAACATATTACTATGTTACTCTAAACATCTCTATAAACCGGAAACGAGGGAGTAGTAACATACACTAGTGTCATATGCAGAGTATGGGAGCACATGATATTTCCCCGTCCGGACCGATCCCAAGTTGGCTTCTCACCTTCTTGGCCCAACAAAAACCCCTCCCCCCTCCCGCGCGCGCTTCCCACCTGGCGCCAGCTGAGCCCGCCGCTCCACATTGATAGCAAGTCAGGGTGACGCGACCTCTGACTGCTTCCGCTGTTGAAGCGGCGCGCCGACCGAGGGCACCGCCCGCTGCACGCTCGGCATTTCAGACTACACAGTGGATAGTAACTTTTAGAGCAAGTACTACTATAATTAGATGACATAAGCAGGCTATAAGGATTTAAATATAGTATTTGTGCTTAGTTGAAGGAGAGAGAAGAGGAGAGAGAAGAGAAGCGGATTGTAAACGTGTAACCGGTTGTACTCCAACATACTCTACTTTGTGAGACAAAAGGTGGGGCCATTATTAATGATATTGTATTTATACTAAAGGGACTAACGGACGCCTTAATTACTCTATTTTTTTGACACAAACCTTGGTGGGGCTATTATTGACTTTTTTGAGCTATTATTGACTTGGACGTGCGGTTTGGGGGCCAAAGGCCTACTATTATACTCCGACCTGACATGGTCTACCCTAGCCGCCGCTGTATCATATGGTTTCGCATCGTTCCAGATCTTAGCACCGCCATGCAATTCTTCTCCAACCCTCCTTCCGGTGTGCACCGCGAGAAGGGACAACAGTCCTCCGAACCTCGCCTTTCGTGATCCTATACGGGAGAGGGGCGATCAGGTTTTTGGGGAGCACACTCCTGTGACTGCTGCCAGCGACGACTTCCTCAACGACAGCCTTCTTCCCCGACCTCGGTAACCTCTTCATCAACGACATGAGTGACAACATCAACCACATAGGTTCTGCTCCCGCTGTACAGTATGTGATTCTGTCCTCCTGGTTTAGTCCGCATCATTACTTTGATGTTTGAAATTGTCGTCATGATCTATTTACTGCTGATTCGGATTAAATCTCATACTAAATTGCTCATATATTCAACAATCCAATCCAAAAACCTGATCACAGGCAATTTACTCCGAGTTGTTTTGCTACGCTTTTGAAGCCGCCTACTTTTAAGGGGGTGCAATATAAAAGGTGGCGCACAAGAGCAGTATATTGGTTTCAGATCATGTGCTGCTATAACGCCACTAAGGGTAAGCCTGAGGGCGATCTTAATCCTACACAGCAGGAAGCTTTTCAGAACATGGATACCCTCTTCAAAGCCACCCTGCTGAGTGTTCTTGATGATTCCATTGTGGATTCATATATGTTGTTTGACAGCGGCAAAGACATGTGGGCTACGCTCGAGGCCACGTTTGGGCCCTCGGGCGCTGGCAACGAGTTGTACGTCATGGAGCAATTCTGTGACTACAAGATGACTGATGAGCGCTCTGTTGTTCAGGAGACTCATGAGATACAGTCACTCTCTAAGGAAATTGAGTACTTTAAGTGTGTGTTGCCGGACAAATTTTTTGCTGGGACCATCATTGCCAAGCTTCCACCTTCGTGGAACAATTTTGCTACTTCTCTGAAAAACAAGAGACATGAGTTTTCTGTTTTGGATCTCATTAGCACTCTTGATTTTGAGGAGAAGGCGAGAGCAAAAGACACACGTGCTCGGGTCGCCGAGGGAGCTTCTAGCGCCCACATGGTACACGAGAACAAATTCCAGCCCAACCAGCCCCAAAACAACAAGAACAAATCTCAGGGGAAAGGCAAATTTGATGCAAAGAACAAGCCGTCACATTCTACCAACTTCAAGAAGAATTCTCATAACGGGAAGGGATACAAACCTCAATTTTGGTAGCACCACACAAAATTTATATGGTTGCATCTACCTGCTGTCAGCTAACCTCATGGTGCTCCAGGTATTCCTACATTCGTAACTAGGTACAATGACCACCGCAAGATGAAATTAGCTTATTCGTACGTTGACTTGCTGAATGCATTGCAGAACGATCCTGTCATGTCTGGAGGAGCAAACAAGCAGTGCAGCCGAAGGTGGAAATCAACCAAGGACTTATGAAATTATATGTAATCTTCCTCAGGCAGGTCAGTATCCCCTTCGTCCAGATGATCGTGTTTGGTCATGCCGAGCAATTGATATGTGCTACTGTTTTGCAACACCATTTAAGTATAGCTACTGTTTTCCTATCTTTTCAGATTCAGGACAATGAATAGGATATCAAGGGAACTGCACAATATGGACCCATGTTGAGTCATCTCTATTGCCTCATGTGTTTGCTGCAAATGTGTCAGCATCAATTGCAAGATGAGGCAGCTAGATAGCTGTGGAGTTGCCAACATGCTCAACGTGCTCGCAACATTGATAAGAAACAAGCATGCCCAGGAAATTAATGCGTGCGCAGGGAGGCCCTTTGCTTAGAGAAGCATCGACCTATTTTCTTTATTTCCACACCTTCTCACAATTTTGTATACTGGTTATAGTATGGTGAATCATTGAGATGCATAGACATGCTGAACTTTTGTTCTTCTGAATGTTAGTTTAATGTGAGTGTCTGCATCCAGTATCGCATCCTCTAATTTGGTGGATGCACACAGAGAAAATAAATCTCCTTAATTTACTCCATAACCACCCTATTAAATAGGCCTAGTAACAAACCAGGCGCATGTAGTGGCCGGCGGGCACATGCATCCTGCATGCATGGCCAGTCATGCAGCAACGCAAAAGAAGAGAGTGGTTCTTGGGAAAAAGCGAGTAGTTAGTGTAGCGTGCCTTATAAACACGAACAACTCGCTCTCCCGCTTCCGTCTCCCCACCCAATTCCCCCCGCTCCCCAATCTTCCTCACTCGTCCAGAAAACCCCGCTCACCTTCTTCCTCACTCGTACAGAAAACGCCTGCTCCTCTTCTTCCACTCCTATAGAAATCCCCAGCCCTCCTTCTTCCCCACTCGCACTGCCACTAGGCTCGTCTCTGGCTACTCTGCTGAAACCCGTGAGCTCAGGGCGACGCCCACAAGGAAAATGGAGTCGGCTGGCCCCAGCGCCAAGAAGATGAGGCTCCCGCCAGCGACGACGCAGGTTGTGGATCCCACACCCGGTAGCGCGGGGAGAAGCGGCGAGCCTCCCCCACCCGGATCCGAGGAATAGGTAGAATCTCTGGTGGACCGCATCAGCAATCTCCCGGACGTCATCCTTGAGGAGATCATCTCGCTTCTCCCCACCAAGGATTGCTGCCGCGCACAAGTCCTCTCAACTCGGTGGCGCCCTCTATGGCGCACCGCGCTCCTCAATCTCGACTGTCATCAGATATCTGTCCTTCCTGAATTTGATCTCATTAGAGCCATCGTCTCTTCTCACCAGCAGGGCCCCGTTCAATGCCTCTGCATCCCGACAAGCTACCTGCTGTCCATACCCGGCAAGGTGGACGCTTGGCTGACATCCCCTGAATTCGGAAAACTCCAACAATTTGAGTTCTACCATTACCACGAAAGTTCCATACCACGAACATACCAAGAATTCGTGCCCACACCACCGTTGTCCATCTCGCGGTTTTCCTCCTCTCTCCACACTGCCACCTTCGCCCGGTGCCATCTACCAGACGATCTGGTACAAATGCTTCGACTCCCACTGCTAAAAAACTTTCGCTTGTGGTGGTTTATCTGTCGGAGGCCTCACTGCACATCATCATCCACTCTAGTTGCCCTGCCCTGGAGCACTTGCTGATTGTTTTGGGAATAGAAATCGGTATCAGTTGTCTCCAAATAAAGTTGCCTCACCTTAAAAGCATTGGAATTTGTTTTAAAGGACAACAGCTCATCATCGAAGATGCCCCTTCACTTGAAAGGTTGCTCCTTCATAGTTGTTATACACCTTTAGAAATAACTGTCGTCTCTGCGCCCAAACTGGAGACCTTGGGTGTAATTCGTGACCCGTTTAATAATCACAAGGAGTAGGTGTTTGGCTCCTCACTTTTTCAGGTACCGTATATTTTCATCTACACATTTGTCATCATATGCTGCATTTTTCCTTTGTGCGCATAAGTTTTATATCATCTTGGAGTACACTTTGGGTACTAATATTATGTTATATGCTCAATGAAGAGTTCATCCATTGATAGCCTATCAATGCTGCTGGATTCTGTCAAGATCATATATATCAGAATGTATAGTTTTGATCTGGACATAATTATTGTCTTGCTGCGATGCTTTCGATCTCTGGAGAATTTATACATAGAGGTGACGATTTCATGCACATTGAAAGCCCGTATATATTGTACTAGAATTAACTGTTCAGCTGTCATTCTTTCAACATACTCTTTTTTCAGACCTTAACTGTTTTCAATCTTCATGTCTACTTAGGGAGAACCACATGGACAAAAACATATAACCAATCGTTGGCGTAATAAGCACAAGGTTTTTCTCAATTCTCATGACATTCGTTTGAGGACAATAACGATGGGACGATATGCATCCAACCGGGCAAATAGAAGCTTTGTCACATTCTTCCTGTTGAACGCGAGGTTACTATTGTCCATGAGGCTTAATTTTTACAGCAAGAGATTTCTCATGGACGATCATGTTGAACAGCAAAAAAAGAAGTTTCAGATGGACAAATGGGCTTCTAAACGTGCTCGGCTTATATTTACAATAAGTTGTAGACATCCTGAAATAATTTTTTTTGCACAGGATGTTGATTTTATGGATCAGACCGATCCATTTGTTTGTGACTGCAAAAAAGAGTGGTTGGGTTAGATGTTACTATCATGTTCAATCTGGGTTTTGTCTAAAAATTTGATGAACAATTAATCCTTGGGCTTTTTGTACCATTTGTATGCTTGACTTGCATGTTGTTGCCCTCGTAGTCCCCTCGACCTGCCACTACACTGCCGCATCTTTCATGGCTGCTGTTCGTTCCCGTCCGAGGCCTTGCCGTTGTTCTCTGCCTTGGTTAGCTCGCTGTGCTCGCCGTCGTATGGTGTTGTCAACATGGTCAACAACCAAGAGGAATCAGGAGATGACTGTACGTGGAGAGGCTGACAGTAGGGACCCACCAGGGTCATTGCATTTCGCAAGCAGGTGCCTCGTTATTACAAGCCAAAACAATACTTCCTCCTAATTGCTTGACAACTAGGTTCCACGCCATTGTCAATGTAGTCAATAAACGAGAAAATTACACAACGAGCGGATAACACCAGGGACTCAACAGCTCGCCCAGTTGTTTTTCAGTTTCAGAGACGGAGCTCAACTGCACGCTGTGCGGGGGCTGTGGCCCGTCTAGCCCACGCTTACGCTTTTATTAAGCACATGACGAGCCTAGTTGATATTTTTTTCTTTCTGAAATTGGCTAGCCCAGTTTTTTTTTGGAGAATACCAAAACCGAGGCCTACTTGCTTTTCTCAGCCCTGTTGGGCTACAAATCTTTCAAGACGAGGAGGGATAAGAAATGGGCTTCCCCAGAAAATGGGCTATAAGTTGTAAGAAATGGGCTGTAAATTTTTGAACCAAAGCCAACCGGCAATTGCATTAAAATATCATTTTTTTCAGGATCTCTCTACTCTCTACTCTTATAAAAACCAAAGCCAACTGGCAATTACATTAAAATATCATCTTTTCACCCACAAGATAAACTACTCATACAAATGCATCTTCATGTTCCGTGCAACGAACGGGCATCTTGCTAGTTAAGATTCTAAATTTCATTCATTTTTTTTGCGGAGAATTGTTTTTTGAATTTTATTTTGATATAATTTTTTGAAAACTATTTTTAACGTGACTCGAAATTTCATGATTAAAAGAGTTCGGACCCCACCGAAATATGCAACATTTCGTTGAATTTTTTAGCAGTGCCCAGAATGTATGGTCTGTAATGCTAATAAAAAGAATATGAGCTTCAAATATCCTTAAGAATTAGCAAATGGGCTGTAAATTATTGAAAATAATGGCTAATGGGCTGTATGCTGTTTTCCACAGATTTGGAGGCTGACTTCCGGGCCTACTAGGTTGACGATGACGCTGTCCTAATTTTTTTTGACGCGTACGCAAGGCTTTGTCAACTTAGTCAACACACAACAGTGACTGTTGGATGTCCATCCAACGGCCGCCGTGCTTCTTCAATCTCTGATCTTCCTGCTCCAGCCGCCCAAACCAGCGCCGGCGGGACTGCCTGCTCCCTCCTCCCGTGGCTGGCTGTGCCGCCGCCAGGCCATCCCTCTAACCACCCACACATCCTGTTATTTTCCGGTGACGTCAGCCTCACCTCGCAGCCGACCAGTCAGCGCTCGTTCTCCCCTCAGCGTGGGCATCCGCTGCGGTGGCTTCATCGGCTCCGAGTGGTTCTCTTCCTGGGCCCCGCCCTCGTCCACCGCGTTTGTGCTCTCGGTGCGGCGTGGTCAACATGGTCAACAAACAACATCCATCGGAAGAGGCTGACAGTAGGGGCCCACACAGGAAAATGCCTCCTTATTACGCGCAAAATAATGATTCCTCCACCTGATAGCTGGGACCCACCGGAAGGGTATCTGTATTTTGCGAAAAAAACATTCCCCCCGTTGTCAGCTTGGACCCACTGGAAATGCCTCCTTATTACGCACAAAAAATGAATACTCTCCCTACTAGCTGGGACTCACCTTGGTGGGAGGCTGACTTATGGGCCAACTAAGTTTACGGGGATGGAGGGCTTTGTCAACTTAGTCAATATGAACGACTCTAGATCCAGTGACCGTACGATGTCCATCCAACGGCCGTAGTGCTTCTTGAACCTTTGGTCTTCGTGCTCCAGCCGCCGAAAGCAGCGCCGGTCGTGCCGCGTGCTCCTGCCTCCCGTGGCCGGCTGTGATGCCGCGGAGGCCTCACCGCCCCCTAATACTCCCACTGCTGGCCAGGCCATCCCTCTACTCACCCACACCTCCTATTATTCTAAGGCGACGGCAACCTCACCCTCGTACTCCTCTTCGCGTGGGCAGCCACTGCTGTGTCTTCCCCGGCTCCGCGTCGTCCCCTTCCTAGGCCTCGTCGTCGTCCACCTCTGTGGTGCTCTCAGTGCGGCGTGGTCAATGTGGTCAACGACCGACTTCCATCGGAAGAGTACTGTGCGTGGAGAGGCTGACAGTTGGGTCCACGGCGGCCGCAAGGAAGTGCCTCCTTATTACGCGCAAAATAATTATTCCTCCACCTGACAGCGGGGACCCACCAGACGGGCCACCGTATTTCGTGAAAAAACGTTCCCCCCTGACTGTTGGGACCCACCAGCTACATCTTCGCACGCAAGGAAGTGCGTCCGGGCAAAAAAAAAACGATTCGCCCCCCTAACTGCTGGGACCCACCAGCTACATCATCGCACGCAAGGAAGTGCGTCTGGGCAAAACAAAAAAACGATTCTCCCCCCTAACTGCTGGGACCCACCAGCTACATCTTTGCAGGCAAGGAAGTGCCTGACAGTCGGGACCCACCTGGTCGAAGCGTATGTAGCGTTGTCATTCTGGTCGCAAACGTGTACGTACATCCTGGTCGTAGTAGAGGCGCGCACGTACACGTACGTACAATGGCGAGGGTGCAAGAAAGAAAATACGGCCACGTACGCACATACGGGCAGGGTCTCGAACGGCTACTCGCGCATACGTACATGGCTGGGTCGGAACGGAGAAACAGCGTCGTCGTCATGTTCATGGGGAGGCAACGGAATGTGTCGTGTTCATTGGGAGGCAACAGAACGCGTGGGAGCCAACCGGCTGGGTCAGAACGGAATGCGTGGTCATGTTCATCGGGAGGGCTTGGATGGAACATGCGATGGAAACGAGGCCTGGCGTACCGCACAACGGAGGAAACGGCCTTGTGTTCGACCAGCCACGTTCGAAACAGGGTCCTGTTGATCGGGAGGGGCCTGGCGTACTGCAAAACGGAGGAAACGGACCTCCTACGGTCGAAACGGGGGTCCTGTTGATCGGGAGGGGTGTGGCGTACCGCAAAATGG
>NC_041385.1:492331242-492409193 GCF_002162155.2 Triticum dicoccoides
TGGCGTACCGCAAAACGGGACTCCACGGGATACTGTTCATCTCCACCGTCGACCTCCTCCAGCCTCCACGGGCTCCTGTTCATCCAGCCTCCACCGCGCGCTACTCCACCGGCTACTGTTCAACCACCCCTCCACGGGCACCCCTCCACCGTCTACTGTTCATCCAGCCCTCCACACCACGGGGTCCTGTTCAACCACCCCTCCACGGCCACCCCTCCACCGTCTACTATTCATCCAGCCCTCCACACCATGGGTTCCTATTCATCCAAAGGCAATGCCACGACTCACTGTTCATCTAACCCCCTCCCCCTCGCAACACTCACTGTTCATCCAATCGATCGGCTTCAGTTAGCAGCAGCAGCGAAGGAATCGCTCCATCGGGTTCAGTTAACAGCCATCAATCGATCCCTCGGGTTCAGTAACGCGTAGCCTGCAGTGCAATCGCTCGGGTTCAGTTAGAGCCCAACGCCTCACTCGGGTTCAGTTAGAGCCAACGCCTCGCACACACACGCGTACCTGTACGAGAGAAACGCGCATCGCTCTCCCACCGTAACCGGCAACTCCCCGAAATTTTCCTCCCCCTCGCTTCTACCACAGTTTTTTCCGTCATGGACGGCCCAAAGAATGTCATGCAGTTGCGTCTCAGGCCCGCCCAGGACGAAAAACCCATTTTCTTTCATGATTTTTTGTCATAGAAGTAGGAGCCCACCACATCTATGATGATACCGGGTTTTGTCACAATTATCGTCATAGAAGTGTCATATGTATGACAGAAAAAAATTCGTTCGGCCCAAAATGTCACGAATGTGTCTTTTTTTTCTAGTGTTAATACTCAAGCATATCAAAGCAACCATGTCTTTCAAAATATCAACACTAAAGCAAGTTATCCCTAGCCCATCATGCTCAATCATTAATCCATTCATGAAACACACTCGAATATTAGCTACACCCAACACTCAAATACGATCATAGTGCCCCTTAGTTGGTGTTTTATGAGTCAAATTCAAAATAAAAATTGCATAACTAAAAGAAAGGCCCTTCGGGGAGGGAAGTAGGGATTTGTAGAGGTGCCAGAGCTCATAGCTTAAATTGAGAGAAGATTTATTTTTGAGAGGCATACTTTTCCTACCAATGAAAACGACTTGGAGCATCCCAACACTTTCCATGCTAGATATATCATAGGCGGTTCCCAAACAGAAAATAAAGTTTATTCCTTTTTCCACCATAACTTTCACTTTCCATGGCTAGCCGTATCCACGGGTGCCCTCCATACCAACACTTTCCATGGAATTTATTATTTGACAACATAAAGTAAATTCATCTATTCATCTCGGGACTGGGCATCCCTAGTACCTTTGCCATACTCTCATGCAATGACAAGTGAATAAACACTCATTGTGAGAATAACACATCTAGCATGGAAAATTTTGGCTACCCTTTACCGCCTCGCGAGTAGTAGTGCACACAAAAAAGAACTTTATTTTGAACATTAGAGATGGCACATGCAAATTTGCTTAGAACGGCATGGAAATACCGCATATAGGTAGGTATAGTGGACTCATATGGCAAAACTGGTTTAAAGGGTTTTGGATGCACAAGTAGTGATCATAATTAGTGCAAAGTGAAGGCCAGCAAAAAGATTGAGAAGCGACCAACCAAAAGTCAAAAAATCTCGTACCCAGCATTAAGCATAAGCAACACCGAATAATGCACCATAATTAGGATATAAATTTCATTGCATAGGAAATAACAAACCTTAACATCAATATTCTTACTAAAGCACAATTACTCATCAACATGACTCACATATCATATTGTCATATCTCAAAACCATTACTAAAAATCAAGTTTATTTTGTCCAATGATCCTCATGAAAGTTTTTATTATATCCTCCTTGTATATCTATCACTTTGGGACTATTTTCATATGTTGCTTTTGATAAGCTCAAACAAATATAAGTGAAGATCATGACCATAATTTTTTCTTTCTCTCAAAATAATCTAAGTGAAGCAAGAGAGAATTTCTTTTAAAATTTACTAACACCCAAATAAATCTAAGGGAAGCATGAGAGCATTTCTTCAAAATTAACAAAGCACATCGTGCTCAAAAAGATATAAGTGAACTACTAGAGCAAGTCCATGGCTCTAAAAATTGAAGTGAAGCATAGGAGCTAGCATAGCATAATCTTTGGCTTTCTCAAAAGGGTGTGTCTAGCAAGGATTCAACACTTAAAACACAAAATAAAACAAGAAAAGACTCATATCATACAAGACTCTCCAAGCAAAACTCATATCATGTGACAAATAAAAATATAGTTTCAAGTAAAATACTGACGGTTGTTAGAAGAAAGCGGGGATGCCACTCGGGGGCATCCCCAAGATTAGTTGCTTGCTACTTCTTTGAATATTATATTGGGGTGCCTCGGGCATCCCCAAGCTTAGCCTTTTGCTTATCCTTATTCCATCATCCATCGTAAGATAACCCAAAACTTGAAAACTTCAATCACACAAAACTCAAACAAAACCTTCGTGAGATCCGTTAGTATAAGAAACCAAACCACTACTATAAGTACTATAGCAAACCTATTCGTATTTTTTTGCATTATATCTACTGTATTCCAACTTTTCTATGGCAAAAACTCATCAAAGAAAACCATAGAATCATCAAAACATGCACACAACACAAAGAAATCAGAATCTGTCAAAAACAGAACAGTCTGTAGCAATCTGAGAATTTCGGATACTTCTGTAACTTCAAAAATTATGAAATAAATTAGTGGACGTGAGTAATTTGTCTATTAATCCTCTTCCAAAAGAATCAACTTAAAATCACTCTTCTCTAAAAAAATGACAACGAATCTCGTGAGCGCAAAAGTTTCTGTTTTTCAGCAAGATCAAATAAACTTTCACCCAAGTCTTCCCAAAGGCATTGCTTGGCACAAACACTAACTAAAACACAAAAAACACAATCATAACAGTAGCATAATTTTGCTAACACACAAGAACAGAAATAAAAAATCAAAAATAAATTTTATTCATTGGGTTGCCTCCCAACAAGCGCTATCGTTTTATGCCCCTAGCTAGGCATAACGCGTAGGATCTAAGTTTTGCCTTCCGTTATCTTTGCCACTTTAGTAAGGGTATTTTCAAACCTGGGAGGCTCTTTGCGCTTCCCTAAATTTTCCGGAAAAGAAACCATCTTGAGATCTAAAATATCCAACTGTTTATTGCAAAGAGAAATCAAAGTGTTCATATGATTAATACTACCATTGAGATGTTTGAGAGGTTCATTATATTTTTGTAATTCCACCATATGTTTATGAAAATCACCAAGTTTGTCCAAAATTTGGACTCCCTCTGGGGTGAAAGTAAACCCTTTCTTTTGTGGTGGAACCCTAAAATTTCTTCTAAAATTTCATAGGCGGTATTGACATCAAGATCAATAAAATTCCCTTTTGCGGCAAAATCCAAGAGTTGTCTATGATGCAAAGCCAATCCTACGTAAAAATTTCTAAGCAAAGTTTTTGCATCTCCCTTTAGGATGCAAACACGATAAGATTCCATAAGCCTATACCAAGCAACTTTCAAAATTTCTCCTTGTTTTTGTTTGAAGTATAAAACTTCAAAGTCTGGTAGCAAAGGAGGAGCATTGAAACTAGCCATAGCGAAACAAGAACACGAATAGATCTGACGGGAAAACGGCGAACGAAAAAGAGGGTGAACAAAAAGGAATTTTTTTGTGAAGTGGGGGAGAGGAAAACGAGAGGCAAATGGCAAATAATGTAAATTGCGAGAAGATGAGATTTGTGATTAAGAACCTGGTTGATGTTGAAGATCCTCCCCGGCAATGGCGCCAGAAATTCCTTTTGATGTCTGCTAGAGCTACGTCGGTATTTCCCCAAAGAGGAAGGGATGATGCAGTATAGCGACAATAGGTATTTCCCTAAGTGATGAGACCAAGGTTATCGAACTAGTAGGAGAACCACCTCACACCACGTAAACAACACTTGCACACAAATAATAAATACTCGCAACCCAACGTGTTACAGGGGTTGTCAATCCCTTTTGGGTACGACGCCTTGAGTAGGCAAATAACGTGAGGTAAAAAGTGGTAGATAGGATAAATAGATCGCGAAACAAATAAATTGCAGGAAGGTATTTTTGTATTTTTGGTTTAATAAATCTGAAAATAAATGCAAGAGAAAATAGATCGCAAAGGCAAATATGATGAAAAGAGACCCGGGGGCCATACGTTTCACTAGTGGCTTCTCTCGGGAAAAAATAGCAAATGGTGGGAAAACAATTACTGTTGGGAAATTGATAGAACTTCAAATAATCATGACGATATATAGGCAATGATCATTATGTAGGCATCACATCCAAGATTAGTAGACTGACTCCTGCCTGCATCTACTACTATTACTCCACACATCGACCGCTACCCAGCATGCACTAGTGCATTAAATTGATGAGAAAACGGAGTAATGCATTAAGAATGATGACATGATGTAGATGAGATCCGTTTATCTATTGCAGCAAATAGATCTCATCTTGTTATCCTTAGTAGCAACAATACATACGTGTCGGTTCCCCTTCTGTCACTGGGATCAAGCACCGTAAGATCGAACCCACTACAAAGCACCTCTTCCCATTGCAAGATAAATAGATCAAGTTGGCCAAACAAAACCCAAATATCGGAGAAGAAATACGAGGCTATAAGCAATCATGCATATAAGAGATCAAAGAAGACTCAAATAACTTTCATGGATAAAAACATAGATCTGATCATAAACTCAAAGTTCACCGGATCCCAACAAACACACTGCCAAAAGACTTACATCATATGGATCTCCAAGAGACCATTGTATTGATAAGAGAGAGAGAGAGAGAGGAAGCCATCTAGATACTAACTACGGACCCATAGGTCTACAAAGAACTACTCACACATCATAGGAGAGGCACCAATGGAAGTGGTGAGCCCCTCCATGACGGTGTCTAGATTGGATCTGGTGGTTCTAGAGTCTGCGGTGGCTGGATCAATATTTCGTTGACTCCCCTAGGGTTTCTGGAATATTGTGGTATTTATAGAGAAAAGAGGCAGTTCGGGGGGCACCTGAGGTGGGCACAATGCCCCTGGCGCGCCCTGGTTGCTGCTGCTCCCCTCTAACAGCCCCTCAGGTGCTTCCTTGGCCCATCGGCTTTCTTCTAGCCCCAAAAAATTCCTCCAGGAGTTGCTTTGCGTTTGGACTCCATTTGATATTGATTTCCCATGATGTAAAAAACATGCAGAAAACAACAACTGGCACTGGGCACTATGTCAATAGGTTAGTACCAAAAAATGATATAAAATGATTGTAAAACATCCAAGAATGATAATATAACAGCATGGAACAATCAAAAATTATAGATACGTTGGAGACGTATCATCGACATGGTTAGTTATAATCTTTGCTGAAAACCCGAGTGCTGTCTAAGCTTCTTTATGAAACAAGAGCAAAAGAGTTCATAAAAGTTGTTTTTTCACTTGCAGTTTATCAACTGAATTGCTTGAGGACAAGCAAAGTTTTATGCTTGGGGGAGTTGATACGTCTCCAACGTATCTAATTTTCCTAATGCTTTTCCTCTTGTTCTGGACTCTAATTTGCATGATTTGAATGAAACTAACCCCAGACCGACGTTGTTTTCAGCAAAACTACCATGGTGTTATTTTTTGTGCAGAAATAGAAGTTGTCGAAATGGAACGAAACTTTGCTTGGATTTTTTATACATTAAAAGAGAATTTCTGGAGCCAGGATGGACCTGAGGGGGGGCACCTGGGTGGGCACAACCCAGCAGGGTGCACCAACCCCACCAGGCGCACCCAGGTGGGTGCTGCCCACCTGGTGGGCCCGCTAACCCTCAAATCGACGCTATGAAATCCCATATTTCCAGAAAAAATCAGGGAGAAAGAATTATTGCGTTTCACGAGATGGAGCTGCCACCAAGCCATGTTCTTCCTTGGGAGGGTAGATCTGGAGTCTGTTTGGGGCTCCAGAGAGGGGGATCTTTGATCTTCGTTATCACCAACACATGTCCATCGCGAATTCCATGATGCTCCCCACTGGGAGTGAGTAGTTCCTTCATAGGCTCGCTGGTCGGTGAGGAGTTGGATGAGATTGATCATGTAATTGAGTTAGTTTTCTTAGGGCCTGATCCCTAGTATACACTATGTTCTGAGATTGATGTTGCTATGACTTTGCCATGCTTAATGCTTGCCACTTTGGGCCCGGGTGCCATGATTTTAGATCTGAACCGTTTATGTTATCACCATTGTATCCATGTTCTAGATCCAACCTTGCAATTTATAGTCACCTACTACATGTTATGATCCGCCAACCCCGGAGTGACAGAAGTCGGGACCACTCCCGGTGATGACCGTAGTTTGAGGAGTCCATGTATTCACCATGTGCTAATGCTTTGTTCCGATTCTCTATTAAAAGGAGGCCTTAATATCCCTTAGTTTCCAATAGCACCCCGCTGCCAGGGGAGGGTAGGACAAAGTTGTCGTGCAAGTTCTTTCCATAAGCACGCATGACTATTTACGGAATACATGCCTACATTATATTTATGAACTGGAGTAGTGTCGTATCGCCCTAGGTTATAACTGTCTCATGATGAATATCATCCAACGAGTCACCGATCCAATTCCTATGAATTTATCATATATTATTCTTGCTAAGTTACTACTGTTGCTACTGCTATCGTTACTGCTACAATATCACTGCTATCACTGTTAATGTTACCATTACTACTGCTGCTATCATCAAAACTAACATCTACTGTGCTACTAATCACTTGGCTGCAGATAATTAATCTCCAGGAGTGGTTGAATTGACAACCCAGCTGCTAATACTGTCGGCGTTCTGGGAACGCGGGTCCCCAGACTTGCCTGCCTGCGGCCTGCAGCGTGGCTCACCAGCGGCCCAGTACGGCCCGTCTTCATCAACCCAAGCTCAAGACCCTCGCGAGGGGCCAAGCCTCGCAGGGCGGACGACACAAGGCCTCCTCAGGGGCGGCCTCACCAGGCAGGCTCGCGAGGAGGCGGAGAGATCAAGGCGAGGGGTACCTCACGAGGTGCTCATGATGCAAGCTATGAAGATCAAGACCAGGCGGGCGCCAGGCGGGCTCCAGCCTGCGCAATGTCCTTGTTTCCTCTTTGGTGCAAAGGGGGCAAGTGCAGGCACAGAGTACCGAGGCATGAGGAAAAGATTGCCATATCGGTGCAATGATACCAAGACCAGTAGAGTGGCAGGGCAGAGGTCACCGTGGAGCCCAAGACGGTGTCATCGCTAGTGCCTTTGGCAGTCGAAGACCACCTTTAGTCAGGATAGCTTGTACTAGCTATCCCCTTTCGAAATGGCTGTTGTTAGCTCCCTTCCTGCTCAATATTTGGTAAGAGGACCAGGGCCTATATAAATAGAGATAGCCACCAAAGTAGAAGACGAGAATCTGACCCAGAGCCAACAGAGACGGATCAATTCCTCTCCAAGCACACCACCACAAGAACACCTCGCCTCGCGAGGCTGTTCTTCCTCTGTACTGTTCATCATCAGCCCAAGAGGCAATCCACCACACCACACACTGGATTAGGGTATTACACCACAACGGTGGCCCGAACCAGTATAAACCTCGTGTCTCTTGTATTGTTCATCGTGCTAGCTTAGAATCGCGGCGAGGTTGTGGGCGTGTTTCGGTAGGGAGAAGATCTTTGTGCGCACCCCAGAGTTCAAACCTTAAGGGTTTTGCCAGAACCCGATATCCGACATTTGGCGCACCAGGTAGGGGTGCGCCAGAATCTTCTTTCCGCTGATCTCCGTTCCGTCGCTTCGTCGCATCCATGGCAGACGCTCACTGAGCTCGCGCCGAAGGCCGGGCTGCTCTCGCCGTCCCCGTCGCCCAGACGACTCCCGTCGGCGGGCCTCCTCGTCGTTCTCCATCGCCTGCCGCCAACGCCGCCAACGGCCGGGCGGGGAACGAGCAGCAAGCATCTTCGCTGCACCCCTCGATGCGGCGGGAAGGCTGCACCGCCACTCCGTCATTGACCCCAGCTGGTTCGTCATCTCACGCTCGTCGCGCCCCCACGGACGCGCAGGCCGCGTTGCTCCTGGCACGTGACCTCCTGCACTACCGCCCCGTCGATGACCTCTACGAAGAATGGCTCGCTCGCATCACCGAGCTCGTCAGCGCCACAGGGGGCTCCCCTGCGCCGTCTCTCTCGCTGCCTCACCCTCCATCATGCATGGGCGACGCGGCTCAGGGGGTGCCTCCGCCACCTCCTCCCCAAGAAGGCGCACTGGCTCCAAGGCGCGCGGCCCTGGGCGTGACCCACCGTGTCCTGTGCCCGCCCGGCAGTAAAGGAGCTGCCAAGAAATCCCTCGGCCTCAAGAAGGCGCACACGTGCTCCCTGCACCAGCACGGCAAGACCGCATCCCTGCACCAGCACGCCAAGACCCCACGCTGCTCCTAGCGGCGGCGCGTGGGAACCATCAAGAACAAGCCCCTCGTCAGCAAAAGGCTTCGGTGGCCACGGCAGGCTGCCGTGCCTTCACCCCCGAGCTGCGTAGCGTCGCCTGGCCCGGCAAGTTCAAGCCGGACCTGCCTCCTCGCTACAACGGCACTGCCGACCCTGCGGAGTTCCTGCAGCTCTATGAGCTGGGCATCGAGGCAACCAACAGATACGAAAAGGTCATGGTGAACTGGTTTCCCATGGCGCTCAAGGACGTGCCCGCACCTGGCTCTTGAACCTGCCTCCCGGCTCGATCTCCTCTTGGTACGAGATGTCTAGTAGCTTCATCGCCAACTTCCAGGGCACTCGCGACCGCCCTCCGGCCGTGGGTGACCTGCGCTGCATCAAGCAGTAGCCTGGAGAGACCCTGCAGAAGTACATCCAGCGTTTCAACAACACTTGCCTCAAGATCCCCAAGGTGACAGAAGAGGCCATCATCTCAGCATTCTCCGATGGCGTCCGCGACATCAAGATGAAGGAGGAGCTCGCCATCCACGAGGATCTGTGCACATCTCTGGAGCTGTTCAACCTGGCGACCAAGTGCACAAGAGCTGAGGAAGGATGCCTCTCCCTCCTCGAGCTTCCAGCTGCTGACCCAGAAGAGAAGAAGGCCAAGGCCAAGGACGTGAAGCGCAAAGGAGCAGCCGTACTCGCAGCAGAACCAGACACGAAGCATGACAGGGACCAGCCGGAGTCGTCCAAGGGTAGCCGATTCTGCGCATACCACAACCTCTGCACCCACAACACCAACGAATGCCAGGAGCTCAGAGCCATTCGAGAAGGACGCATCGGTCGACACCCCAAGCGCAACGACCGGGGCTACGGCCGAGGAGGAGGACAAGGCGGAGGACGATGGGACGACCGAGGCCCTTGCCAGGAGTGGTGTGACCGACCTCGCGAGGATCGCTGGTAGGACCAGCCTCGTGAGGGAGCCTGGAGGGACCAGACTCGTCAGGACCGCTCAGAGGGCAACGTAGGCCTTCCTCCTCTGCCGCCACCGCCAAGGAGGAATGATGACCACCACCAAGACGAGGGGGCTGGGGGCTTCCAGGAGCCACATGCTATCGCTTGTATCTTGGGCGGTGCCCAGGCCCCAGCCTCTCAGCGCATCTTCAAGCAGTTTGCTCGCGAGGTGAATGCAGTCCTCCCCAAGCTCAGGCCACGCGCTCGCTCAGGTGGTCCAAGTGCGCCATCACTTTCAGCTCAGCAGATCAGCTCAAGTGTGTGGCTACAGCTGGCGTCCTCCCAATGCTTTGTTCCCTAGTCATCAGCAACGTGCAAGTTACCAGGACCCTCATCGATGGCGGCGCAGGGCTCAACGTTCTGTCCCTCGAGATGTTCAACAACCTTCAAGTGCCATATGATCAGCTTCAGCCTACCAAGCCTTTCTCAGGAGTTACTAATGGCTCCACCACCCCGATAGGGCTGGTCCGCCTCCCTGTCACTTTCGGACAGCATAACAACTACCACACCGAGCTCATCGACTTCGACGTCGCCCACATTCGCTTGCCATACAATGCCATCCTCGGGTATCTGGCCCTGGCCAAGTTCATGGCGGTGACCCACCATGGCTACAATGTCCTCAAGATGCCAGGAAGCGGCGGAATCATCACAGTCCCTTGCAAAGAGAAGGATGCGGTGTTCTCCCTCGAGCGCGCCTTCCAAGCTGCATCAATCGAGGATCCAGACAGCAAGGGCGAGAACCCTCCTGAGGCAGTCCCCAGGAAGAAGAAGACATCGCCCAGCTCAAGGCCTCAAGAGGTTGGCATCTCAGGAAGTGTCACATCAGGATCCGCGCCCATGCAAGGGGCGCCTCCCTCCGTCGCATAGGAAGGCGTGCCCGGCGCCCTCCTTGGGCAGGGCTCGGGGGCTCTCTTCTAGAGGGCCTCAGACTTTGCCAAGATCACGAGGGAGGCGCTTGGGCACCACTTGAAGGCGTGCTTCGCAGCATGTTTCCCTCAGAAAGGCATGGGGCAAGGAAGGCCCAACCCTCAGGAGTTCATCACCAAGACCACTCAGGAGCTTCAGGAATCAAGAGTCATACGCGGTGATCACCGTTTGCTTGGCATAGCCCCCCATGAAGGCGAGGATGGTGGGCTGCACGTCTACATCGACTTCCCAGGGCTCAACTGAGCCGCGTCTCAGGAGTGCCTCTAGCCTTCGCGCGTGGGACGTTGTGAGGGTCCGCCGCAAAACTACATTCGCATGCCTTTCGGCCTACCGAACATGGCTGCTACTCACCAGTGCCATCTGCGGAGCATTCTGGCGGCTCTGGTGGCCAGGCATCACGCGGTCCTGGCGGAGGTGGAGATGGTACTTGAGGAACCGGCTGGACCCCCAAAGCCTCCCGAAGCTTAGGGATGCGGTGGCTCGTGAGGGTCGGACTCTTCATCGCGCATCTTCAGCTACACCAGCACCCCCTCTACAATGGTACCAGGTGACATCTTCCGAGTTCATTTCAGCTGGGAGCACCCTCAGGGCCGCATCATTCCCAGGTCGCGTGGGTCCGTCCCTGCGGCATGTATCCCTTTTGCTTATGTCTTTAGTTTACCTTGCTGGGGGCGCCCCTCGGGCTGCATCATCCCCAAGCCGCTCGGGCCTGACCCAGTGGCATGTATCCATTCTACATTTATCTAAGCTGGTTTGCCTTTCATGCTTAACCTACCTATGATTATCATCTGCCGCCTACCACGGGCCTTCTCTCCCTCATGCAAATCGCTTGCATGTTAAAAGGGGGGCTCCTGAGCATCGCGACTCAGGAGCTCTTACTGGCTCTCCAACCCTCACCCCCCGGCCTTGTCCACGGCATCGCGACCTGGCATACTAGCGGCGGCTTAGCTCGCGTGAGGGCCGGGACCTGAGGACGTAGAGCATTTGTATCTAACCATCTCGCAGGAACACACAGCCGCCCAAGGCTCAAGACTAGGCACAACCCGCCTTGAGGTAGGGCCTCGTGAGTCCCGTGCTGGCTCACGAGTGCCCAGATACACCTCGTCTAGCCCTGCCGTGAAAGCCACGTGTCAGGGCGTGGTTGTACACGCCCCGGGGGCTCCTCCCGGAGGGCCCCCCCTCCCATGTACCAGTGGAAGCACCATGCTCCCCGCTGGCTGACGGCACTGCCGAGTAGCGACTATGCCCGTACACATACGGAAGTGCTATGCTCCGCGCTGGTGATAAACAACTGAGGGCGGCCCATAGCCGTATCAACCTCAAGGAGCCCAGAGCTCAGTGTCTGGCCTCATCGCAACAGCTCCCCTCGGGAGCGTCACACGAGGGGGCTAGACACGGGGGATGCGCCCGGGTCACGCCCGAACGCACGCCACCCAGCCAGGTCCGAGGGACCTGGTCGTTGCGCGCCCCTCCCCGTGCGGAGCCAAGGTATGAAGACCATTTGAATGTCAAGGGGGACTCCTGAGCATCGCGACTCAGGAGCCTAACTGGTCACGTAGCCCCTCACTCCTTAGTTCCGCATGGCTAATGGCGGTTGAGGTATGCACGGGGCCAGGCCCTGCTGACGTAGAATGACAACTCTACTCCTATATTCCCTCCCTATTTGCTGTTTGCGCGTCTAGGGGGACTCCTGAGCATCGCGACTTAGGAGCCTAACTTGCCACGTAGCCCCTCACTCCTTGTCCCGTCCAGGTGATCCGGTCAGAGCTAACGACGGTTGAGGTATGCGCGGGGTCGGGCCCTGCCGACGTAGAACACAAAGCAAATAGGAAGGAAACCACAAAATCTCGAAGCAAATCCAGAAGTAAATATTACAAACCATAATTGTCTTCACGATATCAAACGCAAGTTTAAACGCCTCCACGAGGCACAGTGCATATTGCAGGAGTTAAAACAGGAAAGAAGCCGCGAGAAGATCACCCTTGGGCAATGCCGTCATTCGCCAGGAGCCCCACCTCCATGATGGTGTTACCTCCATCAGCTCCACCTCCCGAGGCCATGGGATCAGCGGCGCCTGCCCTGGGCACAGTGGCAAAGGCGCAGAACTTCGCCAGCAGGGCTTCTACCCGGCCCTTCACGGTTTCACTAGCGGTGGCGAAATGCTCGTTGTCCACTGGCTCCAGCAGCTCGTCGAGGTTGGTGCCAGGGTCGCAAAGATAGACGTGGCTGAAGACACGCATCACTGCCGCAGAAGAAAGGACGCTAGCTTCAGCCTCGTCCATCAGGCCGATGCCGGTCACGACTTCCTCGAGCGCTTCGACCAAGAAAGGAAGCAGTTGGGCGGGGCCATCCTTGGTGCCAGCCAGCGGCTTCTCTAGGCCACCCTCGTAGAGCGTCTTCAGCACCTTGCGAGATCTCTCCTCAAGATCCGCGAAGGCCACGCGGTCCTCGGCTAGAACCTTCACCTTGGCATCCAGCTCGGCCCTCTCCGTCTTCAGCTTCTGTTCCAGTGTCCCCAGCCGGCCGCGTTCAGCGGCCAGCTCGGCGTGGCGGTCCCTGACAGCGTCCTCCCGAGCCTTCATCTCCTCCTCCTTCGCCTGGCTGTCGCGAACCTCTTTGGCGAGCTCATCGTGCAAGCCCTACAGCTTGGCTTCCAGCGCCTTGCAATGGTCTTGGGCGACCGTGGCATCCTTCAGCGCCACATCACGGGCGGCTGAGGCCTGGGTGGCAGCTTGCTTCTCCTCCTCAGAAGCTGTCATGGCCCGGCTCAGCGCCGCTCGGACAGAGGTATCAGAGTGAACCCAGCCAGGGATAAGCTCCAGGCGCCCGACTACCAGGTGGGAGTTGGCGCCCTGGAGGTCTTCTCGCAGCTGGCCCAGCTCAGTAAGGGCACGGTCCAAGACAACGGAGGAGGCAGAGGAGTCCGAAACCAGTGGTGCGGGAGGAGAAGGTGGCATCGTGATCACAGCTTGGGAGACTGGGGGCTCCTGAGTCTTGGCTACCTTAGCAACAGCATCAGGCGTCGGCACCTCCGGAGCCAGCAGGGCCATGGGGGCTGGCGCCCTGCCAGAGCACTCCTCTGAGCCTCACGAGGACGATCGGGCAGGGGAGGTGCGAGCTCCACCGCCTCCCCTTCCCACGGGCGAAAGCGCGGCCGCAACAGATGAGCCTGCCCCAGGCGGGGCCACCGTGTCCCCCTTCTTCCTCTTCGCCGCAAGTGGCGGCCTAACCAAGTGATGGAGAATGTCAAGCCCCGGCAGCAAAAACAAGAACAAGACGGAGTTCGAGCACTTACTGGTCAATCGCGGATAGGCCACCGGCCTCTTGCCGAGCTTAAAGCCCGTAAGCCTCTTGGTCCGGGGTGCAGCCTCAAGAGGTCCAGGGGCGGAAGAGGGCACACCAGAAGGGCTGGAGCCAGCTTTGGGCGGTGCCTGGGCCGAAGTAGCCCCTTGGGAGATCAGCGCCGACCTGTCCTTCTTCGGGATCACGGGCGGGTCCTTTTCCTCTCGCATGGCGTCGGCCTCGTCATCGTCCGGCAGGGTGCGGAGGATGCTGGCCCTTCGCCGGGGGGAGGTCTCCCCCGTCCCCTCAGTGGTCGCCTCTGAGTCGCGCTCCTCTTCTTCTTCATCTTCCTCTCCTCCCTCCACGGGAATCACCGGAAGACACCTCCACAGCGTCATCGCCCCCTGGGCCGTAGGAGGCTCTGCCGGTACCAGGCCACGCCCGTCGAAGGTGGGCATGGCATCCACCACCTGTTGCCAGCCGTCGCGGAGGAACAGGGGGGCAGGAGCACCCTCCAGACCTTCCAGGTCATCTCCAACCAAGAGGCGGAGAGCTGCGACCATATCCTCGTCAGCCAAGACCGTCGGGTTCAAGAGAAGATCGTCGTCTGCACCCCAAGCGTCCACGACGGGTGCGAGTGCGCCTGAAGTGGGGCCACCCGCTGCATCCGGGACTCCCTCAGGAGCGTGGCCCCTGTCAGCTTCGCCGCCTTCATGTTGCCCGGCCTCGGGTTGGTGTCCATCTTCTCCAACACCAACTTTGCCCGTCTGTCATCGAGTTTCATGCAAGACCACCCCTCATCGGGCTAGGGCTGCTCCGTTGGCAACAACAACCGAGAGTGGATGCATCGGGCATCCATCATGACCCACTTGCTCCGAAAGCCGTCGACCCTCTTCCCGGTCTTCGAGATCGCGTTGGCCTTGGAGTACGCGACGAAGCCGGCGCACGCCGAGGTATGGTCGCCGTTGATTCTGAGGGAGAAGAAGTGTCATAGCAAAGCCACGTATGGCATCACCCCAACATGTGCCTCGCAGTAGTAGGCGAAAATCGACAAAAGGAGAATGCAGTTGGGATGGAGGTGAAGGGCCTGCAACCTGTAATGGCGGAGGACGGCGTAGAAGAACTCGGAGAAGGGTGGAACCAGGCCGGCGACGACAGCGTTCTTGAAGAAGGGGTAGAAGGTGCTCCCCTTAGCCTCTGGCTCGGCGGAGCCAACCGGAGTCCGTTCTCCCCCATCTCGCTGCCCTCCACCGCCATCATCAAGCGCGTAGCGACAAGATTCTTCTCCGACATGTTGGGGGCGTCCAGGGACGGCGAGTACCAAGCTAATAGGGCGTCGGCCACGGCCTTGTGGGGCGCCATTGCTCACTGAAAGGGGAAGGATGGAGCGGATCTAGAGATTTCGGAAGCAGGAGAGCAAGGAAGGGGATCAGGAGCAAGGCGAAAGAGAGCAATGAAGGCAAGCCTCACCCAGGCCAACCTTTTGTCAGTCAAGCCTCACCCAAACTCTCGCAGATTGTACCCCTACTGTGATGGACAGAGAACCAACTTCACCCAATCTAACCCCAACCCCAGCAGATAGTAACCCACTTCCTATTGACACAACACCATCTCCACCACAGAGCTCCCAAACAAGAGCAATTAGTAAGGCAACTCCAGTGCCCAAAGGGCCAGTACTACCATGGCGAACACCAACTCCACCAGTTAGTACACCTATTCCTATGGAGGAAGCACAACCAGCTAGTCATAGTTTAGCATCTATCACATTTGATGTTGTTAAATCGTATGTGCGTATCTTCCCATCTTGGAAATATTATACTGAAGATGAAGGAAAATGCCAGTTGCAGGTGTTTGTCCAGGAGTTATGTGTAAGTAATGTTATTCATGGCAATTACTTTGCTTTGTCCCATACATCCTACCTCCATGATGGTTATAATACAACAAATTTTCCCATTTTTCTCTATAGAGAAAGACCGATTTGGAAACTCTGGATGAGGTAACTTGTGCTAATACCTCTGCTATCTTCAAGAATGCTTGGTGGCAGTATCGGAATTACCTGAAGAAAACATACTTCACCGGCAAAGAAACACATCAAATTCCCTTACGTTCTCCTGAGACACATTTACTGGACGATGACTGGGAACGCCTTGTACTGTGCTGGTCCCGAACCAAGAATGTGGTAAGGTCTATGAGCTCATTTTATATTTTAAGTACTATATTCTTGTGTCTTATTGTACTATTTTCATGTAGAACAAGTGTCTAAACCTGAAGAACAACTGTTCTAATTTTAGATTCCATTGCTATCATAGTTCAAAAAAGCGCTAGGCGTTAATTGTGCGTTTTGCCACAGCCTTGCGCTTTACTGACCAAAGCGCATGCTTATGTGCAGTTATGCACAGATTAAGCGTAGTTATGCGCAATGCGTTTTGCCAACGCCTAGAGCCTAGGCGTGCCTTTTTTAACTATGATTGCTATCGTGCATACTGCTTTGCTCTTGTATCACTGTATTTACTCATACAAAGTTATTTTTAAATTGAAGGATCCAATCGAAACTCCAATGGCATAGCAGGTATGTTCACACATGTTTCTTTAACATGTTTGCTCTTATCAATAGCTCTACTGATTTCAGTTTCAATTGTGTATACAGTTGATCTCATATCATGCATATTACTAGCATCACAACTGAGCCAATAGTGTTGTTGTACATGTAGACCTGTGGTACCCATCTGAAATCTTGTTGTGCCGTGTAGTTTCCCACGCTTTGTATTCTTTCACTGTTGCTTTCGTCTTGAACTGATATGATTTGAACCGTGTCTCTATTTTGATTTGGCAAGACAATGAAGTGACCATAGGACATAGATATATGTTTGTTTGACGCTTTTATTATGTACTAGTACTTGTCAATAGAAGAATTGGTAGTTTAATCCTGTTCACCTTACTAATGAACTGGTTCACCGAAATGAGTTTCATATACTAGTACATGCTAAACCTGTTATGTGTCTGCTTGTATCTTCTTTTAGAATGCCGACAGAATATTGGGGAAGAGTGCCTTATTAAGCAATGGTAAAGGAAGTAATGCAGATAAAGTTCAGGATAGTGACACATCCTTGTTGGTCTCCAACAAAGCTGATAAAACAGCTAAGGAAGACTATCTTGAAGACAGTGAGACAACCCCAAAGTCCTGTCTTGGTTTAGTGTCCGAGTTACTGGCCACTACCGCTTGCACAAGCTATTCAAACTCACTGTCTGAATCAATTAGGTTTCTTGAGTCTCAACTACAAGCTGAAAGACATCAATCGGTTGTGCTGCGACAAGAAGCGGAAGGACTGCGGAAGTCCCTGGAGCATTCAGATGCATACTTTCTGGTGCATCGGCAAGTGTTGGAGGATTTAGCGCCAAACAGGACAAAGCTAATAAGCTTGCTAAGCTTATTGCCAGCATGGTGGATACCTAGGATAACGTTTCTTGAGCTCTTTTGAAGTTGTTTCAGTTATGCTCTCGTTTTGCTGCCGTGTTTATTTGCACTGGTGGCCAATTTTGATGGCCAGTGTATGTAATATGTTGCTTTGTTCCCTATAATTGCACTGGTGGCGAACTTTGATGCCCAGTGGATGTAATATGTGTAATAGCGGTAATAGGCTAGCGTTAATGGCTTGCTTATTTATTTCCTTATTGTCTTGTTTAGTTGTTTGCTTGTATTCACTCCAGTTATTTTACTGTGTTTTTCTAGTGGCCACAATAGCCTATTTTTGGTAACTAGGCCAAAATAATCATGGCAACACACAGACTGTTGTAACCATGGGCCTCCTGCGGGCCGTATGATCCATGGGCCTTCTACGCGTGCAGGATCCGTTGGCCTTCTATACGGGCCGTAGGATCCATGGGCCTTCTACGGGCCATAGGGTCCATGGGCCTTCTACAGGCACCGGTCGTATGATCCATGGGCCTTATATGGGCCGTAGGATCCATGGGCCTTCTATGGGGCGTATCATCATTTCACCAGTCATGGGCCATACTATTCGTGGACCATAACGGGCCGTTAATAGGCCGTATTTGATAACTCTATGAAAACAGCCCAACGATTTTTTAATGAAAATGGCCCAACGTATTAACGGTCCACAAACGGGCCGACTGTAACGACGAGCTGAATTTGGCTCACAAGCATAAAATAACAGTAACGGGCCGTAAGTAACCGAATGCTGCAAATGAGCCCAAGAATAAATGGGCCCTGAGAAGGCCGAAAGATAACTTGGGCTAGAAACGGCCCAGTGGTATAACGGGTCGTTAATGGGTATAAAGTGATACACTGTTCATTATGGGCCAGTTTCACCACAGGTCGTTAATGGGCCAAGAGTTACAAAGGGCCTCATATGGGCCGAAAGAAGTCATGGGCCACACATGGGCCGGAAGTTAAAACAGGCTGGAATCATATTCGACGGCCCACATGACGCTACTGGGCCTAATTCGGATAGGGCGTAACGGGTCGTGGGTTAGCGGGTTGTAAATGGGCTATATGCGAACATGCCGTTAACAGGCTTTTCATGGGCCGGCCCGCCACCTTTTGACCAAGTCAAACAGGCCGGCCTTTTCACAAGAATGGGCCTCTGTTGGACCGTGCCACGTGTTGACGTATCATAGGCGCCTTGGATTCAATGAGTGGATGACATCTGTCCCAATGGTGAGCCGACACGTGTTTCCTCCAGCCAATGATGATTTTACACGTGGAAAATCCCCATTGGTCGGAGCTCTTAACGGGTTATCGGATCCAAAACCGGACCCGATAGCTTAATGGCGTTTCATTACGGTGGATGCCACATGTCGGTCACCCTTGATGAAAGCACTTCTGTGACGCGTGATTTATCGTCATGGAAGTGGACACTTCCATGATGATAATTTTGGTAATGTCATGGAACACTTCTATGACAGCACAGGTATGACTATCTTGATTCTGTCATAAAATCGTCATGGATGTACATGCATGACAGAAAACGTGACCTACTGTGACAAACACGTATCATCATGGAAGTGTATTTTTTTGTAGTGTATTGTTGTGAATAGCTATACAATATGATGTTGCTTGTGTAATCTTGATTGCCTTGTATGCTTTTTGTTTCATTCGTTTCTTTTGCTTCTTTCTTTGGGCCCTCGATGTTACCTTATTCCCCTTATGAAAATATAATATCTTTTTCAGTCCGAATACATGTGTGCTTGTTAGCGAGGATGTATGTAGAACCCCTGGATATTTTAATAGAGGCCCTAATGGATAAGTATATTAGTCTCCCTACTCTGGTAGGGATGGACAGGAGCAAATGTTTTCAGCATCTCGTTGATAGAGTTTGTAAGTTAATTAAAGACTGGAAAGAAAAGGTATTTTCAATGCAAGGAAAAGAAATATTATTGAAAGCGGTGGCTCAAGCAATCCCCTCTTATGCTATGTAAGTATTTAAACTTCCCAAGGCCATATGCAAAGGCAATAACAGATGAGATTGCAGGGTTTTGGTAGGGGGCAGCGAGGAGAAGAAGAAGATGCATTGGTTTGCATGGTGGAAATTATGCACCCCGAAGAGTAAAGGTGGCTTGGGGTTTAGAGACCTTCATAGTTTTAATCTTGCTTTACTAGCAAAACAGTGTTGACGCTTACTCCAAAATCTTGAATCTTTGTGTGCAGAAGTACTAAGTGCAAAATACTATCCGGATGGAAATATTCTCGTGGCTGGCCCTAAGAAAGGTTCTTTGTTTACTTGGCAAAGTATTGTTTCGGGCATACAAACTTTTAAGAGAGGGTGTATTTGGCATGTGGGTACGGGCTCACAGATCAACATCTGGCATGTCCTTGGGTTCCTTCTAGTGAATCAAGGAAGATTTTAACTCCAAGGGGAGCAACTATGTTGGATAAGGTTGAAGAATTAATTGACCCTCACACTGGCCAATGGGATGAGAATCTAATCCGGAGTATTTTTTGGCCAGTTGATGTTCACAGGATAGTACAAATCCCTCTTCGACTGCACGTGATGGAAGATTTTTTATCATGGCATTATAACCGTTACAGAGCATTTACTATGCGGTCTGCATATCATATAGAATTTCAGCATCAATTTGGCAGCAGCTGGAACCAGAGTCCCGCAGAAGGAAACCAGCCAACTGAAATATGGAAGCGCGTTTGGGAGCTTCGAATCCCTAGCACAGTCAAGCATTTTATGTGGAAGGTGATCAGAGGAGTTTTACCATGCTATGGTATCCTATCAGGACGTCATATACCAGTTGTCATGGGAACGAATCTTACAGTAGAGGTAGGGGTACGTAGAAGAGGGCAGAGCCTAGCTATGGTGAGATTATACACTCGGATTTATGAGTTCTGGCCCCTCTCGGAGGAGGTAACAACCCTACATCTCGGTGACGTAGAGGCTTTGTGTTGATTGGAGTGTTGAGTATAGGGGGGCTGCGAACCCTTGTGCTAGAGGGGAGGGTGGCTTATATAGAGTACGCCGACCCCTCACAGTCCTCAGTTATGCAAGGTTCAGTGAGAATAAAGGTACGAATGTTACTGGTAACGCCCGTGTCTAATGATCTTTATGGCGACGGAGTGAATGTCTGACTGTTGCCATCCTGGGGTGTCGCTAGGTCTTCTGCCCTTCGAGTGAAATCTTACATTCCGAGTGAATAACGAAAATCGAGTGGAAGTGGGATATCCGAGTGGATCTTCTATCGAGTGAGTTGCCCTTTGTGATGATTCCAGTCGGTATCCTCTTTCTATCTTTGTAGGTCTTGGCCTCTTACGTAGTGTCCTTGGGTAGGGCATGTAGGACAGGCCTAGGACCTTACCCTAGGTACATGTCATCGTCACTAGCTCCCAAATGGATCGAGGTCCGAGTGAAGCAGGATTGAAGCTGATTTCGGCCCAACTCAATGTCTCAGAGACACTTTTAGGGGTCTGAAAGTATGCGAGCTGTTAAATCCTCTATTAGTCGCCTTGATCGATTCTAACTTCTTGAGTATCTGAGTGAAACAAATAGCAAAGCATCGAAAAAACTCGATTTGGATATCTCTAACGCATTCGATTGATTTACTGGACCCGAATTCTGCAGATTTAAAATTTGGAGAAGCGCGCGGGCCGGCTGCAGCGCGGTAAGCGGGGCAAAGTGGGGAGGGACTCCTTGAGGTTTGCTCCACCTTTTTCGCCACGTATCAGGTTGGTGCCGGTTGTGGGATGCGCTGAGATTGCGCAGGCCCATAGTTCAGCCACTCGGACACGCGGGTATAAAAGTCGACACTGCCGTGGCGTGCAACAGTGACCTTTGCTTTTCCCCTTTCTCCCCCATCTCTTTGCTTCTCCCACCTCAGCACAGTGCCGCTCCGCTCGTTCCCATCGACCACCGCAGAGATGGCGAAGGACAAGACGAAGGCATTGGAGTGCGCCAAGAAGGTGGCCAAGGGAAAGAGGGGGTCGAGCTCGCGGTCCCCTCTGTTGTCGGGCTGGATCTAGGGTGATTGGATCCTGTCTTCGGTCACAGAGGATGATTTGGAGGGGCTCGTCGCTGATGGCCTGCTGGCGCCCGGATCTTGGAGGTTACCGAAAGGGGAGTTCGAGCCTGCACCGCACGACTGCGAGCGGGTTCTTCTTCTCACTCATGTGGAAAGAGGTTTTTCTTTGCCTCTGCATCCATTCTTCCGTGGTTTCTTGAACTTCTTTGGTGGGAAAATCCACCACTTTCCTCCGAACACCATATCGTATCTTGCTGTCTTTGTCTCAATGTGCGAAAACTTCATGGATGCCATCCTCACTGGGGGCTATTCAAACACATTTTCACTTGCCGATCCCAGTCGGTCAAGAAAGCCAACCCGAGTGACGCGAAAATCCACGTGATCCAGATGTGTGGGGGTTTAGGTGTTTAGATGACGGGTTTGTGCACTGTGCAGAGTGATTAAGCAACTAGACAAGATGGACTCGAGAAACCTGGTTGGTCTCGGAATAGTCAACGAAGGCAAGGGGGGACGTGGCAACTACAAACGGATGCAAGCTTTATGAAAACATGCAGATTCCATGTGCATGATGTGATGATGAATGCAACAAATGATTAAAACACACGACAATGACGAAATACATGGAGGGCTTCTGGAGCGTCGGTCTCGGGTCGTTACAACTCTCCCCCACTTACAAGAGATCTCACGCCAAGATCTAGGGATGACAAATGGAAGAGGAAGAGGGGAGGTAAAACTAAGTTGCTTCTTCGACAAGCGAGTGAAACCACGAACCCTAAAGGTTGCAAATACATGAAAATAACACAAGGGGTAAGGACGAATTGAAACCACTCCAGTTGAAATGAGATATACAAGGAATGCGAAGAACGAATTTGGGTACCACCCCGGTTGACAAGAGCAGCAAAACTTGATAAGATGGAAAGAAAATGAAGAGATGACACAACACTCCGGTTAAATGGATAAGCAAAGCAAGAACATGATCTTGGCAAAACGAGATGATGGGACAAAGAGAGCAACATCACAATGCTTACAGAAGAAATGAAAGAATGGAATGAGAAGAATGGAGAAAAGAACAACAACTTCCACCTTGAATGAACATGAAGGAGCCTTCCTATGAAGAAAGGTTGGACGAAGTTGTTGGGAAATCAACAAGAGATATGATTTCCAGTGGTCTTATGGAAAACATCCCAAAATTATGAGGTGAAGACCAGCCACTAACTGAATCAAATAATTTGATTGAGAACATCAAAGAGGTGAAAACGTCTTCCACCAAGATGATAAAGAGAGAACTTGGATCATTGATAAGCACCACAATGGCAACATTCCTTAGGGAAGGCTTTAGGTGAAATATAACACAAGATAACTCCAACAAAGAAATTGGTGGGTTGAAAAGATTCCATGAACGAAGAGAAAATGATGGTTTTTAAAATATCTCATTCCTGACAAGTTGTGAATCATGAAACATGAAGGAAAATTGTCAAGAATGACATAACACCACTTGAAAGGATAAGGTAGGTAGAATAGCACATAGAAATGCACGAAGAAGAATACTTGAGATCCTCCAAGAAAATCTTGACGAACACTTCGAGGACGAAAGAGATCTTCGATGAACCATCATGTAGAAACTATCGAAGGACTCCAGATAGATAACAAGATGATCGCAACAAAAGGAAGGTTGACAAGAATAAGATAATGCCTTGCAATCCTTTAGATTGAGCTCCGTGATGAGATAACCAAGAAAACTTGGAACTCCAGAAAACAAAAGATGACCAGCTTAGAACCGATGATTTCTTCATCATGAACAAACTTCAGAAGAATGAATTAAAACCACCTTCAGGGAACACATGAATAAGAATTATTGTATGTTTATCCTTCGTCAAATTAAATTGATGACAAGCAATGGATTTGGCATACTACTTATTCTCGTTAAAAGGATTAAGAGAGAGATATAACACAAACTTGAGAAAGTCTTCAATGAACCACCGGTAGATTTTTGAAAGAACAAATGAATTGATATGATAACAAATGAAGAGGAATCTTGAACGAACCATCGTAAGAATTTGGAACAAATGAAGAAAAGAGAATGAATCGCTGGGAGGAATTACAAATGAATGAAGATACTTGAGGGAATTTAGATACAAGAGAACAAAGAGATCACGAGCTGACTAGAGAATACTTTGAACGATGCACCAGAAGAAATAGGAGACGAATGAAGAAATAAAAATTTGGGAGAATTGGTGAACAAGAGCTGAACGTTGAGAACGATTAAATCTTCTGAAATGATGGCCTTCGGATGGGTATGAAAAGAATTCTCACAATCGAAAATAATTATGAGGATGGCATCAAGTTAGAACCATGAATCTTCAAGAAAACAGACCAAGATTTAGAGAAATTCTTCTTTGGTCTTCAAAAGCTGAGAATGACGATGGGAAGACCACCATGAATTATTTAGACACTCCGGGAGAATGAAAAGCGAAGAGGTTGAGGCCAAGACGAAAAGAATTTGAAAGTGAACATGGAGGATACATTTGACTGATGAGAATCATTCTTATGTCAAACTTTGAAAGAATTTGAGAATCGCTCTGGATAAATTATAAGAGTCAGGAAAGATCTTGGGAAAAGACCTGTGGGTTATGGGCCCACTCAAAAGGAAACACCGTTGAGCGATTTTTAAAGAGATATTGCACTGGTTGAATTAAATGGCTTTAGTGAGATAACAACCTCGAAATAGATTGAACGAACAGAGAATGGAAACATGAATCTTTTGAGATATCTTGAGCGCTCCAGAGAAGAAATAGAGGGAGATGAATAAATAAGAGAGCCTTGGATAAGAAATTTCAACATGGGAAAACATGTGAAACAAGAGGAAGAAATATGAATAACATCGAAGCTTGATTTTAGTCTACTCGAGAAGAAAAGAGAATGAAGAATGATAAACTTGAAGCTCCTGAGCATCTTCACAAGGAATCGTCGGAGGAAACTTGGAAGAAAAGGATGTCGAAACTTCACATAACTAAAATGGTACTCGATTAAGAGTTCGGAGTCCTTGAAGAAAAAGGGTGGGATGGTGGGAAAACAAAGGCAACTTGGGATGAATGAAATGGACAAATCCTCAGGCTTCTCAACGGTGTCCGTATGGAATAACTTGAAGAGAAGTGCACTGGTCGAAAAGGATTGACATGACAATCTCAATGATCCAGAAGGATTAGCATCCACATAGAAATATGAGAACACTGCTTAGGAAAAGGTATGGAATCAACACTTGACGTCGAAGCAACTCGAATACCACAACTCAAAACAAAACAAGGATTGCCTTGGGAAATAAGATGGAAACAAACATATGATAGAGATTTCGTCCGAAATTTTCGTGGTGGGGCCCACACGGGCTCGATCGTACAACACCATCATGTATAAGGCAGTGCACATGACATACGAAGCGTCCCCAAGTCAGCATAGCCAAGGACTCATTAAGACACAACGAGACCACTATAAAAACGATTGTGGACAGGTGGACCACTAGACGTCGAACCCCAATCCCATATCATGCATCTGTCGGAAAGATATCCTAGGTAACTACTTGAATTCCCACCTATGAAATCCCGAAAGTTTCTGGTTATGCAATCTGATGTTGGGGATACGGGGAAGCACAAATATCTCACACAACTATAAAATCCTACACTCCAATTGTATCCACCTGTCAACACATAACCAAGAAAACCTTGGAAATCATGCACCTCAGACCTTCGAAAAACATCAGATATACTAGTTGTGGTGATACATCTGATCGCTCTCCCCAGTACTGGGTGTGTCAAACTACTCTCACCACAAAGAGTATAGAAGCATTTTTTATGTCAGCGTCCTCTGGTGTTCCGGAACTAAAATGATAAGCACTGTGACGAAAACACCTTGGAGCTCAACTCCCCGGGACACTGCCACAACCCCTAAATGTCAGGAGGCACCAAGACAGAATTCCCATCACAATAATATCTGAATGATTCCACAATACCCGCGTGATCCTAAAAAAAATTTGAGTGAAAAAGAATTGAAGAGTGGGAAAACACCTACGTCAGGAGTCCTCACAGATCGACGAAGGGGATAAGGAATAAAAAGAATTCCTACTCTCCGATATAACTAGGACTCAAAATAGTTTTCTTCTAGACTCGACAACGGCAGCGGTTCAATCAATCAAGGGGGCTCCTGCGGTCGGTAAGGCTCTGATACCAACTTGTAGAGCCCAAGATGCGATTCTATCCCAACCACGTGATGAATTCATGATTGGTTCACAACCACATTTCGAGCGCATAGCAAGGTGGATATCATTACACCATACCATGTACAGAATAGATGAGAATACAAGATAAAGGCTTACACTCGCCACAAGCTACAACATGAATACAATAATTCATCAATACATATCAATCATCATACAGAAGAGCAGGATCCGACTACGGCTGAAATCAAACAAAAAAGGAGAACGACATCCATTGGGACCGGGAGGAGGCGCGGGGGTTGGTCAGGCACGGAAATAGAGGAGGTGGGTGGCGACGGATCTGGGTGATGGGACGGAGAGCAGTGGCGGCGACTGGGAGGATCCCTAGGAAATAGGGTTAGGTCCAAAATGGACTAGGGGTAGACTATATATAAGGGAAGAAGGGGGTGTTGGATCATCAGATCGGGATCGAACGGTCGAGAATAAAAGGTTAGGGGAGTCCAATGAAGAAACGAAAGATATTTTAGGGATGTTTGGGGATGATCCGGACCCATCGGTCACGACTGAGCGGTTCGGGTCTGGGGAAGTTTCGGACGCGCACGCGAGGGGTCTGTGCACTGGGCAGAGAGATTAAGCGGCCAGACAAGAGGGACTCAAAAAACCCGGTTGGTCTCAGAACGGTCAAGAAAGGCAAGGGGGGACGCGGCAACTACAAATAGATGCAAGATTTATGAAAACATACACATGACATGCGCATGATGCAATGATGAATGCAAGAAATGATTAAAACACATGACGACAATGAAATACATGGAGGGCTTCTAGAGCGTCAGTCTCAGGTCGTTACACGTGTCCCAGTGGCTTAGGAGCATCACCGGAGCCCGTGATAACCCACGCAAAGCAAAACAAATTCTGCCCTTCGATGCTGAGCATCCACTAGCAGAGGTGAGACTTAACTAGTTGAGTGAATCATCTCTGTTTTCAATATGCAACTAAATTGGAACCTGACTGATTTTGAAATCTGTATATTGCTCGCATTCACGAAGATTTACTCGCCCGTGCTGAATGGGGAACAATTCACCGGAGGAGTGGAAAGCGAGGGCGGGAGTGCCGACTTTGAGTATGCAGACAATAGCCAAGATGACAGCGACAACTCTGATGATAGCGAAGAGGTCGAGTCGCCACCACTCACTGGGCGCCGTACCAAGGAGACTAAAGATTCGGTAGCCGGCCAGAGCAAGGATGCGATCACGAGTGTCAGGAACCAGAAGCGCACTCGGACGCTGACTCCTGACCCGACTGAAAAAATTGCCAAGAAAGCCAAGACTGTTCCACCCAAACCTCGGAAGGCACTGCCCATGATAAAGGTTACTTTGCCTATCGCTTCAACGTGAGTGCTTCTTATTTTTCACTTTCTATCTTACTGCTGCAGACCTTTATGCCTTTGCTGACCGAGTGAACTTTGTGTGTCAGAGCTGCTACTTCAGTTACATCTCCCATGCAAGTTGATGAGGAGCATGCAGAGGAGACCCAGATGCAGCCACTTTGTCGGCGTTCTGGGAACGGGGGTCCCCAGACTTGCCTGCCTGTGGCCTGCGGCGTGGCTCAAAGGGGGGCCCAGCACGGCCCATCTTCATCAACACAAGCTCAAGACCCTCACGAGGGGCCAAGCCTCGCGGGGCGGATGACAAGGAGCTTCCTCAGGCACGGCCTCGTCAGGCTGGCTCACAAAGAGGCGGAGAGTTCAAGGTGGGGTACCTCGTGAGGTGCCCATGACGCAAGCCATGACGACCACGGGCGCCAGCCGGGCGCCAGCCCATGCAGTGTCCTTCTTTCCTCTTTGGTGCAAGGGGAGCAAGCGCAGGCGAGAGCATCAAGCAAAGGCATCCATTTCGGTGCAACAAGACCAAGACCAGTCCAATGGCAGGATGGAGGTCACCATGGAGCCCAAGTCAGCGTCACCACCAGAGACTTTGACAGGCAAGGACCAACTTTAGTCAGGATAAGTGTACTAGATGTTCCCCTTCAAATTGGCCAATTGTTGGCGCCCTTCCCGCTCAATATTTGGGAAGAGGCCCAGGGCCTTCGCCTATAAATAGGACTAGCCACCCACAGGGTAGAGGGGGCTGGAGAGATAGAGGAAGATCGAGAGAGGAATCTGGGGATAAGATAGGCATCTAGAATCAACCCCTCCAAAGGGACACCACCACCACAAGAACAGACCCTCGCGAGGCTGTTCTTCCTTGTATTGTTCATCATCAGCCCAAGAGGCAATCCACCACGCCACACACTGGAGTAGGGTATTACACCACAATGGTGGCTTGAACCAGTATAAACCCTATGTCCCTTGTGTTGTTCTTCTCGTAGTTTAGATCCTAGCGATTCGGTGAGGAACAGGTAGGTAGGAGGCGAAACCTCCGCGCGCACCCCAGTGTTCGAACCTCAAGGGTCTGCCGGAACTGTAAATCCGACATTTGGCGTGCCAGGTAGGGGTGCTCCAGAATTCGTCTTCCGTCACCCTGTTCTTCTCCGACCGTCGCAACCATGTCTAACGCACGCCGGGTTCGCGCCGAGCGCCGAGCCGCCCTCGCTTCCCGCGTCACCCAGATGGCTCCCATTGGCGGGCGCCCTCGTTGTTCCCCGTCACCTGCCGTCAACGCCGCCACCGGCCCGGCAGGGAACGAGCAGCAAGCATCGTCCCAGCACCCGTCCATGAGGCGAGACGGCCGCACCGCTACGCCCTCGCTCACCCCCGCTGGTTCTTCGTCCCGCGCGCCGCGCGCGGCCATGGAGGCTCGAGCTACGCTCATCGCGGCAAACGAGCTCCTGCGCTATCGCCTAGTCGACGACATCTACGAAGAATGGCTCGACCGAGTCGCCGAACTCATCCGTGCCGCTGGGGGCTCCCCCGTGCCATTTTTCCCGCTGTACCGCGCCCCGCCATGCGCGGGCAATGAAGCTCCTGGGGCGCCTCAGCCGCCTCCCCCTCAAGAAGGCGCCCTGGCTCCAAGGCGCGCCGTCCCTGGACTGAACCCGCCCCGTCAGGAACCAGCGCGGTAGGAGCAGAGCTGCCAAGAGGTCCCTCGCCCCCGAGAAGCTGCCCGAGCACTCCTGCTCCGGCTCGTCCCGACCACGCTCCTGCTCCAGCACGTCAAGACCCCGTGCTGCACTCAGTTGCGGCACACGGGGACCCGTAGGACCGAGCCCTTCGTCCTCCAAGGCCTCCTGTGGCCACAGCGGGCTGCCGCGCCTTCACCACCGAGCTACGCACCGTCGCGTGGCCCGGCAAGTTCAAGCCGGACCTGCCTCCTCGCTACGACGCCATGGCTGACCCTGCAGAGTTCCTCCAGCTCTACGAGCTGGGCATCGAGGCTGCCAACAGAGACGAGAAGGTCATGGCGAACTGGTTTCCCAGGGCTCTCAAGGACGGGGCCCGCACCTAGCTTCTGAACCTAGCCCCAGGCACGATCTCCTCCTGGGACGAGATGCGCACCCACTTCATCGCCAACTTCCAGGGTACTCGCGACCGGCCACCCGCCGTGAGCGACATGCGCTGCATCAAGCACCAACGAGGGGAAACCCTGTAGAAGTACATCCAGTGCTTCAACAACGTGCGCCTCAAGATTCCCAAGGTGACCGAGGAGGCCATCATCTCAGCCTTCTCTGACGGCGTGCGTGACGTCAAAATGAAGGAGGATCTCGCAATGCATGAAGATCTGTGCACATCCTTGGAGTTGTTCAACCTGGCGACCAAGTGCGCCAGGGCTGAGGAAGGGCGTCTCTCCCTCCTCGAATTGCCTGCCGCAGACCCTGAAGAGAAGAAGCCCAAGGCCATGGATGTGAAGTGCAAGGGGGCTGCCGTGCTCGCGGCAGAACCAGACACCAAGCGGGGCAAGGATCAGTCCGAATCCTCCAAGGGCGGTCGATACTGCGTCTACCATGACCTCCACACCCATAACACCAATGAATGCCAAGAGCTCAGGGCCGTGCGTGAAGGACGGACTGGCCGGTGTCCCGACCGCAACGACCGGGGCTACGGACGGGGAGGAGGAAGGAACGCAGGACGCTGGGAAGACCACGGCCCACGTCAAGGGTGGCGCGACCAACCTTGCGAGGATCGCTGGCAGGACCCACCTCACGAGGGAGGCTGGAGGGATCAGCCTCACGAGGATCGCCCGCAAGGCAACGCAGACCTCCCTCCGCTACCGCCGCAGCCAAGGAGAAATGAGGACCGTCATCAGGACGAGGGGGCTGGGGGCTTCCAGGAACCACGTGCGATCGCCTGCATCCTAGGCGGAGCTCAAGCCCCAGCCTCTCAGCGCATCTTCAAGCAGTTCGCCCGAGAAGTGAATGCAGTCCTCCCCAAGCTCGAGGCCACGCGCCCTCTCAAGTACGCGGCCACAGTCGGAGTCCTCCTGATGCTTTGTTCCCCAATCATCAGCAACGTGCTGGTCACCAGGACCCTCATCGATGGCGGGCAAGGCTCAACGTCCTGTCCGTGGAAACATTCAACAACCTCCAAGTACCCTACAGTCAGCTTCCGCCAACCAAGCCTTTCTCCGGAGTCACCGACGGCTCCACGGTCCCGATTGGGCAGGCCCGCCTCCCTGTCACCTTCGGGGCACGCGACAACTACCATACCGAGCTCATCGACTTCGACGTCGCCCACATTTGCCTGCCATACAACGCCATCCTCGGGTACCCAGCGCTGGCCAAGTTCATGGCCGTAACCCACCACGGCTACAACGTCCTCAAGATGCCAGGAAGTGGCGGAGTCATCGCGGTGCCCTACGAAGAGAGAGACGCAGTTTGCTCCCTGGAGAGAGCCTTTCAGGCCGCATCACTGGAAGACCCGGATCGCGGAAGCAGGAGGCTTCCCGAGGCTGCCCCCAAGAAGAAGAAGACATCGACCGGCCCGGCCCCTCAGGAGGAAGGACCCTCTGGGCCCGCACCTGCTCAGGGGAAACTCCTTCCATCGCATAGGGAAGCGCGCCCGGTGCCCTCCTCAGGCAGGGCTTGGTGGCTCTCCCCTAGAGGGCCGTCGACCTCGCCAAGGTCACAAGGGAGGCGCTTGGGCACCACGTGGAGGCGTGTTTCGAAGCACGTTTCCATCAAGAAGGAGCAAGGCAAGGAGGGCCAAACCCTCAGGAGTTCATCAGCAAGGCCATTCAGGAGCTACAGGATTCAAGGGTCATGAGAGGCAGTCACCGCTTACTCGATGTGGCCCCCCATCCAGGCGAGGATGGTGGGCTACGCGTCTGCATCGACATACCAGGGCTCAACCAGGCCGCGTCTTAGGAGCGCCTCTGGCCTTCGCGAGTGAGACGCTGCGAGGGTCCACCTCACAGCTACGTTCGCATGCCTTACGGCTTGCCGAACGCAGCTGCTGCGTACCAGCGCATCATGAGGGCCATCCTAGAGGCTCAAGAGGTCAGGCGTTCCGCAGCCTTGGCGGAGATGGAGACGGTCCGCAAGGAGCCACCAGTGCCTCTGGAGCCTCCCGTGGCCCCAGGGCCTGGGGGCTCGTGAGGATTTGCTCCGGCAGCCCACCAAGTCTGCTGCATCAACACCCCTTCGTCTTCAGCGTCATCAGGTGACATCTTTCTAGTTTCATTTCCAGCTGGGAGTGCCCTCAGGGCTGCATTATTCCCAGGCCGCGTGGGTCCGTCCCTGTGGCGTGTATCTCTTTTATTTCATGTTCTTAGCTTACTCTGCTAGTGGCGCCCCTCGGGCTGCATTATCCCCAAGCCGCTCGGGTCAGACCCAGCGGCATATACCCCTCTTGCATTTATCTTAGGGCCATGTTTTCGACCTGTCATGCTTGTTGTTTGGTGCATGTTCACGGTACCTTTTTCTTCTTGGATGTCGCAAGATTGCGCGTTAAAGGGGGGGTGCCTGAGCATCGCGACTCAGGGCTCCTACCGGCTCTCCGGCCCACACCCTCTGGTCTGCCCACGGCATCGCGCCCCGGCATGCTAGCGACGGCTGAGACCAGCCCAAGAGCCAGGACCCGAGGACGTAGAGTTTCGACATCTAACCCAGCTTGCGCGTTAAAGGGGGGGTGCCTGAGCATCGCGACTCAGGGCTCCTACCGGCTCTCCAGCCCTCACCCTCTGGTCTGCCCACGGCATCGCGCCCCGGCACGCCAGCGACGGCTGAGACCAGCCCGAGAGCCGGGACCCGAGGACGTAGAGCATCGGCATCTAGCCAAATTTGCAGGAACACACTCCAAGATAAGGCCCAGAGCCAGGCGCAACCCGCCTTGAGGTTGGGCCCCGTGAGTCCTGCGCTGGCTCACGGGTGCCCAGATACACCTCGTCAAGCCCTACCGTGCCAGCCACGTGTCAGGGCGGGGTTGTACACGCCCCAAGGGCTCCTCCCGGAGGGGAGCCCCCTCCCATGCACCAGTGGAAGCACCATGCTCCGCGCTGGCTGACGACACTGCCGAGGAGCGGCTATGCCCGTACACATATGGAAGCGCTATGCTCTGCGCTAGTGATAAACAACTGAGGGTGGCCCCCGGGCCGCATCAACCTCAGGGAGCCCAGAGCTCAGTGTCTAGCCTCATCGCAACGCCTCCCCTCGGGAGTGCCGTGCGAGGGGGCTGGGCACGGGGACTATGCCTGGGTCACGCCCAAACGCACGCCACCCAGCCAGGCCTCCCGGGCCTGGTTCGTCGCGCGCCCCTCCCCGAGCACAGCCAAGGTATGAAGGTTGTTTGAGCGTCAAGGGGGACTCCTGAGCATCGCGACTCAGGAGCCTAACTGGTCACGTAGCCCCTCACTCCTTGGTCCCGTCCTGGTTTCCGGTCGGGGCTAACGGCAATTGAGGTATGCGCGGGGCCGGGCTCTGCAGACGTAGAATGGTAGATCCACCCCCACATCTCACCTCCCTACTTGTTGTTCAAGCGCCAAGGGGGACTCCTGAGCATCGCGACTCAGGAGCCTAACTTGTCACGTAGCCCCTCACTCCTTGGTCCCGTCCTGGTTCCCGGTCGGGGCTAACGGCGGCTGAGGTATGCGCGGGGCCAGGCTCTGCCGGCGTAGGACACAAGCAAGTAGGAAGGAAATAACGCAAATTTCAAGGAATTCAAAAGCAAATATTACAGTCCATACTGTTATCACAACACCAAATGCAAGTTTTAACGCCTCCCCGAGGCCTGATACATGTGCAGAAACTAAAAGCAAGACGGGAGCCACAACGGAGTCACTTGCCGGCCGTGGAGTTGCGCGGAGCGGGTTCGCCTTGTGGAGCTGCCGGGCTGGCAGCGCTCTGCTTCGGCCTGGTGCTGAAGGCCCGGAACTTCCCCAGCAGAGCCTCCGCACGACCCCTCACGGCCTCAGCAGCGGCAGCGGCATGCTTGCCGCTCGCTGGCTCCAGCAGGCTGTCGAGGTCGACGTTGGGGTTGTGAACATAGATGTGGGTGAAGACCCGCGTCAGCGCCGCAGAAGACAAGATGCGTGCCTCGGCCTCAGCCGTAGGGCCGAGGCCAAGGGCGACATCGTCAAGGGCAGGAACCAGGAAAGGAAGCAGCTTGGCGGGGCCGTCCTCCTCGCCGGCCAGCGGGCTCTCCAGGCCGCTCTCATAAAGCATCTTCAGTGAAGCGCGGGCCTTCTCCTCCATCTCCGCAAAGGCCACACGATCCTCGGGAAGAACCCGTGCCTTGCCGTCCAACTCAACCTTCCTCGTGTCCAGCTCTCACTCCAGTGCGCCTAGGCGGTCACGATGCTTCTTGAGCTTGGCGTCCCAGTCCTTGACGGCCGCCTCGCGAGCCTTCATGCCGTCCTCCTGCTCTAGGCGAAGGCGAGTCTCCTTGGCGAGCCGGTCCTGCAGGCCCTTCAGCTCGCCCTCCAGCACCTCGCAACGACCTCCGGCATTAGCCGCCTCCCCAAGGCGGCGTCGCGGGCAACCTTCGCCCCAAGGACGGCCTGCTTCTCCTCGTCGCAGGCCATCGAGGCCTGGACCAGCACCGCCTGAATCGAAGCATCAGAGCGAATCCAACCAGAGGCTAGCTCCAAGCGCCTGGCCACCAAACATGGGTCGGCGCTTAGAAGATCCCGCCGCAGATGGTCTAGCTCGGCAGCAGCACGATCCAGGACAGTAGGAGGAGATGGGGAAGCAGCAGTCGGCGGAGTAGGAGGAGAAGACGGCAGCGTGACCACGGTGTCCTCAGGCGGAGCCTGCTGCGCCCCAGCGGCTGTGGTGGCGGCGTCAAGCGGGGGCGCCTCGGGAGTCGCCAGGGCCATAGGAGCCGAGCTCGCCCCAACCGGCTCGGCAGGGCCTCGCAGGGACGCCTGGGCAGGAGAGTGTCACAGCCCCAGATCAGCCTTGCTTGACTTTGCCTGCTCATCATGTCATCATGTTTAAATTACTAAGAAACTTGAAATGGGGATGTTGAAACCCTAGCACTAAATGAATTCAACTAGGGCTTACTAAAATCTTTTCAATGAAACCAAAATGCCCTTCATAAATGTTCACCATCTTTGGTCCTGACTAAACCCTCTGCCAAAAATGGTTTCATATTTTTGGAGGCTATTTTGGATTTTTGAATTAAATCATATTGTATTTGACTTTGGGCGTTTAAACGTTATAAATAATTTAAATTCTCAAATAATGTTGGAATTATTTGTGGGACACTGAAATAATTCATAAAGTGCTCATGAATATTTTCAGGATTTATAAAATTGATTTGGTTTTTAAAA
Source organism: Triticum dicoccoides (assembly GCF_002162155.2). Taxonomy (NCBI): domain Eukaryota; kingdom Viridiplantae; phylum Streptophyta; class Magnoliopsida; order Poales; family Poaceae; genus Triticum; species Triticum dicoccoides. The sequence continues at coordinate 492,365,350 of NC_041385.1, forward strand.
CTGGATCAAAACAAACTACAAAAATAGAAAACAGTAATTAAAATAGAAAATAGGGAGAGAGAGAAGGACTATCTGGCACTTACCTACAGCCCAGATGCCCACTACTGTGCGGCCCAGCCCACCAGGCGCCCCCCCCCCCTGTCGCCTTCCTCCTCATGCCAGTAGGCAGAGGAGGGACACCGCGAAGCCGCCGAGCTCGCCACGCCACCAGGCTGCCTGCCTGCGTCGCTTGGCCACCGCGACGCCTCGCGTCATCTCCTCGGCGCCGCCCCGACCCCCTGGACCCCCTCGCTCTCTCCCTCTCCCTCGTTCCCCTCCTCTGTCTTGCTCTCACACGCACGGCCGAACGCCGCCGCCGCCGTTCGCCATAGCCGTAGCCGCAGCCATCCCCGAGCCTCTCCGACACGCCCACGAGCTCCGCCTCGTCCCTCTCTTCCTCTTCACCGAGCCGCCCGACGCCGGAAGCCCCTGGACGTCGCAAGCACCGCCGTTCCCCTCGTCGGCCACCAGAGATCGTCGCCGTCGATTTGCTGCCTCCGGTGCCTCCCCGAGCTCGCTGGCCCTCCCGTTTAACTCACCGTGAGCCCCTTTTCCTCTCCCCTCTTCTCTCAAGCTCGCGCTCGTCCCCTAGCTTCATTTTGCACTGCGGCCGAGAGCATCTCGCCGCCGGTCATGGCATAGACGTGGCCACAGCCGCGCAAGCTCGCAACCGAGCGCGCCACCGTGATCAGCATGTTCCCAGGAGTCGACCGCGACCACCCGCGGTTCCTGCCGTTCCCTGCATCGCCTAACCTGCCGTGGGCCGAGCTCCGGCCACCGCGGCCGAGCTCCTCGCCGTCGCTACCGGCCACCCCAGCCGCTGACTTCAGTCCCGTTGGATGCGGAAGAGCGCCAGCTACGCGTAGAGCCTCTCCGCCGCTCGTTTGGCCGCCGGAGACGCAAACCCGAGCCGTTCCGCCGTGTCTGGCCTCGCCGGCGTCGAGTCGCCGGCGGGTTTGACTCGTTTGACCGCGGTTGACCACTAGTTTGACCTTCCCTGACATGTGGGCCCAAGCCCCTAATTAGTTAACTCGAGATTAATTAGAGCTAACTAATTTAGTTAACTAAACTAGACACTGACATGTGGACCCCGCCCTGCTAACAGCCTGGTTAGGGTTAGTTTAGCACTAACTAACTCAGTTAGTCGGCCGAGTCACTGACCAGTGGGTCCCCAGGTCAGGTTTGACCTGGACGGCGCCTTTGACCTGCTGACGTCACCCCGACGTCAGGCTGACGTAGTAATTTATTTTTCTGGATTTATTTTTCTACAGGAAATTCCAGAAAATGCCCAAAACTTCTAAAATGCATAGAAATTTAACCGTAACTCCAAATGAAATAAATTATATATGAAAAATGATCAGAAAAATCCAATCTATCCATATGCACTGGTTTCATGCATGTTTAAACAACTTAACCTTGCTGTTTAGTGCAAAACATGATAAGGCACTATTTGAATTCATAATTTGAATTTGGGATTGAACCTTTGGCTCAATATGACCCAAATCCATCTGGTTGTAGTTGCATTAGGCCAACACACTCATATTTCCATGTCATGAGCATGCATCATATTGTGCATTGCATTGATTGTATTTCTTCTCTGTTGCCGGTATCTGTCCCCTCTCGGTAGACGATGTTCCGACGTTGTGATCGTTGACACTGATGAAGACTCAATGCTATCTTCAGAAGTGCCAGGCAAGCAAAACCCCCTTGTTCATTCCGATACAATCCTACTCTCTCACCCTGCTCTCTTTTACTGCATTAGGACAACAACGAGTCATTTGTTACTTGCTGCGGTAGCTGAACCCCTTTATCCTCTGCATGACCTGTCATTGCTACAGTAAATAGATGAAACCCACTAGTATGAGTAGGAGTTGTTTGAGCCCTGTTGTGCCTACTCATTCATGTTTGTTTGTCATGCCTGCTACTGCTTAGAGTTGAGTCAGGTCTGATTCATCGGGAACGAATCAGAGGTGTGTGAACATGTCCTACTGTGTGTGAGCTAAGTGTGTGAACACGATTTGGTAAAAGGTATCGGTGAGAGGCCATGTAGGAGTACATGGTGGGTTGTCTCATTGAAACCGTCCTTAGGAACTGAGTTCTGTGTTTGTGATCCATGATTCAGCTACTACCATGCATTGGGCCCTGAAATATGACCCCGCTCGACTTCTTATTCACCCTAGTCCTCTGTCCAGGAGTTGCAAGTAGTTTCTGGTGTTTGTAGCCTACTGGAGGCCGTGGACAGCGCTGACCGTAGGGGTGGGCTGTGATGCGGTAGGTATGTGGCACGGTGTACCGAATACCCGTTAGGCATCTCGGGAACCCTGTACACATCGTTCGGGGCCGTATGTGGAAACCTCGGCCGGACTCCCTGCGGATGGAACCTGGATAGGCGATAAACCTGGACTAGAGACTTAGGTGTTTAGGTAGGTCGTGGTCTACACCCACGTCGGCTTTCGCTTGAAGTCTGCCGAGCACATGTCGTGTGCAGACGCTAAGTGGTGGAAACATGTATGAAGAAGTACACCCCTGCAGGGTTAACATCATCTATTCGAATAGCCATGTCCGTGGTAAAGGACTTCTGGGTTGCTTATATCAGTTCATAGACAAGTGAAAGTGGATACACTAAAATACGCAAGATAAGCGTGAGTGCTATGGATGGCGTTCTCGTAGGGAGACGGGAGTGGATCCATAGTGGTGTATTGATATGGTGAATATGTGGACTCGTGTGCGCCACCTCAAAAGAGTTACTTGCAGTCGTAGTTCAGGATAGTCACCGAGTCAAAGCTGGCTTGCTGCAGTTAAACCCCACCATCCCCTTTGTTGATAATGATGCATATGTAGTTAGTTCTGATGTAAGTCTTGCTGGGTACATTTGTACTCACGTTTGCCTATTTTATGTTTTTGCAGAGAGACTTCAGCCTCACTAGTAGTTTCGCGTGGACTTCGACGTTTAGCTTGTTACCTCAGCTACGATCTTGTGCCCTCGGCATGATCTGGTAGATAGTCAGGCTTCTCAGCCTTTTTCATTTGTAGATGTCTGTACTCAGACATGTTAAGCTTCCGTTTGTGCTTTGATTTGTATGCTCTGAATGTTGGGTCATGAGACCCCTATTTGTAATATCTCGCTCCTCGGAGCCTAATGAATACATACTTGGGTCGTAGAGTCATGTTGTGATGCCATGTTGTATTTGCACATATCGAGCATATTGTGTGTATGTTATTGAAATGCTTGGTATGTGTGGGATCTGACTATCTAGTTGTTTATCCTTAGTAGCCTCTCTTACCGGGAAATGTCTCCTAGTGTTTCCAATGGTAGCTTGCTACTGCTCCGGAACACTTAGGCTGGCCGGCATGTGTCCTTCTTCGTTCCTGTGTCTGTCCCTTCGGGGAAATGTCACGCGATGGATACCGGAGTCCTGTTAGCCCGCTACAGCCCGGTTTACTGGAGTCCTGCTAGCCCAGTGCTACAGCCCGGATTCACTTGCTGATGACCGACACGTTCGATGCTGGGTCGTGGATGCCTGTCCCTGTAAGTCTGTGCCGCTTTGAGTTTACGACTAGCCATGTCATCTAGGGCTCTTTACCATATGGATGCTAGCGACACTATCATATACGTATGCCAAAAGGCGCAAACGGTCCCGGGCAAAGGTAAGATGACACCCGTGGGAATACCGTGCATGAGGCCGCAAAGTGATATGAGGTGTTACATGCTAGATCGATGTGGCATCGAGTCGGGGTCCTGACAGAGAGGCCCGCGCGTCACGTTCATCTTCTTTCGCGAGCAGAGGCGCTGCCGCGGATGGAGTCTCAGGAAGCCCCTTCGGCTTCTTTGCCGTGGGCGCCAGCCTAGCCAGGAGACACGAACGTCAAGCCTCAGCGACGAAACAAGAAATAAGACAGGGATCAAGCACTTACAGGTCATCGCCAGCAGGCTCGAGCAGGCTCCGGCCGTACTTGAAGCCCGAGAGCCGGTTGCAAGGATCAACCTCAAGGAGCATGGGTGCAGCTGGGGCACCTGCGGATCGCCTCGGGGCTGGGGAGGACCCGCGGGGGATCAACCCAGTTTGGTCCTTCTTCGGGACCAGGGGCAGGCTCCCGCCGCCCTGCTTGTCATCACCCTCGTCATCATCACTCAGAGGAAGGCGGAGAACGCGGGACTTGCACTGAAGAGGTGGAGCCCTTGACTCTGCCTCGGAGTCAACCCCCTTTTCCTGCTCCCCTTCCTCCCTCTCTTCGCTGGAGTCACCGGAGGATACGTCCACCAGGTCCTCGGGAGCCTCCGCGGGCACAGGCCCGTCCCCGTTGAAGATGGGCATGTACCCCACAACCTGCTCCCAGTCCTCGCGATGGAACAGGGGCGTCGGAGCGCCCTCCAGCCTTGCCACGTCGCCCCCGACCAAAGACTGGAGGACCACGGCCAGATCCTCATCGGCCAGGACCGCGGGGCTCGGGTGGGGCCTCCACATCGGAAGCGAGTACTGACGAAGCGGGGCTAGCTGATGCTCCAGGAACTCCCTCAGCAGCGATGCGCCAGTCAGCTTCGCCGCCGCCATGCTGGCCGGCCTCAGATCCGCATCCATCTTCTCCAACACCAGCCTTGCGCGGGGATCCACAAGCTCCACTCGAGACCAGTCGTCGGAGCTCGAGGGGTGCCCCGTGGGCAAGACCAGCCGGGGGTGGACGCGCCCAGCATCAACCAAGACCCACTTGCTCCTGAAGCCCTCAATCCTTTTCCCGGGGTTCGAAATGGCGATGGAGCTGTCGTACGCGACGAAGCTCGCACATGCAGAGACGGAACCACGAGAGGGCTGGAGGGAGAAGTAGTGGCGCAGCAAGGCCACTGAGGGCTTCACCCCCACGTGAGCCTCACAATAGTAGGCGAAGATTGCCAGAAGGAGGACAGAGTTGGGGTGGAGGTGTAGAGCTTGAAGGTTATAATGGCAGAGGACAGAAAAGAAGAACTCAGAGAAGGGAGGCACCAGACCGGCGACAATGGCGCTCACGAAGAGCGGATAGAAGGTGCTCCCTTGGCCCTCAGGGAGGGCGGAGCCGGCCTTAAACACCTTCGCCCCGTCGACGCCCTGCGCCGCTGCCATTTGGCACACCCGGGCAAGGCTCGCCTCCGACACGTTCGGCGAGTCCAAGGCGGACGAATACCAAGCTCCGGCCGGGGCCTGGTGAGGCGCCATGTCAGGCTAGGGAGCGCGGGTGGAGTAGATCTGGAGATTTTGAAAGAAGGAAGGAGAGGCGCAAGAAAGGGGATCTGAGCAGCAACTGGAGAGAGCAAAGGGGGCAGAAGGCAGATGCCGCTCCTTATAGACTCGCGCGGTTGCGGAGACACCCACGTCCAATCAACCGCCACGCGGCGCCCAAGGCCGCAGGCTATTAGGGCCCACGACGCTTCGCACTTGCCCTTTCGCCTCTCTGCTCGGCCAAGTCCGGACGCGCCTTGGGCCCGGGGGCTACTGTCGGTGTTCTGGGAACGGGGGTCCCCAGACTTGCCTGCCTGCGGCCTGCGGCGTGGCTCAAAGGGGGGCCCAGCACGGCCCATCTTCATCAACACAAGCTCAAGACCCTCACGAGGGGCCAAGCCTTGCGGGGCGGACGACGAGGAGCTTCCTCAGGCACGGCCTCGTCAGGCTGGCTCACGAAGAGGCAGAGAGTTCAAGGTGGGGTACCTCGCGAGGTGCCCATGACGCAAGCCATGATGACCACGGCACCAGCCGGGCGCCAGTCGGGCGCCAGCCCGCGCAGTGTCCTTCTTTCCTCTTTGGTGCAAGGGGAGCAAGCGCAGGCGAGAGCATCAAGCAAAGGCATCCATTTCTGTGCAACAATACCAAGACCAGTCCAACGGCAGGATGGAGTTCACCGTGGAGCCCAAGTCAGCGTCACCACCAGAGCCTTTGACAGGCGAGGACCAACTTTAGTCAGGATAAGTGTACTAGATGTTCCCCTTCAAATTGGCCAATTGTTGGCGCCCTTCCCGCTCAATATTTGGGAAGAGGCCCAGGGCCTTCGCCTATAAATAGTACTAGCCACCCATAGGGTAGAGGGGGCTGGAGAGATAGAGGAAGATCGAGAGAGGAATCTGGGGATAAGATAGGCATCTAGAATCAACCCATCCAAAGGGACAACACCACCACAAGAACAGACCCTCGCGAGGCTGTTCTTCCTTGTATTGTTCATCATCAGCCCAAGAGGCAATCCACCACGCCACACACTGGAGTAGGGTATTACACCACAATGGTGGCCTGAACCAGTATAAACCCTGTGTCTCTTGTGTTGTTCTTCTCGTAGTTTAGATCCTAGCAATTCGGCGAGGAACAGGTAGGTAGGAGGCGAAACCTCCGCGTGCACCCTAGTGTTCGAACCTCAAGGGTCTGCCGGAACCCTAAATCCGACACACTTCTTGGTGAGCTGAGATATGTTTGCCCTCTGTTTTGTTCCATTGGTTGATTTCTCGATTGAATAAGTTGTCATTGTCGAGTGACCACAGAACCATTAGGTATCATACATCTTCCTGACAATGATGAGGACGAGCTTCCGAAAGGTGCAGGTGCTGGAGGTATGACCTCGAGCACTCCTTGCAGTTTCACTCAGAGGGTGTCGTCGAGCAGAACACCGCCTGCAGCGATGCTTCAGGAGCCTGGTGGTTCGTCCCAAGATGGCGCTATCTTCACTGCTCTGCTGTTGACTGCTCCGCCTTTGGTATCAATTCTTCCAACGTCGGGACCTGCTGGCCAACCACAAATGTTGATCCCTCCAGCTGCATCGTCAACTCCTACGTCGACTGTTCCTGTGTCGACTATTTTCACTCTACATCACATTCCAGAAGACCAGGCTGGGGCCAGCAAGGAAGCCATGATCCAGGATGATCTGATGATGCAGTGTCTGAAGGTGGTGTATGAAGGCAGCAAGTTAGCTTATGACGCCAGCACGGTCCTTCATGCGAATGTTCGAGTAAGTGCGATTGTAAATTGACGTCTGATTGGATTTTGTCTTGTTTTCTTGATTCTGCACACCTACTGGGTGTTCTTGATTTAGTACTCGTTTAGTCATAGCCTTACATTCTGATGTTCTCCACTCGGACTAGTTAGGTCGTACCGAATGGAAAATCGATCCGGTGGGGGCACGCTGAGTGCACCCACTGGGTGTAGTCCCCGAGACCACCGTTGAATGTTTGATTCGGCGGGGGTCTTATGATTTTTTGCTTGTAATTCACCACTCGCGCCGGTCAGGCCGCATCGAGTGGGGGTTGATCTAGTGGGGGCATGCCGAGTGCACCCACTGGGTGTAGTCCCAGAGACCGCTGTCGAATGTTCAATTTGGTGGGGTTCTGAGAATGTTTTTTTTGTAATCTTCCACTCAGATTGGTCAGGCCGTACCGAGTGGAAAATCGATCCAGTGGGGGCAAGCTAAGTGCACCCACTGGGTGTAGTCCCCAAGACCGTTGTCGGATGTTTGATTAGGTGAGGTTCTTAGAATTGTTTGTCTGTAGCAATTGGGTTTGCTCTTCTCCACTTGGAAGTGGAGGAACACTTGAAACACTTTTTTCATCGTCGACTGAATTATTCCTTTGTTGTTCTTAGAAAACTTGCAAGCTCGGGGCCCAGTATGTTACCCTGGAGAAGGAGAAGATCCAACTTCAACTTGACTTGGATCTGACAAAAAGGAATTTGGATCATGCTCAGATGGAGGTGAAGACCATGGGAGGTAAGCCCTGTCGACTGAGTACACAGTTGTTCTTTCTTTTGTCCTTTGAGCTGAGTGATTTCACTCGAACAGATGTGCATAATGAAAACCATCGACTTCAAGCGCAACTCAAGAATGTTGCTTCTTTAGACACCATGAAGCAGACTTTGGAGAAGAAGGATGAAGAACTTGTGGGGGCTCAGAAGGTGGCCAAGGAGAAGACTAAAGCCGCTGAGGTGAAGTTGGCTTCAGTCAAAAAGCTAGAAGAAGAAAATGCATCCTTGAAGACCGTTGTTGAAGATCTTAAGAAAGAACGGGCCGAGTGGGCCAGGAAAATAGAAGATCAAGCAAGTGCCTTTGAGTCGGAGAAAACGGCTCTGAACGACAAAGTGGACCAGCTCACCCAAAAGAGGGATGCGGTAGAGAAATATTTGGGAGGCTTTGAAAACAAGATGTATGGCATGCTAGAAGGTACCTCTCTTTGGTCGAGTGAATCTCTGCAGGCTTCGAGAGTAATAGCATAATTAATCACTTCTTCCTCCCTTGTGCAGAATTCTGTCAGAACTTCGGGGAGGAGACAGATCAGATCGAGACGAGTTTAGACCCCACCAAGTCACTTGTGAAGGATGCAGTGGCTCTAAACATGTTGCGCCTCGAAGCTCATCTCGGAGGTGTTCAAGGATATATCACTCACTTAAGGGCTGCGCTGGTGAATATCGACAAGGAGTTGTGGCCTGAGGATACGCTTCAGAATGACCTCGAGTCAATGATGACTCGGCTAAATGATATCCCATGTCGGGTGCAAGCATGGAAGAAATCTGATGCACGCTGCGGAGCTGATGTGGCGCTCTCACTCACCAGAGTCCATTGCAAAGATGACAAGGAAGATAAACTGAAGGCTCTCCAGGTGGCAAACATGAAGAAGCTCCAGGTTCAGTCCTTCATGGAGACCTTCATCGAGGCAGCCACTTGGATAGCCGACAGCATTGAACTAGACACCTTTGTCAAGCCAGCGAGTCCTCCCCCTGCCGAGTGAAGAAAAACTTAATGATCCTAACTTATTTTCCTCGGAATACCGAGTGATCCTGTAACCGGTAAACTCATTCGGGCCTGTCGCTCGAGTACTTTTGCTTGCGTTTCTGAACTTGATGGATTTATCCAAATATTTCTTTCCAATTATTGCATGTTTCGAGTGAACGGATTTTTGAATTTAGACGAGGGTTGGCTCGCGGCTGAATCCCTAAGTGGGAGGGATGCTCTCACTCAGAGTGGCTTTTTAACTTAGGCAAGGGCTGGCTAACAGCTAAACTCCCAAGTGGGAGGGATGCTCTCACTTAGAGTGATTTTTAACTTAGGCAAAAATAGGTTCGTGGCTAAGCCTCCGAGTGGGAGGGATGCCCTCACTCAGAGTAGATTTTTTACTTAGGCGAGGGCTAGTTCGCGGCTAAGCTCCCGAGTGGGAGGGATGCCTCGCGGCTCAATCCCTGAGTGGGAGGGATGCTCTCACTCGGAGCGGCTTTTTAACTTAGGCGTGGGTTGGCTCGCAGCTAAGCCCCCGAGTGGGAGGGATGCTCTCACTCGAAGTGATTTTTAACTTAGGCGAAAATAGGTTCACGGCTAAGCCCCTGAGTGGATGCTCTCACTGGGAGTAACTTTTAACTTAGGCGAAAACAGGTTCGCGGCTAAGCCCCCAAGTGGGAGGGATGCTCTCTCTTGAAGTAATTTTTAACTTAGGCGAAAACAAGTCATGGCTAAGCCCCCGAGTGGGAGGGCTGCTCTCACTTAGAGTAGATTTTTTAACTTAGGAGAAAAGGATGCTCTCACTCGGAGTAGATTTTTTAACTTAGGCGAAAACAGGTTCACGGCTAAGCCCCCAAGTGGGAGGGATGCTCTCACTTGGAATAGATTTTTAACTTAGGCGAAAACAGGTTCGCGGCTAAGCCCCCGAGTGGGAGGGATGCTCTCACTCGAAGTAGTTTTTTAACTTAGGCGAAAACAGGTTCGCGACTAATGAAGGAAATACCCTAGAGGCAATAATAAAGTTGTTATTTATATTTCCTTATATCATGATAAATGTTTATTGTTCATTCTAGAATTGTATTATCCGGAAACTTAGTACATGTGTGAATACATAGACAACACATAGTGTCCCTAGTATGCCTCTACTTGACTAGCTCGTTAATCAAAGATGGTTATGTTTCCTAACCATAGACATGTGTTGTCATTTGATGAACGGGATCACATCATTAGAGAATGATGTGATGGACACGACCAATTCGTTAGCTTAGCATTATGATCGTTACAATTTTATTTCTACTGCTTTCTTCATGACTTATACATGTTCCTCTGACTATGAGATTATGCAACTCCCGAATACCAGCGGAACACCTTGTGTGCTATAAAGGTCACAACATAACTGTGTGATTATAAAGATGCTCTACAGGTGTCTCTGAAGGTGTTTGTTGGGTTGGCATAGATTGATATTAGGATTTGTCACTCTGTGTATCGGAGAGATATCTCTGGGCCCTCTCGGTAATGCTCATCACTATAAGCCTTGCAAGCAATGTGACTAGTGAGTTAGTTGCAGGATGAAGCATTACAGGACGAATAAAGAGACTTTTTAGTAACAAGATTGAACTAGGTATGATGATACCGACGATCGAATCTCGGGCAAGTAACATACCGATGACAAAGGGAACAACATATGTTGTTGTGCGGTTTGACCGATAAAGATCTTCATAGAATATGTAGGAGCCAATATGAGCATCCAGGTTCCGCTATTGGTTATTGATCATAGATGTTTCTCGATCATGTCTACATAGTTCTCGAACCCGTAGGGTCTGCACGCTTAACGGTCAATGACGATTTGTATTATGAGTTATGTGCTTTTGATGACCAAAGTTTGTTCGGAGTCCCGGATGAGATCACAGATATGACGAGGAGTCTCGAAATGGTCGAGAGGTAAAGATTGATATATTGGAAGGTTATATACGGACAACGAAATGGTTTCTAAGAAGATCGGGGATTTTTCGAAGTACCGGGAGGTTACCGGAACCCTCCGGGAAAGTTATTGGGCCTATTGGGCCATAGTGGAGGAGAGGAGGCAGGCCACGGGTGGTGGCGCGCCCCCGTTGCCCCAATCCAAATTGGACAAGGGGAGGGGGCGCGGCCCCCCTCTTTCCTTCTCCCTCTCTCCCTTCCCCTTTCCCCTCTCCATTGATTGGAAGGAGGGGGGCCGAATCCTACTTGGACTAGGAGTCCAAGTAGGACTCCCCCCTTGGCGCGCCCTCCTTGGCCGTCGGCCTCCTCCTCCCCCTCATTTATATACATGGCCAGGGGGCACCCAAAGGTACACCAAGAATTCTCTTAGCCGTGTGCGGTGCCCCCTTCCATAGTTTACTCCTCTGGTCATAGCGTCATAGTGCTTAGGCGAAGCCCTGCGCATATCACATCATCAACACCATTGCCATGTCGTCGTGCAGACAGAACTCTCCCTCGACCCTCTACTGGACAAAGAGTTTGAGGGATGCCATCGAGCTGAACGTGTGCTGAACATGGAGGTGTCGTACATTCGATACTTGGATCGGTTGGATCGTGAAGACACTCGACTACATCAACCACGTTAACTAACGCTTCCGCTTTTGGTCTACGAGGGTACGTGGACACACTCTCCCCCTCTCTTTTCTATGCATATCCTAGATATATCTTGTGTGATTGTAGGAATTTTTTTGAAATTGCATGCTACGTTCCCCAACAACTAAGTCCCCGAGTGGGAGGGATTATCTCACTCGGAGTAGATTTTTTAATTTAGGAGGAAACGGGTTCGCGGCTAAGCCACCCATTGGGGGTCTTGAACATACACTTGTGCGAGATAAATCATCATGGGACTGCAGGAGTCATGTCTTGATGAACAATCTAAAAAGTACTCTTATTACATCTCGACAATTCAAGTGCTAATTATAGAATCAATGAAGAAGATCTGCATTCCAGGCACGTGGCTCGTCAATCTTCTTCGCGAGAGGTTGTAAAGGTGGTAGGCCCCATTGTGTAGCACTTTGGTGATGATGAAGGGGCCTTCCCATGCGGGGGTAAGTTTGTGTGGTCGCTGCTGATCCACTCGGAGCATGATATCTTGTTCTTGAAATGCTCGACCCTTGACATTCCTGGCGTGGAACCGACGAAGGTCCTGCTGATAAATAGTCGACCATATCAAGGCCATCTCACGCTCTCTTCCAAAAGAACAACGGCGTCGTTTCGTGCTTGCTCCGCTTCAGCTTCTGAATAAAGCTACACTCGCGGTGCGTTGTGGAAGAGATCACTAGGCAACACAGCTTCAGCTCCATACACCATGAAGAAAGGAGTGCCGCCAGTTAACCAGTTTGGTGTTGTCCTTAAACCCCATAGGACAGATGGCAGTTCAGTCACCCAGGCTCCAGCTACATGTTCAAGGTCGTGCATCAGTCGGGGCTTCAATCCTTGAAGGATAAGGCCATTTGCCCTCTCATCTTGACCATTCGACTACGGGTGCGCAACAAATGCATAGTCTACCGGAGTGCCTTGGGTGGCGTAGAAGTTTCTGAACTCTTTCGAATTGAAGTTAGAGCCATTATCCGTGATGATACTGTGTGTAACTTCGTATCTGAAGATCAACTCTCTTAAGAACTTAATGGATGTCCTTGAATCCAACTTCTTAATGGGTTTGGCTTCAATCCACTTGATGAACTTATCGATGGCAACAAGCAGATGAGTGAAACCACTTCTGCCGGTCCTGAGTGGTCCAACCATGTCTAATCCCCATACAGCAAACGGCTAGATGAGTGGAATGGTCTTCAGAGCAGATGTGGGCATATGGGACATGTTTGCGTAGAACTGACATCCTTCACACGACTGAACGATTTCCTTTGCAGCTTCATTGGCTCGCAGCCAGTAGAACCCAGCTCGGTATGCTTTGGCTACAATTGTTCGAGAGGACGCATGATGGCCATAGGTCCCTGAGTGGATCTCTTCCAAAATCAGTCGACCCTCTTCTGGAGAAATACATCGTTGAGCTACGCTAGTAACACTCTCTCTATAGAGCTGTCCATTTATCACTGTGAAAGCCTTGGATCTGCAGACAATCTGTCATGCTTCAACTTCATCTTCTGGAAGCTCCTGCCTAAGAAAATATGCGACGTACGACACTGTCCAGTTGGGCCTAATCATTAGGATCTCCATAAACAATTCAATAACTGCAGGGACCTCAATTTCAGTCGGATCGGTAGGACTTATCACTTGGGGAGGCTCCTCAGTGAAAGGATACTCTTGCACTGATGGGGAATGGAGATGCTCAATAAACATGTTGCTGGGGATAGTCTTCTGAGTGGAACCTATTTTTTCCAGATCATCGGCTGCTTGATTTTTGATCCGAGGAATATGGTGAAGCTCCAAACCCTTGAACTTTTTCTCTAGCTTCCTCACTGTATTGCGGTATTCTGTCATGGCAGGGTTTCTGACATCCCATTCCTTCATCACCTGATTGGCCACCAAATCCGAGTCACCCTAGACCATCAGGCGACGGACACTATGTGAGATGGCCGTACACAGCCCGTAGAGGAGTGCTTCATACTCGGCCTCGTTATTGGAGGAATCAAAGTGAATCTGGAGGACATAACTGAGACGATCACCTCTTGGAGATACTAGAACCACTCTGGCATCGGAACCATTAAGCATTTTAGATCCATCCAAAAACATGTCCAGTGCTCCAAGTAAACCCGAGTCGGCTGTTGCTGTTCAATCCACTCGTCCAAAAATTCTGTAAGTGTTTGGGATTTGATCGCCTTCTTAGCTTCAAACTTAATATCCAGTGGGAGAAGTTCAATCTCCCACTTGGCCACTCGGCCAGTTGTGTCTCGATTGTTCATGATTTCAGATAGCAGAGCGTCACTGATGACTAAAACCGAGTGATCTTGAACATAATGTGCGACTTTCTTTGCTGTCAAGTAAATTCCATAGACAAGCTTCTGACAATGAGGATACCTCTGCTTGGACGGAGTCAAAACTTCAAAGATATAGTACACTGGTTGTTGAACTTTGTAGGCCTTGCCTTCTTCTTCTCGTTCCACTGTGAGCACTGTGCTGACAACCTAACCAGTGGCCGCACTGTATAAGAGTAGAGGCTCTTTGCTACTCGGGGCAGCAAGCACCAGATGGGTGGAAAGCAGAGCTTTGAGCTCCACAAACTCTACTTCAGCTTCGGGAGTCCACTCGAACTTATTAGATTTTTCATCAGTCAGTAAAGAGGCAATGCCTTTTCACCGAGACGAGAAATGAACCGACTCAATGCTGCTAGACAACCTGTGAGCTTTTGGATGTCATGCACATGCTCGGGCGTTTCATTCAGACAATTGCACCGATCTTATCAGGATTGGCATCTATCGCCCATTCAAAAATGAGGAAACCGAATAATTTGCCCCAGGTACTCCAAATGTGCACTTGGACGGGTTCAGCTTGATGTCGTACCTTCTTAGATTGGCAAAGGTTTCAGCAAGATCATTCAGCAGGTCAAAACCTTTGCATGACTTGACCACGATATCATCCATGTAAGCTTCCACATTCCAATTGATTTGAGTTAGCAGGCACTTCTGAATCAAGCGCATGAATGTGGCACCCGCGTTTTTGAGACTGAATGGCATGGTATCATAGCAAAAACACACAAAAGGGGTGATGAAGGTCGTTTTTATTTCATCTGCCCCATATAGTCAGATTTGATGGTATCCATAATACGCATCAAGAAAGGACAAACGCTCGCATTCCGCAGTCGAATCGACTATCTGATTGATACGGGGGAGCGGAAAATGATCTTTCAGGCAGGCACGATTGATATGTTTGAAGTCAATGCACATGTGGAGTGAATTATCCTTCTTAGGGACCATGAAGACGTTGGCGAGCCACTTGGAGTGGTATATCTCGCGTATGAACTCAACTGCCAGGAGCCGAGCCACTTCCTTCCCAATCGCCTTCCTCTTCTCCGCGGCAGAACGGCGGAGATGCTCCTTGAAAGGTTTGGCCTTTGAGTCAACACGCAAACGGTGCCCAGCTAGTCCCCTGGGAACACCTGGCATGTCGGAGGGTTTCCATGCAAAGATGTCCCAGTTCTCACGGAGGAACTGGATGAGCGTGGCTTCCTATTTGCTATTGAGTGTCGTTGATATGTTGGTCGGAGCGGATGTGGGATCTTCTGGGTGAATGTGAACTTGCTTCGTCTCTCCTACCGACTGAAAAGCAGACTCAGCAGCTGGCTTCTTAGAGTGGAGCAAATCACTCGGATCTGCATTCTTCTTGTACTCTTCCAATTCCACTATTGCCATCTCCTCATCAGCAATTTTGGATCCCTTCTGGAGGCATTCCTCGGCTCTCTGCCTATTACCAGTGACAGTTATCATGCCCTTGGGTCCATGCATCTTCAGCTTAAGGTACACATAGCATGGACGGGCCATGAAGCGAGCATAAGTTGGTAGACCCAGAATAGCATGATAGGCGCTGTGAAAATCCACTACTTCAAACATCAACTTTTCTTTCCAAAAATTCTTCGACTCGGCAAAAACCACATCCAAAGCAATCTAACCGGGTGGCTTTGTCTTTTTCCCCAGAATGACGCCGTGAAACTGCATGTTGCTTTCACTGAGACGGGACATCAGAATGCCCATTCCCTGGAGTGTTTCAGTGTAAAGAATATTCAGACCACTGCCGCTGTCCATGAGAACTTTGCACAACCGAGTGCCTCTGACAACTGGATCCATTACCAAAGCCTGCCGCCTGGGGGTAGCAACATGAGCTGGGTGATCCGACTGGTCAAAGGTAATGGGAGTCTTTGACCATTTGAGGTACGTTGCAGTTGCCAGAGCAACCATGTTCACCTCTCGGTTGATGACTTTCAGTCGACTTTTGCTCTCAACGTCAGCAAAAATCACCAGAGTGGCATTGACCTTTGGGTAATCTTCTGCCTTTTCTTCATCCTCATCCTTGTCGGAGCCCTTTTCACTCGTCCGACATTCACGAAATTGTTGAATAAGGAGTCTGCACTATCGAGTGGTATGCTTGTGTAAAATTAGGTTACCCTCCTCATCTTTCTTCGTGTGGATGGCACATAGTAGATCCAAGATATCCTGACTAAACTAATCTACCTTCTTCTACGAACCCACTGTTCTTTGGCCTTCCCTTTGAACTTGCCTTGGGAAACTACTATTGCGGCTTCGGTTTGACCAGCGGCTTCAGCTTTGCGCTTTTGCTTCCGACTGGGATTCCCTCCTCCAGTGTCAGGGTCTATAGCCTTTCCTTTTCCACTATGGAGTCAGTCCTCTTCTTCGCCATTTGCGTACCGAGTGCCTATCTCCATCATTGGTTCAGAGAAATGGCTCTGGAGCGACCAAATTTTAGAATGAGCTCCCTGTATCGGACACCTTATTTGAAGGCGCAAACTGCTTGGTGCTCCAAAACATTCTCCACCACGTGGTGAAGCATGGTCCAACGCTGAATGTAATCTCTCAAAGTTTCGTTTGGCTTCTGAACGCAGTGATGTAACTCAGTCAGCCCAGCGGGTCGCCAGCAAGGGCCTTCAAATGTTTTGATAAACACTCGGGCCAAGTCTTCCCAACAGTATATGTTGGCGGGAGCCAACTGCTTCAGCCATGCCCTGGGCGAGCCTTCAAGCATCAAGGGCAGGTGCTTCATGGCCACTTTGTCATTGCCTCCATCGATCTGCAGAGCCACTCGATAATCTTCTAACCACATATCTGGCTTCGATTCCCAAGTGAACTTACTCACCCCAGTGGCCAATCTGAAGTTGGGAGGAATCTCAGCAGCTCAAATGGCCCTACTGAAAGACTTAGGCCCAGAAACAAACACTCTGCTTCCACTCGGGTGATCCCTGTCCAAGCCCTCTCGGTGAGCCCTGCCTCTGTCAACCAGGCCCTGTACGAGAACAGAACTTGCATCAAACTCAGGCTCTTGGGGTTCAACTAGAATCCTCCGCTCGTCAGCGTACCGGTGCATGTCATCATACCACCGGGTCGCATATGAACCACCCCTTAGAGGGGCCTGGGCACTCGACGGCGGTCCTCACGGTGATGTCGTGGATCAAACTTCCTATGCCCTTGATCCAGGTACTGGTCCTGGCGATAACCACGATCTTCACGCCTCGGAGGCGATCTTGGGCTATGGGAAGATTGGACTGTGTCCTCTCTGACGGACCTGCTATGAATCCTATTGCACGACTGAGAAACAACCAAATTCTGCTCCCCTGCCGCTCTGAGCAGTGTCTGAATCTGCTCTAGGCCTCTTCCAGCCTTAGAACGGGATGGTTGGATTGAATCTACAATACGTGCAGCTGCCGCAACATTCTAAATTGGAGTGCGGTATACCTGACACTCATCTCGAGATCTAGTCGGAAACAATTGTCGTTATCGTCGACTGGCATTTGGAGGTGGCCTGCGAGTGCAGTTGTTGAGTGACTTTTGGAGATCCTCCAGGCGCGCATGTTCAGCCAGAGTGGCTACGTGCGCAGCCTCCAAAGCTTGAGCCTCGGTGGTCTCCCCAATGATGGGGATCTGGAGAGTTTGCTCGTTCCTGCGCTGCAGTTCCTCTCTCTGTTCTGTACAGAGGGCTTGCGGGTAGTACCAGTCATTGTCGTGTTACGGACCATCGCCCCTGCCCCCGCCATGGGAAAATCCTGGTGGGCTGCGTTGGGAGCCGACCATGAGGACTTCTACGGCGGGATCATTGCTTTCACACTCAAAAAGCATATCCGAGTGGCTAGTCGACAAATCGAACAGGCCGTACAGGGACTCGTCGGGCTCGATTGCCGCGATCTGGGGAGTGGACGACTAACGAGCCACCGCGTGCTTCACCCAGCGCTGGAGCCGCCAGAGACCAGATCCCTTATGGCGGCAAGCAGCGGGAAGGGGAGATGGCGCGGGAGTCGACCAATACTGAGTCGACGGCTGCCGCAAGAGGACGCCGCAGGCACTCACATGGAAGTGCGCTGCCCCGTGAATAGGGAGTGCCTTGATGTCGAGGGGGGCTTCCTGGAGCCAGTCCGAATCATCGACGATGAAGGTGAGCACGCCGAGACGGATCTCACAGCCCATTGCAATCCACTGTTGGAAACTATGTCAAAGGAGATCGAAGATCGCAACCTCACCGGAAGTCGCTTAGATGCCTGCCCCATGGTGGGCGCCAACTGTCATGGGAACGGATCTAACTGTAGAGGTAGGGGTACGTAGAAGAGGGTAGATTCTAGCTATGGCGAGATTGTACACTTGTATTTACGAGTTCAGGCCCCTCTCGGAGGAGGTAACATCCCTATGTCTCGGTGCCATGGAGGCTTTGTGTTGATTGGAGTGTTGAGTTACAGGGGGTGAAAACCCTTGTGCAAGAGGGGAGGGGTGGCTTATATAGAGTACGCCGACCCCTCGCAGTCCTCAGTTATGCAAGGGTTCAATGAGAATATAAGTACGAACGTTACTGGTAACGCCCATGTTTAATGATCTTTATGGCAACGAAGTGAATGTCCAACCATTGCCATCCTGGGGTGCGCTAGGTCTTCTATCCTTCAAGTAAAATCTTGTATTTTGAGTGAATAACGATGGTTGAGTGGAAGTGGGATATCCGGGTGGATCTTCTGTCGAGTGAGTTGCCCTCTGTGATGATTCCCAGTCGGTATCCTCTTTCTATCTTTGTAGGTATTGGCCTCTTGTGTAGTGTCCTTAGGTAGGGCATGTAGGTCAGGCCTAGGACCTTACCCTAGGTACATGTCATTGTCACCAGTCACAGGGCAATGTCCGATATGTCATATAGGTTTTGAAGATGCTCAACATTGCTTGTTTACCTGTGAAAGAGCGATGAATATCTGGAGTGAGCTGGGGCTAAAGGAAGAAATTCAGAAAGCGGTTCTAGAGGACCGGTCAAGATCCTTCACTATGTATTCTCTCATGGATCGACATGATTGTGCAAGTAATCTATCTATGGCAGAGTTGATTGCTGTCAGGAGCTGATATATCTGGTGGCAGAGACGGCAAATGGTCAAGGGGGACATAATCCGGTCGCCGAACCAAACTGCAGTATTAATAGAAGTTCTAGCGACAAATTTCATCCGCTCACTAACACCAAACCAGCCAATGGTAAAACGGGATCATATGCTGTCAAGGGAAACCACGACCACCTATGGGGCCATGAGCCCCTTTGTGGTTCGATGGGGGGGGGAGGGGGATGAGCCCATTGCACAAAGAGCGGAGAAGCGTAGCACAATGATACGTCTCCAACGTATCTATAATTTTTGATTACTCCATGCTACTTTATCTACTGTTTTGGACTATATTGGGCTTTATTTTCCACTTTTATATTATTTTTGGGACTAACCTATTAACCAGAGGCCCAACCCAGAATTGCTGTTTTTTTGCCTATTTCAGTGTTTCGAAGAAACGGAATATCAAACGGAGTCCAAACGGAATGAAACCTTTGGAAATGTGATTTTCTCACCGAACGTGATCCAGGAGACTTGGACCCTGCTCCAAGGAACAAAAGAGGTGGTCACGAGGGTGGGGGGCGCTCCCCCTAGGGCGTGCCCCCTGCCTCGTGGCCCCCCTGTTGCTCCACCGACGTACTCCTTCCTCCTATATATACCTACGTACCCCCAAATGATCAGAACAGGAGCCAAAAAAACCTAATTCCACCGCCGCAACCTTCTGTATCCATGAGATCCCATCTTGGGGCCTGTTCTGGAACTCCGCCGGAGGGGGCATCCACCATGGAGGGCTTCTACATCAACACCGTAGCCCCTCCGATGAAGTGTGAGTAGTTTACTTCAGACCTTCGGGTCCATAGCTAGTAGCTAGATGGCTTCTTCTCTCTTTTTGGATCTCAATACAATGTTCTCCCCCTCTCTCATGGAGATCTATTCGATGTAATCTTCATTTTGCGGTGTGTTTGTTGAGACCGATGAATTGTGGATTTGTGATCCAGCTTATCTATGAATAATATTTGAATCTTCTCTGAATTCTTTTATGTATGATTGAGTTATCTTTGCAAGTCTCTTCGAATTATCCGTTTGGTTTGGCCAACTAGATTGGTAGTTCTTGCAATGGGAGAAGTGCTTAGCTTTGGGTTCAATCTTGCGGTGCCCTTTCCTAGTGACAAAAGGGGCAGGAAGGCACGTATTGTATTGTTGCCATCGAGGATAACAAGATGGGGTTTTTATCATATTGCATGAATTTATCCCTCTACATCATGTCATCTTGCTTAAGGCGTTACTCTGTTTTAACTTAATACTCTAGATGCATGCTGGATAGCGGTCGATGAGTGGAGTAATAGTAGTAGATGCATAATCGTTTCGGTCTACTTGTCTTGGACGTGATGCCTATATACATGATCATACCTAGATATACTCATAACTATGCTCAATTCTATCAATTGCTCAACAGTAATTTGTTCACCCACCGTAGAATATCTATGCTCTTGAGAGAAGCCACTAGTGAAACCTATGGCCCCCGGGTCTATTCTCATCATATCAATCTCCATTACTTTAATATTTGCTTTGTTTTTACTTTGCCTTTTACTTTTCACTTTGCATCTATATACCAAAAATACCAAAAGTATTATTTATCATCTCTATCAGATCTCACTCTCGTAAGTGACCGTGAAGGGATTGACAACCCCTAATCGCGCTGGTTGCAAGGAGCTATCGTTTTGTGTAGGTACGAGGGACTTGTGCGTGGCCTCCTACTGGATTGATACCTTGGTTCTCAAAAACTGAGGGAAATACTTACGCTACTTTGTTGCATCATCCTCTCCTCTTCGGGGAAATCAAATGCAGTGCTCAAGCGGTAGCAAGAAGAATTTTTGGCGCCATTTCCGGGGAGGCTCACGCAAGAGCAAGTCAACCATACCAAGTACCCATCACAATCCCTATCTCTCGCATTACATTATTTGCCATTTGCCTCTCGTTTTCCTCTCCCCCACTTCACCCTTGCCGTTTTATTCTCCCTCTCTTTCCCAATCTCCTCCTCTCTTTTCCCGTTGCCTTTCTGTTTGCTTGTGTGTTGAATTACTTGTTGCCATTGTCGAATCAAAAAGAACTACGGGTTTTCTCCCGAGCTTTAGTGCCTTGGACAACCCCTCTATCCTCTCTAAGCTCATAAATAATGATGCTATAGAAAGACCCACCGGGGTCTCCAATGAGAGCTTGAATAATTTTGATGAGGATGACTCTGGAATTTTTCGCTATTTACTTGATGAGTCTTTAAAAGATGCTTGGGATATGTTACTTAGGATTCGGGCTAGTTATGTACCACAATATCAAATTGAAATTTACCTAAAAAGTTTTTATGTTGGCTTGCCCGCTTCCTTCAAACAAGTTTTAGATTCCATCTTTGAAGAAGGTTTTCTTGAAGGGGATGCTATAGACACCTACGAAAGAATGAACACTATATTTGGGCACCCTATGAATGATAAGGTTGAATCAACTACTCTCTTGTGCTTTTATCAAAATGAAATTATTAAAGAGATGAAGTCTAGTTTAGAGGCAAATTTCCGTAACGTGCTTAATCTTACTTCTTCAATTAATGGCCATGTGCTTAACTTAAATAGAAGAATGAATGCCATAGAAAGGAGATCCTCCTCTCTGAGTTCCAAAGATGGCAATACTTAGATCTATCCTTGCTTTTATGCCTAGCTAGGGGCGTTAAACGATAGCGCTTGTTGGGAGGCAACCCAATTTTATTTTTAGTTTTTGCTTTTTGCTTCTGTTTAGGAATAAATAATCCATCTAGCTTCTGTTTAGATGTGGTTTTATGTTTTAATTAGTGTTTGTGCCAAGTAGAACCTATAGGATAACCTACGATGATAGTTGATTTGATTCTGCTGAAAAACAGAAACTTTGCACGCACGAATATAATTGTTTTAAATCACAGAAACGTGCTTTTGCGTTGATTCTTTTTGCTGCTGTTCAACAAACAAATTTTCCAGGACATCCTGTTTTGGTAGGATTTTTAGAGTTCCAGAAGTTTGCGTTAGTTACAGATTACTACAGACTGTTCTGTTTTTGACAGATTCTGTTTTTCGTGTGTTGTTTGCTTATTTTGATGAATCTATGGCTGGTAAAATAGTTTATAATCCATAGAGAAGTTGGAATACAGTAGGTTTAACACCAATATAAATAAAGAATGAGTTCATTACATTACCTTAAAGTAGTCTTTTGTTTTCTTTTTCTAACGGAGCTCACGAGATTTCTATTGAGTTTTGTGTTGTGAAGTTTTCAAGTTTTGGGTGAATTCTTTTGATGGATTATGGAACAAGGAGTGGCAAGAGCCTAAGCTTGGGGATGCCCATGGCACCCCCAAGACAATCCAAGGACACCAAAAAGTCAAAGCTTGGGTATGCCCCGGAAGGCATCCCCTCTTTCGTCTACTTCCATCGGTAATTTACTTGGAGCTATATTTTTATTCACCACATGATATGTGTTTTGCTTGGAGCGTCTTATATTATTTGCGTCTTTGCTTGTTAGTTTACCTCAATCATACTTGCTGTACACACCTTTTGAGAGAGCCATACATAAATTGGAATTTGATAGAATACTCTATGTGCTTCACTTATATCTTTTGAGCTTGATAGTTTTGCTCATAGTGCTTCACTTATATCTTTTGAGCGTGTTAAGTTTTGCTCTAGTGCTTCACTTAGATCTTTTAGAGCACGGTGGTGGATTTCTTTTAAAGAAACTATTGATCTCTTATGCTTCAGTTAGATTATTTTGAGAGTCGTTAATAGCATGGTAATTTGCTTAATATTAATATACTTGGTATTCAAGATATATGAAACTTTCTTTTGAGTGCGTTGAATACTAAGATAACTTTGATGCTTGATAATTGTTTTGAGATATGGAGGTGATAATATCAAAGTCATGCTAGTTGAGTAGTTGTGAATTTAAAGAATACTTGTGTTGAAGTTTGTGATTCCCGTAGCATGCACGTATGGTGAACCGTTATGTGATGAACTCGGAGCATGATTTATTTATTGATTGTCTTCATTATGAGTGGCGGTCGGGGACGAGCAATGGTCTTTTCCTACCAATCTATCCCCCTAGGAGCATGCGCATAATACTTTTCTTTGATAACTTCTAGATTTTTGCAATAAGTATATGAGTTCTTTATGACTAATGTTGAGTCCATGGATTATACGCACTTTTCCCATCCTTCCACCACTGTTAGCCTCTCTAATACCGCGCACTTTTCGCCGGTATCATACACCCACCATATATCTTCCTCAAAACAGCCACCATACCTACCTATCATGGTATTTCCATAGCCATTCCGAGATATATTGCCATGCAACTTTCCACCGTTCCGTTTATTATGACACGCTCCATCATTGTCATATTGCTAGCATGATCATGTAGTTGAAATCATATTTGTGGCAAAGCCACCATTCATAATTCTTTCATACATGTCACTCTTGATTCATTGCATATCCCGGTACACCGCCAGAGGCATTCATATAGAGTCATACCTTGTTCTAAGAATCGAGTTGTAATTGTTGAGTTGTAAGAAAAATAAAAGTGTGATGATCATCATATTTTTTTAGAGCATTGTCCCAAGTGAGGAAAGGATGATGGAGACCATGATTCCCCCATAAGTCGGGATGAGACTCCGGATGAAAAAAAAAGAAAAATGAAAAAAAATAGGCCATAAAAAAGAGAAAAGGCCCAAATAAAAAAAAGATGATGAGAGAAAAAGAGAGAAGGGACAATGTTACTATCCTTTTACCACACTTGTGCTTCAAAGTAGCACCAAGATCTTCATGATAGAGAGTCTCTCATTTTGTCACTTTCATATACTAGTGGGAATTTTTCATTATAGAACTTGGCTTGTATATTCCAATGATGGACTTCCTCAAATGCCCTAGGTCTTCGTGAGCAAGCGAGTTGGATGCACACCCACTTAGTTTCTTTGGTTGAGCTTTCATATACTTATAGCTCTAGTGCATCCATTGCATGGCAATCCCTACTCACTCACATTGATATCTATTGATGGGCATCTCCATAGCCCGTTGATACGCCTAGTTGATGTGAGACTATCTTCCCTCTTTTTGTCTTCTCCACAACCACCATTCTATTCTACATATAGTGCTATATCCATGGCTCACGCTCATGTATTGCGTGAAGATTGAAATTTTTTTGAGAATGTCATAAGTATGAAATAATTGGTTTGCTTGTCATCGGGGTTGTGCATGATTTAAATATTTTGTGTGGGGAAGATGGAGCATAGCCAGACTATATGATTTTGTAGGGATAACTTTCTTTGGCCATGTTATTTTGAGAAGACATAATTGCTTAGATTAAGTATGCTTGAAGTATTATTATTTTTATGGCAATATGAACTTTTGTCTTGAATCTTCCGGATCTGAATATTCATACCACAATTAAGAAGATTTACATTGAAATTATGCCAAAGAATCACTCCACATCAAAAATTCTGTTTTTATCATTTACCTACTCGAGGACGAGTAGGAATTAAGCTTGGGGATGCTTGATACGTCTCCAACGTATCTATAATTTGTTATTGCTCCATGCTACTTTATCTACTGTTTTGGACTATATTGGGCTTTATTTTCCACTTTTATATTATTTTTGGGACTAACCTATTAACCGGAGGCCCAGCCCAGAATTGCTGTTTTTTTGCCTATTTCAGTGTTTCGAAGAAACGGAATATCAAACGGAGTTCAAACGGAATGAAACCTTCGGATACATGATTTTCTCACTGAACGTGATCCAGGAGACTTGGATCCTGCTCCAAGGAACAAAAGAGGCGGTCACGAGGGTGGGCCCCCCCCCCCAGGGCACGCCCCCTGCCTCGTGGCCCCCCTGTTGCTCCAGCGACGTACTCCTTCCTCCTATATATACCTACGTACCCCCAAACGATCAGAACAGGAGCCAAAAAACCTAATTCCATGGCCGCAACCTTCTGTCTCCACGAGATCCCATCTTGGGGCCTATTTCGGAGCTCCGCCGGAAGGGGCATCCACCATGGAGGGCTTCTACATCAACACCATAGCCCCTCCGATGAAGTGTGAGTAGTTTACTTCAGACCTTCGGGTCCATAGCTAGTAGCTAGATGGCTTCTTCTCTCTTTTTGGATCTCAATACAATGTTCTCCCCCTCTCTCGTGAAGATCTATTCGATGTAATCTTCTTTTTGCGATGTGTTTGTTGAGACCGATGAATTGTGGGTTTATGATCCAGCTTATCTATGAATAATATTTGAATCTTCTCTGAATTCTTTTATGTATGATTGAGTTATCTTTGCAAGTCTCTTTGAATTATCCGTTTGGTTTGGCCAACTAGATTGGTAGTTCTTGCAATGGGAGAAGTGCTTAGCCTTGGGTTCAATCTTGCGGTGTCCTTTCCCAGTGACAGAAGGGGCAGCAAGGCACGTATTGTATTGTTGCCATCGAGGATAACAAGATGGTTTTTTTTATCATATTGCATGAATTTATCCCTCTACATCATGTCATCTTGCTTAAGGCGTTACTCTATTTTTAACTTAATACTCTAGATGCATGCTGGATAGCGGTCGATGAGTGGAGTAATAGTAGTAGATGCAGAATCGTTTCGGTCTACTTGTCTTGGACGTGATGCCTATATACATGATCATACCTAGATATACTCATAACTATGCTCAATTCTATCAATTGCTCAACAGTAATTTGTTCACCCATCGTAGAATATCTATGCTCTTGAGAGAAGCCACTAGTGAAACCTATGGCCCCCGGGTCTATTCTCATCATATCAATCTCCATTACTTCAATATTTGCTTTGTTTTTACTTTGCCTTTTACTTTTCACTTTGCATCTATATACCAAAAATACCAAAAATATTATTTATCATCTCTATCAGATCTCACTCTCGTAAGTGACCGTGAAGGGATTGACAACCCCTAATCGCGTTGGTTGCAAGGAGCTATCATTTTGTGTAGGTACGAGGGACTTGTGCGTGGCCTCCTACTGGCTTGATACCTTGGTTCTCAAAAACTGAGGGAAATACTTACACCACTTTGCTGCATCATCCTCTCCTCTTCGGGGAAATCTAACGCAGTGCTCAAGAGGTAGCACACAACATGACAGAGATCACACGGGAAATTTTACCCAGGTCTGGGCCACCGCGAGGCGTAAAACCCTACTCCTGCTTTGGTGGATTGATGGTGGATTCTGGTGGAAAACGCAGCGCCCTTGCCCGGCAGGGTGCCTCTGGGCGAGAACGACTACGCGCGTACGGGTGTATGATGGTCTGAATCCTTTCTATGGTTGCCATGGGCCTGCTTTTATAGATCAAGGGGTTACCACAGAGGCAGATCAGTCATTGTGCACTGATTAGATAGCAAATAGTGCTATCATACCTAACTCTATATGCGGACAGAGCGCATTAAATGCGCCACTCAGTGTCACATCAAAGCGTGCCCGGCAAGCCTTTCCAAGCTGTTTCGCCAGCTTCGCGCCTGCTTGCTTGAAACATCTCAGGACTGGTATCATTTGGAGATGATTCTTGTAGTAAGTGCCTACCATGTGGCAAAGAATAGCCACCTAGTCACTTGAGGGCTTGACACCGCACTGATTGATGACTTGTGTCACTGTGAGGTGGAGCGGTGAAGCCTTGGCGGGGTGGTTCACCTCCGCTGTGTCCGGCAGGCCTGTCGGGGCGGTATGGAGGCTCGTCTTCGGGGCAACCTTGCCCTCGCCAGGCTCGCCTGCCCGGCAAGGGAGATTTTTTCCTTAGTGATTCCTTGCTTCTCTGGCTTGACTTTGTCTTCTTGATCTGCACTCTGATTCTTCAAAGAACTAATCTCTTATGCTTGGTCTTGTCTTGGATGTTGAAATCTCGATCTTAGGCCTGTGCACAGTCTGGGCAACAAACCCAGGGTTTGTTGCACCGACAGGAGCCCTCGGGCCTGGCCCGAACGCGCTGCCGGGCATCATTGGGGTAGGCCCTAACCAGTGCACATGCAGGAGGGTAGTAGTTGCTTGTCCTTTGAGATCTTCTTTGCTTCTTCATTAACTTGAGCTCAGGTCAATTTCCGGTTCCTCCATGCGTCGTGTAACGCCAACTACAACGAGGGAGGTAATGTGCCATGACCTGCGAAGTGCCCATACCCCATGTTCACGGGGTGGTAACCTCCACCCCACTATCCTCCCTGCTCCAAGTGCCTCTGCCACGTGTATCATCCAACCCATCACCGTCCAGCAAGCCTATGATGGAATTACTCACGCACGGCGGTGAGCATCATGAAATTGGTGATGGAGGATGGTTGATGATGATGACGGCGACGGATTCCCCTCTTCGGAACCTCGAACGGACTGCAGATCAGCCCTCCCGAGAGAGTTTAGGGCTTGCCGGTGGCTCTGTATCATAAAACGCGATGAGTCCTTCTCTCTGGATTTTTCTCCCCGAACGTGAATATATGGAGTTGGAGTTGAGGTCGGTGGAGCCTCAGGGGGCCCACGAGGCAGGGGGCGTGCCCTAGGGGGGCGCCCCCCATCCTCGTGGACAGGGTGTGGCCCCCTGGCGTTGATTCTTTCGCCAATATTTTTTATTTATTCCAAAAAGTTGCTCTGTGGAATTTCAGGTCATTCCGAGAAGTTTTATTTCTGCACAAAAATAACACCATGGCAGTTCTGCTGAAAACAGCGTCAGTCCGGGTTAGTTCCATTCAAATCATGCAAGTTGGAGTCCAAAATAAGGGCAAAAGTGTTTGGAAAAGTAGATACGACGGAGATGTATCAGGGATCGGTCTTGATTCTTTGAGTTGTCACTGGCCAGGGGGAGCCGGACTGGTTGAACGGGGCGTCAACCTTTGTGAAAAAATCTGGCTCCCCCCCTGCTTGCCTATAAAAGGGGACATGGGGCGAGACGCTTTTCCACATCTCCTTCCCATTCCGTCCCTGCAGTAGCCCCCCGCCTATCATGGTGAGAGGTCGAGGGGCCGGCCCTGCTCCGGTGGCGACGAGAACTTCTGCTAGACAGCATCTCCCTCCTCCCTCCGAGGATGTGGGGGAAAGGCCCACTGTGAGAGGAGGTGGGAGGGGTGAGGCCGAGGTCGTCGTGGCACACGGGGCCGAGGAGGACGGGGCGGCGCCCCGATCATGCCCCCATCGGGCTCCTCCCCCGATGGAAGGCCACGTCGGAGACCAGCCTTTGGAGTTTCTCATTAGGCTGTATAAGCCTCCGCACGGCCACCTCCGTCTCCCCACCCCATTCGCAAGGGTGGTGGAGCTCGAATAGCCGCGGGCGTTAATACTGCACATGAGAGGCTGCGGGAATGCCAGCATACAGGTGGATGTGGATTTCCCCGCCCCTCATGTCATGCACTTCCGTGGTGGCTGGAAGACTTTTGCCCGCTCCCACAACTTGTCAGAAGGGCACGTCCTCCATTTTAAGTTAATGGAGGCCGATTTCCTTTCCGTCAAGGTTTTTAGGAGATCGGGTGCTCGCTTAGGGTGCTGCGCGGAGAGCTTGACTGATGATGAAAGCTCCTCCTTGAGCGAAAGCGACAAGGAGAACAGTGACGGTGATGACGATGGCATTGATCGAGAGGGCGATGACGATGGCATCGACCGAGAGGGCGACGACTCCGACTCCGGCTGAAAGCCAGTCGCACCTTGCCGCCGGGTGGCGGCACCATCATCTACACCTGCACCACTTCTCCGGCGAGGTGTTTTGCCAGGGAGTTAGGTGCGGGGGCGAAGGTGGTGCTTCCAGGCTCCTCCAGCAGCCTTCCAGCTGGGCCCCGACAGGCTTCCTCATGGGCTGTAGCTTTGTTCGCCCTGCCGCGTCCTACTGGCCCTGGTGGTGGCAGTTGATGGGTCTCCTCCGTCGACCTCTTCACCATCACCTTCGTCCGCTCCCTCCTGCCCCTGCTGGGCTACCTCTCCTAGAGCCCGACAGGGGCAGGCTGGGCTTCTGCCTAGGCGCCCCTTTTGCCCTCTTCACCTCCTGCTGCAGTGCCTAGGAGGAGAGGGACAAGAAAGGGCATCACGGGTCACTTATATTTTTTCAATCTAAAATATGTAGGCATTTGCCAAACTCTAGTTCAAATTATGTAATCTCTTTTATCTATGTTTGTGTTCTATAAGATCTATACCTGTTGATCAACATATTAATGAAAAAGATAAACCTTGTCGGGTACTTGTACATGTAATGTGTCCATGCAGAGGTGGGATTCCTCTATACTTTTAAGTAAACAAGTTCCCCCGGCAGGCTATCCTGCCGGTACCCTCAGTTTGTTGTCACAGAGTTAGGCATGCCGGGCACAAATCGTAAAGAGGGACCAGCCCCCCGCCAAACCTTTTTCGCCAAAGGCCACTGTGACCATCCTGACCGAAGCAACATTCGAGTAAAGGATGGGAGCACCTAAGCTTCAAAGGCAGCGGGGTTTTCTTATGCACAAATTTCCACTTACAGAACACGTATGGATAAGAGAAAGAACTTATCTTGTTTGGATTGTCGGGGATCACAGTGCAGGCTCGTCTTCTCCTCTCCTCTTTGGGACCAAGTCCATGGTAGGTGCCTGCAGTTTTATGCATATGAATATGATGCCACATGTGATCTTATCTACGTGAACATGCAGTGCTCATGTTATGCTTATGCATGCATGCAATTTTGTCGGGCCCCCCCAGCGCTTCATTTATTTCTCTGCTGCTCAGGGTCTGTGCTTGGCTTTGTACAAGGGGTTAGATGCAACTGAGGCGAGGCCTGTACAGAAGGGTGGCTGCCAGGCCCTATGGGTAGAACTTGCGGAGATGCTTAATATTCTATGAGTTTTGCAATTGAATGCCATCTCCGGTCTCCAGACGGACTGTGCCGGTCTAGTGACTCGTACTACCCGGTAAGGGCTTTCCCACTTCGGCATCAACTTGTTTATACCCTTAGTGGACTAAACGCACCTAAGGACAAGGTCACCTTCCTCAAAACACCGGGCATGAACCCTGCGGTTGTGATAGCGATGCAGGTCTTGCTGATAGCGTGCAGCACGCGTAGCAGCTCGGAGACGGTTCTCCTCGAGAAGCACACCGTCATCACGTCGGCGTTGTTCTCGCGCTACTTCATCGTAGGCAAGCACTCGAGGTGACCCCTAAATGAGTTCCGTGGGGATAACTAGGGAGAAGGGAGGCTGCCCGCTCGATTTGGTGTCGTTCCGAGGGACCGAAGAACCACCGGCAGCTCGTTGATCCATCGCCTGCCGCATTTCTGCAGCTAGTCAAATGATCTTGTCTTGAGTCCTCGCAACACTTCAACGTTCGCCCTCTCAGCTTGCCCATTGCTTTTGGGATGTGCAACAGAGGCAAATGAGATCTTGCTTCCAAGGGCATGAACATATTGCATGAAGGCGTGGCTTGTGAATTGGGTGCCATTGTCAGTGATGATATGGGCAAGAACTCCAAAGCTGCACGCTAATCCTTTCAAGAACTTGATAGCTGACTAAGCAGTCACCTTTCTCACGGCTTCTACTTCTAGCCACTTTGTAAACTTTTTGATTGCAACGAACAAGAATTCAAAGCCCCTGGTAGCACGGGGGAAAGGGCTCAAGATGTCGAGCCCCCAGACCAAAAACGGCCATGACAAAGGGATTGTTTGAAGAGCTTGGGCAGGAAGATGGATGTTCCTGGAATGGAACTGGCAGGCTTCACATTTGGTGACCAGCTCAACTGCATCTTGGAAGGCTACGGGCCAGTAAAATCCTTGTCGGAAGGCTTTTCCAACCAGAGCCCTCGATTCGATGTGTGAGCCGCACATGCCTTTGTGTATCTCCGCCAGGAGTTCCTTTCCTTCTTTCCAGCAAATGCACTTCAATTCACACCATTGGGCCTTCTTCTGTATAGTGTGTCATCCATGAACTGATACATATTGGCCCTCTGGGCTACTCTTTCAGCTTCTTCTTTCTCTTCGGGAAGTTCTCTGGTTCGGTGGAAATGGACTATGTGCCATGCCCGAGTTGGAGCTTGAGGTTCGGCAACGAGGACTAGTGGTATCTCTTCCTTCATGGGAGCGCACCCCTCAACCGCGGGGACAGGTGGTATGGCGGGAGGGGGCAACTCAGCAGCTGAAGGGGAGTTGTTCCCGTCAAGCTCTCTGCTAGGAGCCTTGAGAGGTTCTACCGGGAGAGGCTTGCCAGAGTCTAGTTTCCTCCTCTTCCGGGCCATTGTTGCCGGGGATACGGAGGGCTGAGTCAGATGGAGAACAAAAGTTCCTAGTTCCACAGGGAGCTTTTGCGCAGCGCACTTCGACAGGTGATCTGCAATGTTGTTTTCTGCATGGGGTACGTGCTTTGTTTGCAATCCATCAAAGCGCTCCTCCAGCTTCCTCACTTCCTCAATGTATGCCTCCATCAATGGACTTTGGTAATCCTTGTTGACTTGTCTCACCACGAGCTGTGAGTCTTCGCGGATGATCAGCTTCTTGATTCCCAACTCTATTGCAATCCTGAGCCGGACAAGGAGCCCTTCATACTCTGCAATATTGTTGGTAGCCTTCTCCCGGGGAAAATGCATCTGGACAACGTACTTCAGGTGTTCTCCAGTAAGAGCAATGAGAAGCACACCAGCCCCTGCACCTTGCAGGGAGAAAGCACCATCGAAATACATGATCCATTCTTGGGGCGCTTCCTTGCCGGGAATAACTATCTCCAATACTTCTTCATCAGGAGTTGGTGTCCATTCTGCAATAAACTCTACCAATGCTCTGCTTTGGATAGTTGATGTGCTCTCAAAATTCAAACCAAAGCTGCAAAGGAAAGCCCACTCCACTATCCTGCCTGTAGCTTCAGGGTTTTGGAGTATCCGTTGCAAAGGAAAGCGGGTGACAACCGTGATCTCGTGGGCTAGGAAGTAGTAGCGCGGTTTCCTTGAGGCCATGACAAGGCCAAAAATCAACTTTTGCATGCCAGAATACCTACATCTAGCCCCCTGTAATAGGGAGCTGACAAAGTATACTGGGCACTGCACCACTTTCTTCCCTGTCGTGTCCTTGGGGCTGTCTCCACTGCCTTGCTCTTCTCTGCCTTGATTTGCATTTGCCTTTGATGGGGCGTGCTCACTTTCCCCCCCTGAGGGGACACTGTCTGTGGCTGCTGCTTCTTCCACTTCCTGTTGTGCCGCTAGTGCCGCACTAGCCACTTGATTAGTTGCCGCCAGGTATAGCAATAGTTCTTGCGGTTTGGGAGCAACCAAAGTGGGCACAGAGAACAGTAGGCCTTCAAATCTTGCAGTGCAGCGTCTGCCTTTAGAGTCCACTCCACAGGTCCTGCCTTCTTCAAGATTTTGAAGAATGGCAAGGCATGCTCAGTAAACTTGGAAATGAACCTGCTAAGCGCGGCAACACATCCAATCAAATGCCTCACATCCTTAACTGTCTTAGGTGCCTGAATCTTCTTGATAGCCTTGATCTGGTCAGGGTTGGCCTCTATCCCCTGATGGGACACAAAGAAACCAAGTAGCTTGCTGGAAGGAACACCAAACACACACTTCTTCGGGTTCAGCTTCAAGTTGATCTTGCGCAGATTAGCAAATCTCTATTCTAAGTCTTGAATGAGAGTTGATCTGTCCTTGGTTTTGACCACAATATTGTCCATGTAAGCTTCAATGTTTCTGTGCAACTGTGATTCAAAACCAATGTGTACTGCCCTTGCAAAGGTGGATCTGGTGCTCTTTAACCTGAAAGGCATTCGCATGAAGCAGTATGTGCCACATGGGGTGATGAACGAGGTCTTCTCTTCGTCCTCCTTGGACATAAAGATCTGATGGTAGCCAGAGTATGCATCCAAGAAAGAGAGCAGGTCGCACCTAAAAGTGGAATCCACAATCTGATTGATGCGCGTCAAGGGAAACGGGTCCTTCGGGCATGCCTTGTTCAGATCTGTAAAATCTATGCACAGCCTCCATTTACCCTTAGCTTTGCGTACCACCACAAGATTTGCTAACCATGTTGGATGCAGTACTCCTCTGACCAAAGCAGCTGCCTCAAGTTTCTTGATCTCCTCGGCAATGAACTGTTGCCACTCCAAGGCTTGCTTTCGGACCTTCTGCTTGACAAGTCGGGCATGTGGGCAGACAGCAAGGTGGTGCTCGATTACCTCCTTGGGAACAATGGGGATATCAGATGGTTTCCGGGCAAACACATCGATATTCGCCTGCAGGAAGGCAACGATCGCGCTTTCCTATTTGTCATCGTGGGTGGCACCAATAGTGAAAGTACCATCAACACCAGCCATCCCTGTCGGGACCTTTTTCACAGCAGGCGCAATAGCCTTGGATCTCTTGCTATTGGAACTCTCCGGCAAGTCATCAATGGGTGCAATGTTCTCCGAGGAGATACATTTCCTGGATTACTTACTGGCATCCTTGCTACCTCTTTTCTTTTTCTTTCTTTCCTTGGCGGGAATGGTGACCTCAGCGGCTTCTGCCGCGACTGCGTCCCGATACATCTTGTCCACGCAAATGATTGCGTCCTTCTCGTCTGATGGAATGGCAATGACGCCTATCAGCCCTGGCATCTTCAAGGTGTTGTGGGCATAGTGGGATGCCGCCATGAAGTTGGCCAGAGCAGGGCGACCAAGGATTTTATTGTACGGCAGGGGGAGGTCGACCACATCAAACACAACCTTCTTAGTCCGGTAATTCAACTCTCCCCCGAACATTGCCGGCAACATGATCTTCCCCTTAGGACGACTCCTGCCAGGGTTGATTCCTTGGAACGTTCCAGTAACCTCAAGTTCTTCCTCTTCTATCTGGAGTTTGCTGATGACCGTTGGAGAAATCAGGTTCAACCCGGCCCCGCCATCAACCAACATCTTTGTGACCTTGAGGTTGCGGATTGTTGGTGAGACCAACAACGACAAGCACCCTACCGTTGTGGTGCGGTCAGGGTGATCCTCTTTGTCAAAGATGATGGGCGTGCATGACCATTTGAGCGGCCTCCGAGAATCTGCCGCTGGCTCCACAGCATTGACTTCATGCGCCAACGGTTTAAGCTGGCGGTGAGAGGAGTGTAGAGATGCATCCCCATCAATGCACATGGCGTCAGTGGCTTTCTGGGATTCCTACTTGCTGGTTTCCTCTTCATCTCCCCCGTCGCTGCCATCATTGCAATCCTTTCTCACGGACTCTGGCGGGTTTTCCTTGATTGCGAGGAGCCTTGCCGGGGCGGCTTGCTTCGCCACCTCGACCCTTACCGCCAGCGCCATTCTGACCTTTCTCCTTATCACGCTTCTCATACTCAGCCCTCTGCTTCTTGACAAGCTGCTCGACCTGATGACACTCCTGAAGATCGTGGCCCTTGGTCTGATGGATCTTGCAGTACGGCCCATCACTTTTCCCAGCTTTGTTGGCAGCCGTGGCAATCGGTGCACGCGGCAACTTCCTTGCCGAGGGCTTCGGTCTTGGCCTTCTTGCCGGTACTAGGCATGCCCGATCCCTCAACGACCATTACTGCCTTATCTTTGCGCCTCTTGTTACGCTTCTTGTTCTTCTTCTTCTGACTGGTGGCCTCGTCATCATCCTCTGAGTCGACGTCGACGCCATCCTCTTCTCCAGGGAGCCTCCTCCCCTACTCCACCCGAGCACACTTGTCCACTAAAGTGTAAAGCTCCTTCACAGTCTTGGGCAGTCAAACATTCATCTTAGAACTTATCCGATGATTGCCCATGTTAGACTGGAACGTAGCTATCACAATTGCCGGGTGGATGTCTAGAACATTTCTGGGGACTCGGCTATACCTCTACATGTACTTCCGCAGAGTTTCTCCTTCCTTCTACGGGAGAAGCTGCAAATCGCTGGGCCGCCCTGGTTCTTGATGGCCGCCCGTGAAGGCACCAATGAACTCATGGCACAGGTCAGCCCAAGACAAAATGGAGTTCTTTGGCAGGTGCATCAGCCAAGACCTCACATTTGGCTTGAGCGCCAAAGGGAAGTAGTTGGCGAACACCTTCTCACCTCTTCCCCCGACAGCTTGAACAGCGATGGTGTAGATCCTCAAGAACTCTGTCGGGTTTAGCCTTCCATCGTACTTCTCTGGTATCTCCGGCTTGAACATGTGGGCAGATGGCCAACAGACTTGCCGCAGCTCTTGGGTGAAGGCGGGGCACCCAACCTCGAAAGGCAGGTACCCGCCCCCGCCGAGCGTGGGCTCATTGACGTTGGGGCCATTGCATCGACCGGACTGGTGGTGGTTGTCGCGGCGTCGCCCGATGG
The DNA here is from genome assembly GCF_002162155.2 of Triticum dicoccoides. Taxonomy (NCBI): domain Eukaryota; kingdom Viridiplantae; phylum Streptophyta; class Magnoliopsida; order Poales; family Poaceae; genus Triticum; species Triticum dicoccoides. The sequence goes on from NC_041385.1 coordinate 492,400,341, forward strand.
TGACATGCGTGCCTTCCCTCTACCTGTCCTCCGGGGTTCGCCGTTCGTCTTGATGTGGTTGAGGGTCGGATGAAGCCATCGAGGCGTCGTCAAGCTCTTGGTTGCGTGGCTCTCGTGTTGGTTGCCATGGAGGGGATTTCACCGTGGGGGTGGCCCCTTCCGCACGGCCAGCAGCGTGGGTGATTGTCGTTGCTTGGGGAGGTTGTGGTGGGCTAGCTCGCTGTGACCTCCCGCCTCGGTGAAACCAATTAGACTTCGGAAGGTGGCTCTCCACTCATCCATCTGATCAGCTGTCGACGGAAATCTCAACAACAGTTGGGCCCGCGCCATGGACTCCGAGGCGGTGCTTGGCATGGGTGATGATGATGTAGATCGTAGTGTTGCCCGTCTCCTAGTGGAGCCGGTAGTGGCTACGTCGTGTTCTCATCGCCGCGAGATAGCCGCTTGGATGGCGTGGTGGTGAGGTGAAGGCGCATGGGGACCAGTGGCTCCGTTTGGTGCACTGGCTGGCTCAACTTGCTCTGGGGGCGGTGCATGCCCTGTGGCCGAGCCCGCGGCGAGAGCGGCCGGAGGATTGCGATTCGCCCTAGAGCGGGCGTCACCGCCGTGGTCGTGCCCCTCGGTCGGGCGAAGAGGAATAGAAGGAGTAATCTCTCTACCCGTACCTTGCGAAGCATGGTCGCCGGGATGTTGTTGGTGATGTCCTTCTCCGGTGCCTCCCGCTCCTGCTTTGGCTGCAGGGGAGGTGGTAATAACACTGCCTACGTCGACCACGTCCCCCGCAGCATCCACACCCCCATGCGTCCCCGCAGCCCTTGCGGCGTCGGCGGTCGCAGGCGGCGGGGCCTTTGAGGTGGACGGGTGAGCCGCGACACCGGGCTTCTTCTTGGGCGCCATAGCTGATGGAGCCATCGATGAAGAAAATGTCGATGAAGATGACGTGCTGCTTACGCTCTCGGGTTCGCGCAAGTGATCCCCCTACCTGGCGCGCCAAAGATGTCATGACCACGACCACCTATGGGGCCATGAGCTCCTTTGTGGTTCGGCGGGGGGATAAGCACGTTGCACAAAGAGCGGACAAGCATAGTGCAACACGGTAGAGATCACATGGGCAATTGTACCTAGATTCAGGCCACCGCGAGGCGTAAAACCCTACTCCTGCTTTGGTGGATTGTGGTGGAAAATGCAACACCCTTGCCCGGCAGGGTGCCTCTGGGCGAGAACGGCTACACATGTACGGGTGTACAAAGGTTTGAATCCTTTCTATGGTTGCCATGAGCCTCCTTTTATAGATCAAGGGGTTACCATAGTGGCAAATCAGTCATTGTGCACTGATTAGATAGCAAACAATGCTATCATACCTAACTATGCAGGCGGACAGAGCGCATTAAATGCGCCACTCAGTGTCACATCACAGCGTGCCCGACAAGCCTTGCCGGGCTGTTTTGCCAGCTTCGCGCCTGCTTGCTTGACACGTCTCAGGATGTCATTTGGAGATGATTCTTGTACGAAGTGGCTGCCAGGTGGCAAAGAACAACCACTTAGTCACTTAGGGGCTTGACACCACACTGATCGATGACTTGTGTCGCTGTGAGGTGGAGCTGTGAAGCCTTGGCGGGGTGGTTCGCCTCCGTTGTGCCCGGCGGGCCTGCCGAGTGATAACCCACAAGTGTAGGGGATAATTGTAGCCTCTTTCAATAATTAAGAGTGTCGAACCCAACAAGGAGCTAAAGGTAGAACAAATATTCTCTCAAGTCCTATCTGCCACTGATACGACTCTACGCACGCTCAGGGCCGGCCCTGAGGGGGGGCAGGGGGGCGACCGCCCCGGGCCCCTAGAATCTAGGGGCCCCTCCCGGGTATGCATGATGTATATAGGTAATTGGCCCATAAGGCCTTTCGCCTTCTCCCGAAAACAAAAGTAACCCAGCGTACGCTTTTCTCAGAAAGAAAAGGTCCAGAGTACACGCACGCAGTTAGCGCCAGGGATGGGGTACTCACATAGGTTTCTTTGATGATTTACCTAAAAAACGTAGTTTGCCTTTGATCCCTCAAAAGAACGCTTGTGAGAGCCCTAATTACGTACTCTCTTTTCCCCAGATCCAGTACTCCCGATTCCCATCTCTCAGGCGGCAGCGGAGGCCCAACAGTGCAGCACGCACAACATCGCCGAGCGCCTCCGGTCTCCACTCTCCAGCCTTCACGCACTAGGTGTACATGTACATCGCGTCATTGCCGAGTTTCATCGCCAACACGATCTCGACTAATTCATGATATTAGGTATATCAATAATCATTCTTTATTTCCTGTTCCCTAATCCTATATATGTTGCTATATACTAATTGAGTAATTTACCTTCGACTAACACTGCACAACCATTGATACAATTTTTTATTATTTTAAGCATTGTGTTATCATGTGGTCAAAAATTACTCACCCAGTAGCGATAACAGGAAAAGAAAATAACCCGAGGTCTTCTTGGTAGAATCACATAGAGGATCTATTGCCAAAAAAATTCAAGGGTATACTAGTGCGTCGATGAACCAAGACGATGAATTGCCAATACTCCTGGTGTTTGAAGATATATTCGGATTTTTATTGAGAGCGGGCACCCTGAAGTCATTCGATGATAATGAACTTGAACAGTGTTGCACAAAATTTGCAAAACTTTGAACAGTGTTGAGGTATATGGTTTTATTTTGCTATTAAACATTATAAAATTATAAAATTCACTTTGCCGGATGATGTAATGTCTGATATGTAGATTTCCGAGCATTTGATACAGTTTGATATTATCCTAATGTCTCCATTGCTTATCTTATTTACTATGCATGTGATATCGCGTCGACTGGAAGAAGCTTTTCAAAGTTGAATTATTGAAGAACTATTTGAGTTCAGTAATGGCTCAAGAGAGGTTGAATTATTTGACAACATTATGCATAGAGAAGAAATTATTGGAAGAGGCTGACACTGATCATAAGTGAATTTATATCGAGGGGTGTTAGAAGATATTTTAAGGTAATATGTATAAATCATTTGATATGAATACAACATTTGGACACATTTAAGTGTTTATCAGTTACATTTTATATATACCTATATTCACTATTATCATAATGTTTATATTAAGGTCCCGAGTTTTAGTTCCACCCCGGGCCCCCAAAATTTCAGGACCGGCCCTGCGCACGCTTAGTGTTCGCTTTACCTAGAACAAGTATGAAACTAGAAGTACTTTGTAGGTGTTGTTGGATAGGTTTGCAATATAATAAAGAGCACGTAAATAAAAACTAGGGGCTGTTTAGATAAAGAAGCAATAAAGTAAATATAGCGAGTGTGGAAAAGTGGTGGTAGGAGTTGTGGAAGTGTCCCTAAGCAATTGACTACTTTACTAGACCGATAGCAAGTTTTATGTGGGAGAGGCATAAGCTAACATACTTTCTCTTCTTGGATCATATGCACTTATGATTGGAACTCTAGCAAGCATCCGCAACTACTAAAGATCATTAAGGTAAAACCCAACCATAGCATTAAACCATCAAGTCCCCTTTATCCCATATGCAACAATCCTCTTACTCGGGTTTAAGCTTCTGTCACTCTAGCAACCCACTATAAGCGAATCATGAACGTATTGCAACACCCTACAGCGGGAATCCCTCACGCTTGCGTGACACGGAGGGCATAATAGGACAGCAACATAAGCACAAGCAAATTAAACCAATCATATCAATTCATCAATCACCGATAGGACAACGAAAATCTACTCAGACATCATAGGATGGCAACACATCATTGGATAATAATATGAAGCATAAAGCACAATGTTCAAGTAGAGGGTACAGCGGTTTGCGGGAGAGTGGACCGCTGAATATAGATGGGGGAAGGTGATGGAGATGTTGATGAAGATGATGGAGGTGTTGGTGTAGATCGCGGTGATGATGATGTCCCCCGGCGGTGTTTCGGCGCCACCGGAAGCAAGGGGGAGAGAGCCCCCCTTCTTCTTCTTCTTCCTTGACCTCCTCCCTAGATGGGAGAAGGGTTTCCCCTCTAGCCCTTGGCTCCCATGGCTTGGGAGGGGCGAGAGCCCCTCCGAGATTGGATCTATCTCTCTGTCTCTCTGTTTCTGCGCTCTTAGATTCTGTCCTAGCACCGTTTCTTTTATATCTGGAGATACGTAACTCCGATTGGATTGAAACCTTCGCCCAGATATTTTTCAAAAAATTAGCTTTCTTGCACCCAAAGTAGAGCATCAACCGCCTTACGAGGGGCCCATGAGGGTTAGGGGGGCGCCCACTTAAAGTGGTGGCATGGGCCACCCTCGTGGCCACCTCGGACACCGTCTCGCGTTGATTCTTTCTCCCAAAAATCACAAATATTTCAAAATAATTCTCCGTCCGTTTTTATCCCATTTGGACTCCGTTTGATATTGGGTTTCTACGAAACATAAAACATGCAACAAACAGGAACTGGCACTGGGCACTGGATCAATATGTTAGTTCCAAAAATAGTATAAAAAGTTGCCAAAAGTATATGAAAGTTGAATAATATTGGCATGGAACAATCAAAAATTATAGATAAGACGAAGACGTATCAGCATCCCCAAGCTTAATTCCTGCTCGTCCTCGAGTAGGTAAATGATAAAAAAGATAATTTTTGATGTGGAATGCTACCTAGCATAATCTTGATCATATGTCTAATCATGGCATGAATATTAAGACACGAGTGATTCAAAGCAATAGTCTATCATTTGACATAAAAACAATAATACTTAGGGCATCCCAACAAACAATCATGTCTTTCAAAATATCAATGCTAAAGAACGCTATCCCTACAAAATCATATAGTTAGGCCATGCTTCATTTTCATCACACAAAATACTCCCATCATGCACAACCTTGGTTTCAGCCAAGCAATTGGTTCATACTTTTTAACGCGCTTCAGCCTTTTCAACCTTCACGCAATACATGAGTGCAAGCCATGGATATAGCACTATGGGTGGAATAGAGTATGATGGTGGAGGTTTACGTGGAGAATACAAAAAGGGAGAAAGTCTCACATCGACGTGGCTAATCAACGGGCTATGGAGATGCCCATCAATTGATGTCAATGCGAGGACTAGGGATTGCCATGCAATGGATGCACTAGATCTATAAGTGTATGAAAGCTCAAACTGAAAACTAAGTGGGTGTGCATCCAACTTGCTTGCTCATGAAGACCTGGGGCATTTGAGAAAGCCCATCATCAGAATATACAAGCCAAGTTCTATAATGAAAAATTCCCACTAGTATATGAAAGTGAAAGCATAGGAGACTCTCTCTATGAAGAACATGGTGCTACTTTGAAGCAGAAGTGTGGTAGAAGGATAGTAACATTGCCTCTTCTCTCTTTTTCTCTATTATTATTATTATTATTCTCTTTTATTGGTGGGCTTCTTTGGCCTCTTTTTTTATTTGGGCTTCTTTGGCCTCTTTTATTTTTCATAAAGTCCGGAGACTCATCCCGACTTGTGGGGGAATCATAGTCTCCATCATCCTTTCCTCACTGGGGCAATGCTCTAATAATCATGATCATCACACTTTTATTTACTTACAACTCAATATTACAACTTGATATCTAGAACAAAGATATGACTCTATATGAATGCCTCCGGCGGTGTACCGGGATGTGCAATGATCTAGCGTAGCAATGGCATCAAAAAAGGGACAAGCCATGAAAAACATCATGATATCTATCTTATGATCATGCAAAGCAATATGACAATGAATGGTCAAGTCATGTATATGATGATGATGGAAGTTGCATGGCAATATATCTTGGAATGGCTATGGAAATGCCATAATAGGTAGGTATGATGGCTTTTTGGAGGAAGATATAAGGAGGCTTATGTGTGATAGAGCGTATCGTATCACGGGGTTTGGATGCACCGGCGAAGTTTTCACCAACTCTCGAGGTGAGAAAGGGCAATGCACGGTACCGTAGAGGCTAGCAAATTGCGGAAAGGTAAGAGTGTGTATAATCCATGGACTCACATTAGTCATAAAGAACTCATATACTTATTGCAAAAGTCTACTTGCCCTCGAAGAAAAGTACTACTACGCATGCTCCTAGGGGAAGGGTTGGTAGGAGTTAACCATCGTGCGATCCCGACCTCCACACGTAAGGAAGACAATTAAAAGAGCACCCCATGCAACAAATTTGTCACACAACTTTTACCATACGTGCATGCTACGGGAATCACAAACCTTAACACGAATATCCTTACTAAACACAACCATCTACTAGAACCTCCCACATATTATCATCTCTATATCGTAAAACTATTGCAAGGAATCAAACATATCATATTCAGTGATCTATAAGTTTTATGTAGGATTTTATGACTAACCATGTGGATGACCAATTCCTGTCATCTCTCTAAATAGATATAAGTGAAGCAAGAGAGTTTAATTATTTCTACAAAAGATATGCCCACACTCTAACAAATATAAGTGAAGCAAAAGAGCATTCTATGAATGGCGGTTTTGTATGTGAAGAGAAACAGGCAATCCAAACTTCAAAAGATATAAGTGAAGCACGTGAAGCATTCTATAAAGCCATACTCAAAAGATTTAAGTGAAGTGCAATGAGAATTCTATAAATCAGACAAGGACTATCTCATACCAGCATGGTGCATAAAAGAAAAGTGAAAACTAAATGCAAAAGATGCTCCAAGGTTGCACATCTCACATGAACGAAATGAATCCGAAAACATACCGATACTTGTTGAAGAAAGAGGGGATGCCTTCCGGGGCATCCCCAATCTTAGACGCTTGAGTCTCCTTGAATATTTACTTGTGGTGCCTTGGGCATCCCCAAGCTTGAACTCTTGCCTCTCTTCCTTTTCCTCATATCGAGACCTCCTCGATCAAACACTTCATCCACACAAAACTTCAACAGAAAACTCGGTAAGATCCGCTAGTATAATAAAGCAAATCACTACTCTAAGTACTGTAGAAAACCAATTCATTTTTTTTGCATTGTTTCTACTGTAACATAACTTTTTCATGGCTTAATCCACTGATATAAATTGATAGATTCATCAAAACAAGCAAACTATGCATCAAGAACAGAATCTGTCAAAAACAGAACAGTCTGTAGCAATCTGAACATTAACCATACTTCTTGTACTCCAAAAATTCTACCAAAATTACGGAAAATAAAAAATATTTACAGAAAGACCGTGCAAAAAGAATCAGAACCATTTGACTTTCCAGTTAAAAATGTAAAATCGCGCACTACAGCCAAAGTTTCTGTCCTGCACCGTACAAACCAACAAGCATTGTAAACATCCTAAAGGCAAACCTTAGCACATTATTTTTATAATACAATGGAATTGTACAAGGGGATAATTATTTTTGATGAAAAGTTTCGGTAATTAAGATTCACAAAGTTCAAGGAGCTCTCCCACTTCAACAATGCTTGTCTCTCTCACTTTCACTTTCCCTTTTGAAAAGTTTTAGATTCCCCTCTTTATTTTTTTCTTTTTTAAACTATATAAAAGCACTCAACAGAAATAAATGACTCTCTAAAACTTCCGGGTTGTCTCCCTAACAACGCTTCCTTTAAAGCCATTAAGCTAGGCATATAGTGCTCAAGTAATAGATCCACCCGGATCCCAAGGTATATCAAAGCCAATTTTAATTAACAATGATTTGTAATTTAGTAGTGAGCACAAAGTAACATATATCATGCAACAAAGAAGTCTAAATCTCTTCCTATGCATCGGCATGTCCCATGCATAGGAAGAGAGTTAGACTTCTGATATCCCATGTCGGGTGCAAGCATGGAAGAAATCTGATGCACGCTGCGGAGCTGATGTGGCGCTCTCACTCACCAGAGTCCATTGCAAAGATGACAAGGAAGATAAACTGAAGGCTCTCCAGGTGGCAAACATGAAGAAGCTCCAGGTTCAGTCCTTCATGGAGACCTTCATCGAGGCAGCCACTTGGATAGCCGACAGCATTGAACTGGACACCTTTGTCAAGCCAGCGAGTCCTCCCCCTGCCGAGTGAAGAAAAACTTAATGATCCTAACTTATTTTCCTCGGAATACCGAGTGATCCTGTAACCGGTAAACTCATTCGGGCCTGTCGCTCGAGTACTTTTGCTCGCGTTTTTGAACTTGATGGATTTATCCAAATATTTCTTTCCAATTATTGCATGTTTCGAGTGAACGGATTTTTGAATTTAGACGAGGGTTGGCTCGCGGCTGAATCCCTAAGTGGGAGGGATGCTCTCACTCGGAGTGGCTTTTTAACTTAGGCAAGGGCTGGCTCACAGCTAAACTCCCAAGTGGGAGGGATGCTCTCACTTAGAGTGATTTTTAACTTAGGCAAAAATAGGTTCGTGGCTAAGCCTCCGAGTGGGAGGGATGCCCTCACTCAGAGTAGATTTTTTACTTAGGCGAGGGCTAGTTCGCGGCTAAGCTCCCGAGTGGGAGGGATGCCTCGCGGCTCAATCCCTGAGTGGGAGGGATGCTCTCACTCGGAGCGGCTTTTTAACTTAGGCGTGGGTTGGCTCGCAGCTAAGCCCCCGAGTGGGAGGGATGCTCTCACTCGAAGTGATTTTTAACTTAGGCGAAAATAGGTTCACGGCTAAGCCCCTGAGTGGATGCTCTCACTGGGAGTAACTTTTAACTTAGGCGAAAACAGGTTCGCGGCTAAGCCCCCAAGTGGGAGGGATGCTCTCTCTTGAAGTAATTTTTAACTTAGGCGAAAACAAGTCATGGCTAAGCCCCCGAGTGGGAGGGCTGCTCTCACTTAGAGTAGATTTTTTAACTTAGGAGAAAAGGATGCTCTCACTCGGAGTAGATTTTTTA
>NC_041385.1:492409229-492419493 GCF_002162155.2 Triticum dicoccoides
TTAACTTAGGCGAAAACAGGTCGTGGCTAAGCCCCCGAGTGGGAGGGCTGCTCTCACTTAGAGTAGATTTTTTAACTTAGGAGAAAAGGATGCTCTCACTCGGAGTAGATTTTTTAACTTAGGCGAAAACAGGTTCACGGCTAAGCCCCCGAGTGGGAGGGATTCTCTCACTTGGAATAGATTTTTAACTTAGGCGAAAACAGGTTCGCGGCTAAGCCCCCGAGTGGGAGGGATGCTCTCACTCGAAGTAGTTTTTTAACTTAGGCGAAAACAGGTTCGCGACTAATGAAGGAAATACCCTAGAGGCAATAATAAAGTTGTTATTTATATTTCCTTATATCATGATAAATGTTTATTGTTCATTCTAGAATTGTATTATCCAGAAACTTAGTACATGTGTGAATACAAAGACAAAACATAGTGTCCCTAGTATGCCTCTACTTGACTAGCTCGTTAATCAAAGATGGTTATGTTTCCTAACCATAGACATGTGTTGTCATTTGATGAACGGGATCACATCATTAGAGAATGATGTGATGGACACGACCAATTCGTTAGCTTAGCATTATGATCGTTACAATTTTATTTCTACTGCTTTCTTCATGACTTATACATGTTCCTCTGACTATGAGATTATGCAACTCCCGAATACCGGCGGAACACCTTGTGTGCTATAAAGGTCACAACATAACTGTGTGATTATAAAGATGCTCTACAGGTGTCTCTGAAGGTGTTTGTTGGGTTGGCATAGATTGATATTAGGATTTGTCACTCTGTGTATCGGAGAGATATCTCTGGGCCCTCTCGGTAATGCTCATCACTATAAGCCTTGCAAGCAATGTGACTAGTGAGTTAGTTGCAGGATGAAGCATTACAGGACGAATAAAGATACTTTTTAGTAACAAGATTGAACTAGGTATGATGATACCGACGATCGAATCTCGGGCAAGTAACATACCGATGACAAAGGGAACAACATATGTTGTTGTGCGGTTTGACCGATAAAGATCTTCATAGAATATGTAGGAGCCAATATGAGCATCCAGGTTCCGCTATTGGTTATTGATCATAGATGTTTCTCGATCATGTCTACATAGTTCTCGAACCCGTAGGGTCCGCACGCTTAACGGTCAATGACGATTTGTATTATGAGTTATGTGCTTTTGATGACCAAAGTTTGTTCGGAGTCCCGGATGAGATCACAGATATGACGAGGAGTCTCAAAATGGTCGAGAGGTAAAGATTGATATATTGGAAGGTTATATACGGACACCGAAATGGTTTCTAAGAAGATCGGGGATTTTTCGAAGTACCGGGAGGTTACCGGAACCCTCCGGGAAAGTTATTGGGCCTATTGGGCCATAGTGGAGGAGAGGAGGCAGGCCACGGGTGGTGGCGCGCCCCCCTTGCCCCAATCCAAATTGGACAAGGGGAGGGGGTGCGGCCCCCCTCTTTCCTTCTCCCTCTCTCCCTTCCCCTTTCCCCTCTCCATTGATTGGAAGGAGGGGGGCCGAATCCTACTTGGACTAGGAGTCCAAGTAGGACTCCCCCCTTGGCGCGCCCTCCTTGGCCGTCGGCCTCCTCCTCCCCCTCATTTATATACATGGCCAGGGGGCACCCAAAGGTACACCAAGAATTCTCTTAGCCGTGTGCGGTGCCCCCTTCCATAGTTTACTCCTCTGGTCATAGCGTCATAGTGCTTAGGCGAAGCCCTGCGCATATCACATCATCAACACCATTGCCATGTCGTCGTGCTGACAGAACTCTCCCTCGACCCTCTACTGGACAAAGAGTTTGAGGGATGCCATCGAGCTGAACGTGTGCTGAACATGGAGGTGTCGTACATTCGATACTTGGATCGGTTGGATCGTGAAGACACTCGACTACATCAACCACGTTAACTAACGCTTCCGCTTTTGGTCTACGAGGGTACGTGGACACACTCTCCCCCTCTCTTTTCTATGCATATCCTAGATATATCTTGTGTGATTGTAGGAATTTTTTTGAAATTGCATGCTACGTTCCCCAACAACTAAGTCCCCGAGTGGGAGGGATTATCTCACTCGGAGTAGATTTTTTAATTTAGGAGGAAACGGGTTCGCGGCTAAGCCACCCATTGGGGGTCTTGAACATACACTTGTGCGAGATAAATCATCATGGGACTGCAGGAGTCATGTCTTGATGAACAATCTAAAAAGTACTCTTATTACATCTCAACAATTCAAGTGCTAAGTATAGAATCAATGAAGAAGATCTGCATTCCAGGCGCGTGGCTCGTCAATCTTCTTCGCGAGAGGTTGTAAAGGTGGTAGGCCCCATTGTGTAGCACTTTGGTGATGATGAAGGGGCCTTCCCATGCGGGGGTAAGTTTGTGTGGTCGCTGCTGATCCACTCGGAGCATGATATCTTGTTCTTGAAATGCTTGACCCTTGACATTCCTGGCGTGGAACCGACGAAGGTCCTGCTGATAAACAGTCGACCATATCAAGGCCATCTCACGCTCTCTTCCAAAAGAACAACGGCGTCGTTCCGTGCTTGCTCCGCTTCAGCTTCTGAATAAAGCTACACTCGCGGTGCGTTGTGGAAGAGATCACTAGGCAACACAGCTTCAGCTCCATACACCATGAAGAAAGGAGTGCCGCCAGTTAACCAGTTTGGTGTTGTCCTTAAACCCCATAGGACAGATGGCAGTTCAGTCACCCAGGCTCCAGCTACATGTTCAAGGTCGTGCATCAGTCGGGGCTTCAATCCTTGAAGGATAAGGCCATTTGCCCTCTCATCTTGACCATTCGACTACGGGTGCGCAACAAATGCATAGTCTACCGGAGTGCCTTGGGTGGCGTAGAAGTTTCTGAACTCTTTCGAATTGAAGTTAGAGCCATTATCCGTGATGATACTGTGTGTAACTTCGTATCTGAAGATCAACTCTCTTAAGAACTTAATGGATGTCCTTGAATCCAACTTCTTAATGGGTTTGGCTTCAATCCACTTGATGAACTTATCGATGGCAACAAGCAGATGAGTGAAACCACTTCTGCCGGTCCTGAGTGGTCCAACCATGTCTAATCCCCATACAGCAAACGGCCAGATGAGTGGAATGGTCTTCAGAGCAGATGTGGGCATATGGGACATGTTTGCGTAGAACTGACATCCTTCACACGACTGAACGATTTCCTTTGCAGCTTCATTGGCTCGCAGCCAGTAGAACCCAGCTCGGTATGCTTTGGCTACAATTGTTCGAGAGGACGCATGATGGCCATAGGTCCCTGAGTGGATCTCTTCCAAAATCAGTCGACCCTCTTCTGGAGAAATACATCGTTGAGCTACGCTAGTAACACTCTCTCTATAGAGCTGTCCATTTATCACTGTGAAAGCCTTGGATCTGCAGACAATCTGTCATGCTTCAACTTCATCTTCTGGAAGCTCCTGCCTAAGAAAATATGCGACGTACGACACTGTCCAGTTGGGCCTAATCATTAGGATCTCCATAAACAATTCAATAACTGCAGGGACCTCAATTTCAGTCGGATCGGTAGGACTTATCACTTGGGGAGGCTCCTCAGTGAAAGGATACTCTTGCACTGATGGGGAATGGAGATGCTCAATAAACATGTTGCTGGGGATAGTCTTCTGAGTGGAACCTATTTTTTCCAGATCATCGGCTGCTTGATTTTTGATCCGAGGAATATGGTGAAGCTCCAAACCCTTGAACTTTTTCTCTAGCTTCCTCACTGTATTGCGGTATCCTGTCATGGCAGGGTTTCTGACATCCCATTCCTTCATCACCTGATTGGCCACCAAATCCGAGTCACCCTAGACCATCAGGCGACGGACGCTATGTGAGATGGCCGTACACAGCCCGTAGAGGAGTGCTTCATACTCGGCCTCGTTATTGGAGGAATCAAAGTGAATCTGGAGGACATAACTGAGACGATCACCTCTTGGAGATGCTAGAACCACTCTGGCATCGGAACCATTAAGCATTTTAGATCCATCCAAAAACATGTCCAGTGCTCCAAGTAAACCCGAGTCGGCTGTTGCTGTTCAATCCACTCGTCCAAAAATTCTGTAAGTGTTTGGGATTTGATCGCCTTCTTAGCTTCAAACTTAATATCCAGTGGGAGAAGTTCAATCTCCCACTTGGCCACTCGGCCAGTTGTGTCTCGATTGTTCATGATTTCAGATAGCAGAGCGTCACTGATGACTAAAACCGAGTGATCTTGAACATAATGTGCGACTTTCTTTGCTGTCAAGTAAATTCCATAGACAAGCTTCTGACAATGAGGATACCTCTGCTTGGACGGAGTCAAAACTTCAAAGATATAGTACACTGGTTGTTGAACTTTGTAGGCCTTGCCTTCTTCTTCTCGTTCCACTGTGAGCACTGTGCTGACAACCTAACCAGTGGCCGCACTCTATAAGAGTAGAGGCTCTTTGCTACTCGGGGCAGCAAGCACCAGATGGGTGGAAAGCAGGGCTTTGAGCTCCACAAACTCTACTTCAGCTTCGGGAGTCCACTCGAACTTATTAGATTTTTTCATCAGTCAGTAAAGAGGCAATGCCTTTTCACCGAGACGAGAAATGAACCGACTCAATGCTGCTAGACAACCTGTGAGCTTTTGGATGTCATGCACACGCTCGGGCGTTTCATTCAGACAATTGCACCGATCTTATCAGGATTGGCATCTATCGCCCATTCAAAAATGAGGAAACCGAATAATTTGCCCCAGGTACTCCAAATGTGCACTTGGACGGGTTCAGCTTGATGTCGTACCTTCTTAGATTGGCAAAGGTTTCAGCAAGATCATTCAGCAGGTCAAAACCTTTGCATGACTTGACCACGATATCATCCATGTAAGCTTCCACATTCCGATTGATTTGAGTTAGCAGGCACTTCTGAATCAAGCGCATGAATGTGGCACCCGCGTTTTTGAGACTGAATGGCATGGTAACATAGCAAAAACACACAAAAGGGGTGATGAAGGTCATTTTTATTTCATCTGCCCCATATAGTCAGATTTGATGGTATCCATAATACGCATCAAGAAAGGACAAACGCTCGCATTCCGCAGTCGAATCGACTATCTGATTGATACGGGGGAGCGGAAAATGATCTTTCAGGCAGGCACGATTGATATGTTTGAAGTCAATGCACATGTGGAGTGAATTATCCTTCTTAGGGACCATGAAGACGTTGGCGAGCCACTTGGAGTGGTATATCTCGCGTATGAACTCAACTGCCAGGAGCCGAGCCACTTCCTTCCCAATCGCCTTCCTCTTCTCCGCAGCAGAACGGCGGAGATGCTCCTTGAAAGGTTTGGCCTTTGAGTCGACACGCAAACGGTGCCCAGCTAGTCCCCTGGGAACACCTGGCATGTCGGAGGGTTTCCATGCAAAGATGTCCCAGTTCTCACGGAGGAACTGGATGAGCGTGGCTTCCTATTTGCTATTGAGTGTCGTTGATATGTTGGTCGGAGCGGATGTGGGATCTTCTGGGTGAATGTGAACTTGCTTCGTCTCTCCTACCGACTGAAAAGCAGACTCAGCAGCTGGCTTCTTAGAGTGGAGCAAATCACTCAGATCTGCATTCTTCTTGTACTCTTCCAATTCCACTATTGCCATCTCCTCATCAGCAATTTTGGATCCCTTCTGGAGGCATTCCTCGGCTCTCTGCCTATTACCAGTGACAGTTATCATGCCCTTGGGTCCATGCATCTTCAGCTTAAGGTACACATAGCATGGACGGGCCATGAAGCGAGCATAAGTTGGTAGACCCAGAATAGCATGATAGGCGCTGTGAAAATCCACTACTTCAAACATCAACTTTTCTTTCCAAAAATTCTTCGACTCGGCAAAAACCACATCCAAAGCAATCTAACCGGGTGGCTTTGTCTTTTTCCCCAGAATGACGCCGTGAAACTGCATGTTGCTTTCACTGAGACGGGACATCAGAATGCCCATTCCCTGGAGTGTTTCAGTGTAAAGAATATTCAGACCACTGCCGCTGTCCATGAGAACTTTGCACAACCGAGTGCCTCTGACAACTGGATCCACTACCAAAGCCTGCCGCCTGGGGGTAGCAACATGAGCTGGGTGATCCGACTGGTCAAAGGTAATGGGAGTCTTTGACCATTTGAGGTACGTTGCAGTTGCCAGAGCAACCATGTTCACCTCTCGGTTGATGACTTTCAGTCGACTTTTGCTCTCAACGTCAGCAAAAATCACCAGAGTGGCATTGACCTTTGGGTAATCTTCTGCCTTTTCTTCATCCTCATCCTTGTCGGAGCCCTTTTCACTCGTCCGACATTCACGAAATTGTTGAATAAGGAGTCTGCACTATCGAGTGGTATGCTTGTGTAAAATTAGGTTACCCTCCTCATCTTTCTTCGTGTGGATGGCACATAGTAGATCCAAGATATCCTGACTAAACTAATCTACCTTCTTCTACGAACCCACTGTTCTTTGGCCTTCCCTTTGAACTTGCCTTGGGAAACTACTATTGCGGCTTCGGTTTGACCAGCGGCTTCAGCTTTGCGCTTTTGCTTCCGACTGGGATTCCCTCCTCCAGTGTCAGGGTCTATAGCCTTTCCTTTTCCACTATGGAGTCAGTCCTCTTCTTCGCCATTTGCGTACCGAGTGCCTATCTCCATCATTGGTTCAGAGACATGGCTCTGGAGCGACCAAATTTTAGAATGAGCTCCCTATATCGGACACCTTCTTTGAAGGCGCAAACTGCTTGGTGCTCCAAAACATTCTCCACCACGTGGTGAAGCATGGTCCAACGCTGAATGTAATCTCTCAAAGTTTCGTTTGGCTTCTGAACGCAGTGATGTAACTCAGTCAGCCCAGCGGGTCGCCAGCAAGGGCCTTCAAATGTTTTGATAAACACTCGGGCCAAGTCTTCCCAACAGTATATGTTGGCGGGAGCCAACTGCTTCAGCCATGCCCTGGGCGAGCCTTCAAGCATCAAGGGCAGGTGCTTCATGGCCACTTTGTCATTGTCTCCATCGATCTGCAGAGCCACTCGATAATCTTCTAACCACATATCTGGCTTCGATTCCCAAGTGAACTTACTCACCCCAGTGGCCAATCTGAAGTTGGGAGGAATCTCAGCAGCTCAAATGGCCCTACTGAAAGACTTAGGCCCAGAAACAAACGCTCTGCTTCCACTCGGGTGATCCCTGTCCAAGCCCTCTCGGTGAGCCCTGCCTCTGTCAACCAGGCCCTGTACGAGAACAGAACTTGCATCAAACTCAGGCTCTTGGGGTTCAACTAGAATCCTCCGCTCGTCAGCGTACCGGTGCATGTCATCATACCACCGGGTCGCATATGAACCACCCCTTAGAGGGGCCTGGGCACTCGACGGCGGTCCTCACGGTGATGTCGTGGATCAAACTTCCTATGCCCTCGATCCAGGTACTGGTCCTGGCGATAACCACGATCTTCACGCCTCGGAGGCGATCTTGGGCTATGGGAAGATTGGACTGTGTCCTCTCTGACGGACCTGCTATGAATCCTATTGCACGACTGAGAAACAACCAAATTCTGCTCCCCTGCCGCTCTGAGCAGTGTCTGAATCTGCTCTAGGCCTCTTCCAGCCTCAGAACGGGATGGTTGGATTGAATCTACAATACGTGCAGCTGCCGCAACATTCTAAATTGGAGTGTGGTATACCTGACACTCATCTCGAGATCTAGTCGGAAACAATTGTCGTTATCGTCGACTGGCATTTGGAGGTGGCCTGCGAGTGCAGTTGTTGAGTGACTTTTGGAGATCCTCCAGGCGCGCATGTTCAGCCAGAGTGGCTACGTGCGCAGCCTCCAAAGCTTGAGCCTCGGTGGTCTCCCCAATGATGGGGATCTGGAGAGTTTGCTCGTTCCTGCGCTGCAGTTCCTCTCTCTGTTCTGTACAGAGGGCTTGCGGGTAGTACCAGTCGTTGTCGTGTTACGGACCATCGCCCCTGCCCCCGCCATGGGAAAATCCTGGTGGGCTGCGTTGGGAGCCGACCATGAGGACTTCTACGGCGGGATCATTGCTTTCACACTCAAAAAGCATATCCGAGTGGCTAGTCGACAAATCGAACAGGCCGTACAGGGACTCGTCGGGCTCGATTGCCGCGATCTGGGGAGTGGACGACTAACGAGCCACCGCATGCTTCACCCAGCGCTGGAGCCGCCAGAGACCAGATCCCTTATGGCGGCAAGCAGCGGGAAGGGGAGACGGCGCGGGAGTCGACCAATACTGAGTCGACGGCTGCCGCAAGAGGACGCCGCAGGCACTCACATGGAAGTGCGCTGCCCCGTGAATAGGGAGTGCCTTGATGTCGAGGGGGGCTTCCTGGAGCCAGTCCGAATCATCGACGATGAAGGTGAGCACGCCGAGACGGATCTCACAGCCCATTGCAATCCACTGTTGGAAACTATGTCAAAGGAGATCGAAGATCGCAACCTCACCGGAAGTCGCTTAGACGCCTGCCCCATGGTGGGCGCCAACTGTCATGGGAACGGATCTAACTGTAGAGGTAGGGGTACGTAGAAGAGGGTAGATTCTAGCTATGGCGAGATTGTACACTTGTATTTACGAGTTCAGGCCCCTCTCGGAGGAGGTAACATCCCTATGTCTCGGTGCCATGGAGGCTTTGTGTTGATTGGAGTGTTGAGTTACAGGGGGTGCAAACCCTTGTGCAAGAGGGGAGGGGTGGCTTATATAGAGTACGCCGACCCCTCGCAGTCCTCAGTTATGCAAGGGTTCAATGAGAATATAAGTACGAACGTTACTGGTAACGCCCATGTTTAATGATCTTTATGGCAACAAAGTGAATGTCCAACCATTGCCATCCTGGGGTGCGCTAGGTCTTCTATCCTTCAAGTAAAATCTTGTATTTTGAGTGAATAACGATGGTTGAGTGGAAGTGGGATATCCGGGTGGATCTTCTGTCGAGTGAGTTACCCTCTGTGATGATTCCCAGTCGGTATCCTCTTTCTATCTTTGTAGGTATTGGCCTCTTGTGTAGTGTCCTTGGGTAGGGCATGTAGGTCAGGCCTAGGACCTTACCCTAGGTACATGTCATTGTCACCAGTCACAGGGCAATGTCCGATATGTCATATAGGTTTTGAAGATGCTCAACATTGCTTGTTTACCTGTGAAAGAGCGATGAATATCTGGAGTGAGCTGGGGCTAAAGGAAGAAATTCAGAAAGCGGTTCTAGAGGACCGGTCAAGATCCTTCACTATGTATTCTCTCATGGATCGACATGATTGTGCAAGTAATCTATCTATGGCAGAGTTGATTGCTGTCAGGAGCTGATATATCTGGTGGCAGAGACGGCAAATGGTCAAGGGGGACATAATCCGGTCGCCGAACCAAACTGCAGTATTAATAGAAGTTCTAGCGACAAATTTCATCCGCTCACTAACACCAAACCAGCCAATGGTAAAACGGGATCATATGCTGTCAAGGGAAACCACGACCACCTATGGGGCCATGAGCCCCTTTGTGGTTCGATGGGGGGGGGAGGGGGATGAGCCCATTGCACAAAGAGCGGAGAAGCGTAGCACAATGATACGTCTCCAACGTATCTATAATTTTTGATTACTCCATGCTACTTTATCTACTGTTTTGGACTATATTGGGCTTTATTTTCCACTTTTATATTATTTTTGGGACTAACCTATTAACCAGAGGCCCAACCCAGAATTGCTGTTTTTTTGCCTATTTCAGTGTTTCGAAGAAACGGAATATCAAACGGAGTCCAAACGGAATGAAACCTTTGGAAATGTGATTTTCTCACCGAACGTGATCCAGGAGACTTGGACCCTGCTCCAAGGAACAAAAGAGGTGGTCACGAGGGTGGGGGGCGCTCCCCCTAGGGCGTGCCCCCTGCCTCGTGGCCCCCCTGTTGCTCCACCGACGTACTCCTTCCTCCTATATATACCTACGTACCCCCAAATGATCAGAACAGGAGCCAAAAAAACCTAATTCCACCGCCGCAACCTTCTGTATCCATGAGATCCCATCTTGGGGCCTGTTCTGGAACTCCGCCGGAGGGGGCATCCACCATGGAGGGCTTCTACATCAACACCGTAGCCCCTCCGATGAAGTGTGAGTAGTTTACTTCAGACCTTCGGGTCCATAGCTAGTAGCTAGATGGCTTCTTCTCTCTTTTTGGATCTCAATACAATGTTCTCCCCCTCTCTCATGGAGATCTATTCGATGTAATCTTCATTTTGCGGTGTGTTTGTTGAGACCGATGAATTGTGGATTT